>NW_011494876.1:1415679-1438249 GCF_000754665.1 Bison bison bison | reverse complement strand
AAGCACAAGCTGGAATCAAGATTGCCGGGAGAAATATCAATAACCTCAGATATGCAGATGATACCACCCTTATGGCAGAAAGTGAAGAGGAACTGAAAAGCCTCTTGATGAAAGTGAAAGAGGAGAGTGAAAAAGTTGGTTTAAAGCTCAACATTCAGAAAATGAAGATCATGGCATCTGGTCCCATCACTTCATGGGAAATAGATGGGGAAACAGTGGAAACAGTGTCAGACTTTATTCTTCTGGGCTCCAAAACCACCGCAGATGGTGAATGCAGCCATGAAATTAAAAGATGCTTACTCCTTGGAAGAAAAGTTATGACCAACCTAGATAGTATATTGAAAAGCAGAGACATTACTTTCCAACAAAGGTCCATCTAGTCAAGGCTATGGTTTTTCCCCAGTAGTCATGTATGGATGTGAGAGTTGGACTGTGAAGAAAGCTGAGTGCCGAAGAATTGATGCTTTTGAACTGTGGTATTGGAGAAGACTCTTGAGAGTCCCTTGGACTCCAAGGAGATCCAACCAGTCCATTCTAAAGGAGATCAATCCTGGGTGTTCATTGGAAGGACTGATGCTAAAGCTGAAACTCCAAACTTTGGCACCTGATGAGAAGAGTTGACTCATTGGAAAAGACTCTGATGCTAGGAGGGACTGGGGGCAGGAGGAGAAAGGGACGACAGAGGATGAGACGGCTGGATGGCATCACCAACTCGATGGACATGAGTTTAAGTGAACTCCGGGAGTTGGTGATGGACAGGGAGGCCTGATGTGCTGCCATTCATGGGGTCGCAAAGAGTCGGACACGACTGAGCGACTGAACTGAACTGATTGACTATAATCCCTGTGTTGTCAATATATCCTTATAGCTTATTTACTTTATACACAGTAGTTAGTACTTCTTCATCCTCTACCCTTATCTTGCCCCTCCCCCTTCCCTCTCCTCCGCTGGTAACTATTGGTTGTTCTCTGTACCTATAAGTCTGTTTCTTTTTTGTTATAATCAGTAGTTTGTTTTAGTTTCTTAGATGCCACAAAAATCCAAACTATGTATCGTAGTCTACTTGGCCAAGTATACTGTTGCCCTTCCTGCCTCTCTAACAATGACTAGTACCCAATTGCCCCCTCCCCTTCCACTATCCTCCCCTACTTACTAATTTCAGCCACACTGCCCACCAAACCAAATTCTTTCCTCTTGGCGCAATTTCCTCTGCCTAAAACATTCTTCCCTACCACACCCAGCCTCATCCCCAACCTTTTTGCATGGCTGGCTCCTTCTGATCTTACTGGTCTCGCCCGAAATATCACCTCCTCACTGAGGAGGTTTCTGACCAACCTGCCCAAAGAGTATTCTTTATTCTTCCAAGCCCAACACCTTGCAACACAATTTTCCCAGAAAGGAAGTTTGATACCTTCTGCTAGGGTTTTCATATTATCCCCATTCTCAAGAGTCTAAGAAACAGAAATTCCAATTTTTAGCCGGGCTCTTTCAAGCCGGTCAACGCTGCAGCAGCATCAGTAAGAGATTAAACACTTCAAGATCTGTTCCTGCTGGGATCCATTTCCTCTATCAGCAGGCACGCTCCAAAAGGGATAACATGCGGATGGCGGGGGACCCACTTGAGCTGATTTGCTTTCAATCCAGTCAACAAGGAAAGGCAATTTAGTCTCCCATTTAGTACCACTTGCTTTGATAAGTACATTCTAACAGAGTTTTAATAACCTAACCCAGGGAGCATTCTATCTACATATCAGTTGATTGGTTGAGAACTTTGATTTCCCCACCAGAGACCTCTCTATTAATCCATGATTTATTAAGCCATTAGTCAAAGACTTCAACACCCCAAACATGCTGTCATTAATACTTAAGCTACCCTATCCCTCACCTTTCTTTTCCACTTCTTGGAAAGTCTACTAGGGGCTGCTACCTTGAGTATGTGCCCCAAGAGCCAATGGTATCCCCAACTCACCTCATGTTCTATGTACACCCTTCAACCTTTAATTCTGATTTAGCCAGAGAGGCCTTCACAGAACTGCCACCAAAGTCTTAACCAGCTTCTATACTTCTTAATATGACTTTGCCTGTCCTGCCCCTGAAGATGTTAATATGTCAAGTGGCAGTTTCCCATTTTTCTCAACTGATTAGCTTAACCCACTTAATCAGATCCATCTTCTGAAAATCCACTTGTTTTTGCAAATATGCTTGATAATGTGATGCAGAGGTGTATGCCACCTTTGCTGCAGAGTACAGGCTCTAGGGGGCATGGGATTCATTAGTGGCAGCAAGGACTCAGTAGTTACAGTTCACAGGCTTAGTTGCTCTGTGGCATGTGGAATCTTCCCGGATCAAGGATTGAACTTGTGTCACCAAATGTACGCCACCTCTGACACAGCCCATCAAATTGCTCATTTTGTAAAGTTATTTTTAAATGTATTTTTTGAAACAAAATTATATCTCTTTTTTATCCTTCTCTGGGGTTAAAGATGTGAAGTCTGAGGGGATGGGGAAATAATAGTCAACTTATTATTACCATTGTCATATCTTATTAAAAAGATAGTTTCTTCCTTTAATACTAGTATAGATAATCAGCATTATTCTAGAATTTAGTTTTCCTTCTTTCCTCTTTCTCTTTTGGCATTCATTGCTTTTAGTAATCAGAATTCCTAAGTCCAAACTTCCTTAGTAGTACAGTGGATAAGAATCTACCTGCCAATGCAGGGGACACAGGTTCGATCCTTGGTCTGGGAAGATTCCACATGCCACAGAGCCAGCTACGCCCATGAGCTGCAACTACCGAGTCCTTGTGCTGCAACTGCTGAAGCCCGTGCTGCCTAGAGCCTGGACTCCACACAAGAGAAGCCACCGCCACGAGAAGCCCACACGACGCAACACAGACCCAGTGAAGCCCTAGATAAATAAATAAACTAGTCATGAATTCCTAAGTCCAAGAAACCAAAATGAACTCTCAGTGTTAACTGATAAAAAGAAATTTACTGGAAGGATATTAGAAAGACAGTATCAATCAGAGATTCAAGAGCCAGGACGTGGAAATGCTAAGGAACCATTAGACACTGGAAAGCCGGGTATCAGACATATTTGGGCTAGTTACTGCTTCCACAAACCTCAAAAGACAAGCATGCCTGCAGCTGCTGTCATGGCCCCAAGTGAATACTAATGGGTCCTTCTTCTCTGTTTCCTTTGCTCAAGATTTAAATTCTGTGGTGAGAGACCAGGATGGGCTGCTCTCACACAAGTGCACATGCCAGAGCAGCCAGGCAGCATAGAGACAGGGAAAGTGGCCCAAGGAGGGGATGCTGTCATCCACGGCCAGCTCCTCCCACCCCTTGGGATGTCACCTACTGATGCCCTTCCCAAGGAATCATCCTCCAGTGGGAGGGGTCGCCTCACCCTGGGGTACATTCTCTTTTAGGGGCAGCCCATAATCAATGCCAATGGATACAGGGACACTAAAGTCTGGCCCCCATGCCTCAATTTGGACATCATTAAAGGACCATCCCAGCGGAGAAGGTGATGGCACCCCACTCCAGTACTTTTGCCTGGAAAATCCCACGGACAGAGGAGCCTGGTGGGCTGCAGTCCATGAGGTCGCTAAGAGTCGGACGCGACTGAGCGACTTCACTTTCACTTTTCAGTTTCATGCATTGGAGAAGGAAATGGCAACCCACTCCAGTGTTCTTGCCTGGAGAATCCCAGGGATGGGAGCCGGGTGGGCTGCGGTCTATGGGGTCACACAGAGTCGGACATGACTGAAGCAACTTAGCAGCAGCAGCAGCAAAGGACCATCCCAGACTCAGAGCTCCTGTGGGTTGACAAACTACAACACAGTTCAACATCATCCTGTTTTCCTGTCTCCCTTACAGGCATTTCTCCGAAGAGTGCATCCCAGTGAACCACATACAGACAAACGTCTGTCTCAGGGTCATCTTCAACCTATGTTGGCCCCCTCAGTTTCCCAGAAAGAACTACCCTTGATAGGAGAGTTTTGCTGTAAGTATAACAGGGCTTGGATACTGGGTAACCAAAGAAAATGGAATATGTCCCAATATTCACTATGTCCCAATACTTTTCCATGTTAGATTAAATGCTTCCATTAGCAAATAGTTCTCAATGTATAGTTCTATTCTTCAAATCCTAGGAAATTCCTTTGAGGTCAGGTGAGCTTTGTTCCCCCACCCTCCTCCATCAACTCCTTCCTCATTCCTGTCCTTATCTCTGTATATTTCTGTATCTTTCTACACAGCTATCTCTATCTCTGGAGATGACAGGAATGGACATGGAGAGAGAAGGGTAGTAATAGAGAGAGATACAGAGATGAGAGAGAGAGCAAGAGATCACATACAATTTTACTTCTATCTGTCCTCATGATCTTCTCCCTTCCTGGAATTCCTTTTCCTTGTCTTTCTCTGCTAGTATAAATTCTACCTATTCTTATTCATAACACCAATCCCTTAGTCAGGGAGTTTGGGATTAACATGTATGCATTATATTTAGAATAGATAACCAACGAGTACCTACCATACAGCACAGGGAACTCTGTTCAATACTATATAACAACCTAAATGGGAAAAGAACTTGGAAAAGAATAGATACATGAATATATAATTAAATCACTTCGCTGTACCCCTAAAACTAACACAACATTGTTAATCAACTATATTATCATATAAAACAAAAAAGTTAAAAATAAATCAACTGTATAAGAAAAGAATTTTATTTATGATAGCAAAACTCAAAATAAATTACAAGTGAATAAATTTTATAAATAAGTATAACCAAGTCCTCACATTTGAAAAGCACTCGGAGAATTCACAGCACTTTAATACACTTTACCTGACTTAATTTCACAAAATCACCATGAATAAAGCAGAGCACTGTTATTTCCATTTTCCCCATGGGGAGGCCTGTCTTGGAAGTATGAGATAACTCATCCAGATCCATTCTCCCATCATGGCCTTTGAGAATCTTCCATCCCACTGTAGCCCTTCAATGAGCTACTGTAGTGATGATAGTTTGTGCACCAAACTTGATTCACAGCATCAGGTATCATTCTCCTGATAGGTTACTAAACAGTAACAACATATTTAATGTGCACAACATGCAAGTCCAAATATATATTTTAGTCTCATTATCTTTTACAAAACACCAACTAATTCCTCTGCCTTTCCACCAACTGTGCAGCCAAAACATGGCAGCCATTGGTACTTGTCACAGACCATCGCATCACACACACTCCCAAAGCACAGTATTTTATAAGCCAGGAGCAATTCTCATTTTACAAATGCAGTAATTTCAGCCCAAAGAGTAAGCAATTGTCCAAGGTCACACCGTCAAAAAGTAGCAGGATGGGAGCTAAAATTGAGTCCAAGACTAACATCTCTTCTCTAGTTCACAGATTAGCAAGGTTATTTCTTATCAGGTTAGCTTGCTCTCAGCCACAGGGTGAAAACTCTGGCTGGTATATCAGAAGAGATTAATGTTAGTTTCATTTTAACAAAGGTTCAGAATTATTTGGTTACCAAAAATGAAACCCACCCAGACTGCCTTAAGAGGAGAAATTTTTCGAAGGGTCAGGAATATCTCATGGAATTTTAAGGCTGTTGAGAAACTGAAACTGGAAGAGCTGGGGCAAAGCTATTTTCTGTCTTGCTCTTTTCAGTTATTCACTCCTCATGTGCACATTCTTCTCAAGCCCAGATTTCTCTGCTTCTTCTTAACAGCTAGTGAAACACAGCTACCTCAACGCTTTCTCATACTGCTTCCCAGATCCAGTGCCACCAACCAGCTCCCTCTCATCCCTGTGTCCCAATTCCAAATTCCCAGGTCAGAACATCTCATAGCTGAGCCCAACCAATGAAAAGACTCACTTTACTCAGGAGTCTATTTTCATCCAAACTGCTGAAGTCATTTAGAAGTATAGTTACATAACATAATCATGATTGCAAGGTGGCACGTCTTTGTGTGCAGAGAGGGACAATTTCTCAGAGAAGGAGTTGCCCAAAAGAAACTATCAGAATAAATGTGGATATTAAAACAGTAGCCTGGTATCAATCATCCGGCTACTCCCAAACATCTGGATGATGGGCATCTCCATTTATGCATTGTGGCAATCCATCCAAAAAGAGATGTGACCTCTAACAGTGCCGAAGTCATGGGGGTATACCACTCACATCTCCTTCAAAAGACAATGGCATCTTGACGAAATATCTTCACAGCTATGTTCATCTTGAGTAGTCACAATACCCAACAGGTAGAATCAACCTAAGTGTCCATCAACAGATGAATGAATAAAAAAGTGTGATCCATACCTACAAGGGAATACTACTCAGCCTGAGAAAAGAATGAAATTCTGACACATGCTACAACAGGGATGAACCTTAAGGACAGTATGCTTAGTGAAATAAGCCAGTCACAGAAAGCAGAATAGAATCAAACTCTTAGCAACAGCAAATAGAATGGTGGTCACTGGAGGACTGTGAGAGGGGAGAAAGGAAAGTTGTTTGGGAGATATCAAATTTCTGTTGTACAAGATGAAACAGTTCCAGAGACTGTTATACAACAATGTGCATATTCTTAACATGACTGTACACTTGAAAATGGCTAACATGGTAAATTTTATGTTGTGTGTTTTTTACCACAATAGTGGGTGGGTGGAGGGAAGGAGAAAGAAAAATGAGAGAGACAGAAACAGAGAGTGCAGTTAGCTCTCAGTCTCCACCATGGTTGTTTCAGAATCTACTTCAATTTTTAGCGGAGGCCCCCCAGTCCCAGGTACACTCCAGCCAAGACTGAAGCACAGCATGGTACAGGCCTGACATGTACTGAAATGCCTCTGCAGGTAACCTTCACACCAGGGCTCCCTTTGGATGAGCCGAGACTCTCTCAGGTCTATCTTACAATGTGAGGCTCCTAGGCCTTCCTTTCACCTTACCGGTCCTAGGTGCCAGCCCTACTTCATGGTCTGAAGGCTTTCCTGCCCACTCTTTCTCCCTTCCTCTCATCCTCCACTGGTATTAACCCTCTTCCATGCCTACCTCTAACTTGGTATCTGCTTCCCAAGGAACCTCCCTGGCACAAATCACCAACACCACCCACAAACAAGTTCTTGCACACACCCATGCGAGAGAGGACATGCATGAGCACGCACACCCATGGTTAAGGATGCTGCATGAGAATGCCTCTCTCAGCGCCCACCTGACACCCCCAGACAGTGCTGGCTCTTCTCTATTCCCATTGCATCACTCATACCTCCATGATCACACTTTGCAGCCTGTCACAGTTGTTTACAAGTCCACGATCCTACTGTGAACATGCCTCTTGAAGGCTAAGTGCATACCCTTACTTATCACTGTATCTCCAGCACCTGGCAGATAGGAAATGTTCAGGAAATGTACGCATAAAGAAAGAAAGATGCTCAGGCAGGAGGGAAAGAATGAAAGAAGAAGGGTTAAAGGACAGGAAACATTTTTAATGTATCTCTGCACATGTCCAAAAATGTTCATCCACAGGCTGCATGCATACAGTCGTCTGTCCCTTCTTGTCACCCACACAACTTATCAAATATATATTGAGTGCCTACTGTGTACCAGATGGAGAGAGGACATCTCCACATGACTCATGCATGTGGTCTCCGACCTGAACATCACAACACAGGGCATTTAATTCCACTGTGGTCACTGTTTCCCAGCATTACTTGGTCAACAAAGTATCCTCCGTACACCGGGAAATTTTTGAGGGAGGGTGAGAGTCATCGCTCAGGAAAATGAACTTTGATGTCACTGACAGTTCCCCCAAGATGGCACAGGGCAACATTCCACTCAATGACTCATTAGTCATTTTCAGGTACAGCCTGAGCTTTCTCTTCACTAATTATATTGACCTTTCTTGAGGCAAAGATTGACACTGTGAATATATTACCTGTTTCAAAACTCATCTGTTTGTAAATGAAACGGTGGCATGGTGCCTGCAAAGGTTTGCAGACGTGGCCACATGAGAATGCCTCCCATTTGGAAGATTTTACCGCATTTAAGTCATCTGAGGCCTTTAAAACAATTGCTCCAACCATGACCAAATCTTGGGACCTTCTTCAAGAACAAAAAGTACTAAATGTAACCCGATTTTAACTCCATCTTTAAAAATTTGTTTTGCTGACTCATTCCAGCTTGGGGTGGATTTCTGAGTTTCAAAGTGGAGTGACCAGTAAGTAATGGAGATTGCTTCAGTTCGGTGTCCCTTAGCAACCATCATTTCACTTTCCTGTTGCCATAACAACTATAGCATGAACATCAAGGTCATCAAGCCCACTGAGCCTCTCTCCGGAAGCTGAATTTCTCACACTCTCCAGTCTTCTCTGTTTGCTCTCACAGAAGATGTTTTCTGGAAATTGACATCTGCCTCTCCCTTCCTCCACTCCACAAGAGTTTAGAAAACAATCTATTTAAAATGAACAAAATAACCCCTAAGAAAGGGGATGCAAAGACCCTATCTCATAGATTGATAGAGCCATTTATAACCTGGTATATAAACTGTGCTATATCTTCAAATTGGTTCTGTTTTTCAAAAATGGAGAGACAATATAGCTGGTGGAAGGATTTCAAAATTCTTAGTTTTCTATTCCAGTATGACATGTGTCACCATCTTACAACTCCCTTAGGTCCTACAGCTTGAGTTTCTTGGGGGGGAAATGTGGCAGGGGCAGGGAGGGGAGGTTGAATGTGATGATTTCCAAGGTCCCTTTAAGGTCCCACATTTTGAGAATCCACATTCCTATGGGTCACCTCTTGCAAAGGCTTGCTTTTAAGTGGTAAACAGAAGCCAGTCCCAGCAGAGGGAGGCTTGTCCGCCTCAGTAAAACAAGCAGCTTTGAGGAACAAAAGCAAAGGGCCCCTCTCGAAATGTGCTCTTGTGCTCACTCTCATGTGCCCTTGGTAGAGCTGGCACTCCAGAAATATTGAATCACCATGAATAATTAGGTGGCAGCCAAATTTTCTCTTCTTTGTGTTCCTTTAAGAATTATGAATAGTTGACATTAAAAATGTCAACTTCACCTCAGGTCTCACCCCCTACATCATTGGAATTAGCTAGATAGTAATTGCGGCTAGCATCATTTTGTAGCTCTATTACAGTAGACAAATAAATCTCCAAGAAAAACTGATTCTATAATACTTTGCAGGAAAGAAGGGTCTACTTAGGTTCCTACAAGAATAAGCAAACCCTTAGCTCATTTCAGGTAAACTCCATTTGTCAAGGTTTCCAAGTCATCACTATTACCTGCGACCATTTTCTGAAATTTTGCCCTGCTGATCACACAATGTAGCTTTCAGTGCATATCACATACATTTCATTTCAAGACTTGTGCACTGCACTCAGTTATTGAACTGAAGATCTCACCTTTTTTCTTTACTTTTTGATTCTTGTCAGAAAATAATATTTCTTTAGTTGGGAACATTATCACCTGCCTCCTTGCTTGTTCTGCCAGAACTTACTGATATCAAAGTCTTAATGCTTGCTAATCAGGGTCTTCTCCCCTTGCCAGCAGGGACAACTTGAGAAATGCTGGGGCAGGTGTATGTAGAGGTGGGGGATATAGCACCAAGACTTACACAGTTGAAGAAAAAAATTTTTTTTGGTTGGGGAAAGTAAAAGCATTGCAGGAAAGAAAGGCTGCTTCCTGGCTGCCCTTGTTTCATCAAGGCTTTCTTAGGAGGAAAAAGATACTCAGCAATGGAGGCAGGACATCTGGAAACTAGTCAGTGATTTCCTCCTGCAGGCATGGAGATCTGACTCATGTGTTCTGTAGAAGTGGAAGAAGATGACAGACACGTAGCAAATGATAAATTCCTTATAAAAATGCTAATTAGAAACTGGTGACTGGCACATAGTGGGCACTTAATAAAAGTCTCTGGAATGAATACATGAATCCCAATGTCAGTAATTAGCATGTGCTGAGTGGAGGTAGAATAAAGTTGCAACCCTGAAGAATTCGATTAAATTCATCCACTCATGGATGATCCACATAATTCTATCTCACATTGATAGTTTACATGGCCTTTTATCTTTTCAGGACTCTGCTACACACTCTTTCTGGCACTCACAATATCCTTATGCTCAGAAAGTCTTTCTATTCCCATTTCATGAAGAAACTGAGATGGACATTAAATAACTTACTGAAATCCTACACCTAAATGGCTATAGCACTGAGGGTTAAATTTAGTGCTTCTGAGTCCCAGCCCAGTGGCTTCACCCTAAGGTGCAAGCTTTTCCAGAAGGTGGATGAATTTGGAATTAGAATTACTTACCTATAAAATACAGTTTAAGCAATTAAAAAAAAAAAGGCATCAGTTGGGATTCCTGGCTTCAAGGAAGATAAACAAACTGGGATGACCTTTAGCAAGAAGGATTCATTGGAACGATTTAAATGACTCAGTTCCAATAAGCAGCTGGGAAGTAGGGTGTGGGGACAGCCAGGGCTCTGCAGGGGTGATTTTGATAGAAACAGGACGCATAGTAACTCTCTTCAGAAATAGTCTAGTCAAGTATATTACAGGTGATACCACTCTTGTCACTACCATTGCCACCAACAGCCATGAAAATTCCTCCAAATTTTTAGGCTTGTATCACTATTTCAAGAATTAAGTCACAAGAGAGAGCATCTGACTGGCTGAACTCAAGCCACACATCCAGCCCCTGGCTCTTTCAAAGAACTGGCAGAGGAGGAGTCTGCTATCCTCTCCTCACCTTTCAGTTTCTGTAGCAGGAGAGTGGTACATGCTAGCCCACATTCACTGCAGGAGGGCTGGTTCTCCAGGGGGGAAAAAAAACTGATGGCATTAAGAAGATGAATGATTGCTGAGCCCAAAATGAAAGTCAAGCACTTGCTACCTCAGGTTAGAGATAAATATATTATCCAAGAGAATTTCACTAGGAAGTTAAAGCCTTACTATAGACAGCTAGACCATTTCCCATCATTTGGACCATTCTTGGGGTCCCTGGAATAACGTAGTGAAAACAGAAGCTAGTAGGACATACAGAAGCCTAGAAAGCCTGGCTGACTTGGTGAGATATGGGTGGAAGGAGGCTCTGTAATTTCCACTCAAGGAAGCACACGTGTACAGATCATTGTGTTGGTTAAGCCCTGCTCCATCCTGCGCTGTCTTTCATCCACAGTGTGCTCCGCCTGGCTCAGGGTTCACCTCTTCACCATAATAAATCACAGTGAAGGTTCTTACTAGCAAAGAAGTGAAGAGTACGCTGGTACAGATAATTTTTGCCTTTACTTTGAAATTTGCCGTTGAGGGCCTCATTTAGTAATCTAGAGAGTTCTTTTAGTTAATGAGCTTTTTCTTTCTAAGAGCTTTTCTACTTCTTAACTTCAGGGACACTCATCAGACTTAGAAGTAGTTTGAACCACAGTGAATAATTGTGAGTTTTGTCTCTCCAGGACCCCATCTTCTTCCTTCCGGGGATAACATCTAGGACCTAGCAAGGGGAAAATACCTCCCCAACTCTCAGAATACACTTTGCTAGTGGGGCTGAGCACACCCTCCCCAGATCCTGGCATGGGCATGATCAAAGCCTGGACCATTCACATGATCCTCCCTCCAGGCAACACTGATTGGTTCAGGACATGAGTATGTTATTCAAGTTGGGCCAGTGACATTCAAGTCCAGGACTTCTGATGGAAGAATGGAGAAGAAAACAGCTTTTTTTTCAGTGAGATGATGAAATTGTGAGTATACTTGCCTGTAGCTGGTGGCAGCCTATTCACCATGAGATAATAGACTTCCTAATCATGAAGGTAATATAAGTGAAGCTGAGACATGTAGAAAAGCAGATTTTGATGCTCACTGTTTAAGCATCTGCCTCCTTTTGCCTCCATTCCTGAATTGAAACCTGACGTGTTCAATTATGTGAGTCAATTATTCCCTTTTTGTGACTGAGACCATTTGACTTGTATTACTCTCCATGCTTATTTTTCACAAATATAACAATAATAAATCCATCCACTCATTCATAAAATATTCTGTGAGGACCAGGTACTCTGATAAGGGAAAATATTGTGTGCAAAATAGGCACTTCATTCTGAGAGTGGAGACATAAGTCAAGTAAAGGCACAGATAAACAGGCTTTGAGGAACTTCCCTGGTTTTCCAGTGGTTAAGACTGCATACTTCCATTGCAGGGGACACAGGTTCGATCCCTGGTCGGAGAACTAAGATTCCATGCAATGTGGCCAAAAAATGAAAACATAAATTTAAGTAAGCATCTTTTAAAAAAGAAAAAAAAAGGCTTTGAAAGGACAATATGCTAGGAAAACATGCTAAGAAGGAAAATATAGAGCCCTTCAAGGCTATAATGAAGGTCTATCTGACTACTCCCTGAACACAAAAGAGACCATGAAATGTCCACAGGTAGAGAGGATGCTGGTGTCAGGGAGCAGTAAAGAGGCAGGAGAGACAAAGGCAAATGAGAGACAGATCTAACCTGACAGGAAAGGCAGTTTCACTCCCACTTCATGTGAGTAACCCTGTGTTTTTTTTTTAATTATGGAAATAATACTTAAGATGAGATCTACTCAACTGTTTAAGTACACAGTACAGTGTTGGTAACTATAGGTGCAATATTATACAGCAGATCTCAAGAACTTAGTCATCTAGAAAAGTTGTAATTTTATACCTGGTGAACAGTAACTCCTCAGTTCACCTTCCCCAACCCCTGGCAATCACCATTCTACTCTCTGCTTCTGTGCATTTCACGGGCTCATACCCCTCATGAAAGTGGAATCATGCAGTATTTGCCCTCCTGTGACTGACTTATTTCACTTGACACAATGTCCACAATGTCCTGAAGGACCTGGAAATAGCAGGACTGCCTTCTTTCTGAAGGCTGAGTCATAATCCCTTGTATGTATACACCACATTTTCATCACCTGTTCATCTGCGACAGGCATTTACACTATGTCTACTTTTGGCCTTTATGCATAAAGCTCCAATGAATATGGGAGTACAGATATCTCTCCAAAAGCTTAATTTCGATTCTTTTGGATCTTTTTAAGGCTCCCCAAGATAGACTGTGGATATGGAATTGAGAATAAGAAATTTTAAGTGTTCCAGAGCAGGGAATATAGTCTCAACTTCCAATGGAGAGATTTCAGAAAGAAAAATCGTATATGAACCCAAACTTGGTCAGTCTGCTTTCAGCAAAGGCTCTTTGAGCATCTGCCCATGATATCTTATTTCATCTGCACTGGGCTGGGCCCTGAGGATGGTAAAAGAAGGACAATAAATACTCTCGTTGTCCTTAAAATGCTCACAGTGTTCATACAGGAAACAATAAGCTGGCTTATCCAAGATCATAGTTGTGTGAAGCAGATTAAACCATGTTCAAGGACAGTCATTCTCAGCAGAGAGGAAGAAGGTGTTAGATATTTGAGAAAACATTCAACACTGTAAAAACATAAGGCTTTATTAAATAAGTTTGTGGCTGGTACAGACACACAGAAGACAGGGAGGAGTATTGAGTGAACATGGGTTTTTTTTTTCAGTTCTATAATTTTTTCAGATAAAGGAGAGGTTTATGGTAGGTACAACAGCAGAAGAAGATAGCCCTTATTAGGTATGAGGGCTTTGGGGTCAGTTAGACCCGAGTTCAAACCCCAGCACTGCCACTCACTAGCTGTAAGGAATGAGACTCTGGTTATAGGACCTCACTTTTCTGAATATCAGATACCTCCTTTAAATAACAGAGATACTAACACAGCCTACTTTAGGGAGAACTTGTGATGACGAGATGGTATAATTGTTGGGAAAAACCTTGTGCTTTCTGACACAAAACAAATATTGCATGCTGCTGCTGCTGCTGCTGCTAAGGCACTTCGGTTGTGTCCAACTCTGTGCTACCCCATTGACGGCAGCCCACCAGACTCCCCTGTCCCTGGGATTCTCCAGGCAAGAACACTGGAGTGGGCTGCCATTTCCTTCTCCAATGCATGAAAGTGAAAAGTGAAAGTGAAGTCACTCAGTCATGTCCGACTCTTAACGACCCCATGAACTGCAGCCCACCAAGCTCCTCCATCCATGGGATTTTCCAGGCAAGAATACTGGAGTGGGTCACCATTGCCTCCTCACTGCATAACGCTTTGCTATTATCATTGTTCTGGTCTTTGATGCATGGAGAAGCTATGACTAGATCTGGCTCTTAAAGACTAACATGTCCTAATAGCTAATAGCAGCAGTTAATTTATAGAGAGTATTGACTGCATGCCAGACATTATGCTAAGTTCTTCACACATTATTCCTCACTCATGCATAGTGGGGAAGTACTATCATTCCCCTTGTCTACAGGTGACAGCACTGAAATACAGAGAAGTTGCTAGTCTAGGCTCAGAGCTCAGAAGTAGCAACACAGGGGTTAACCCTGTACAGTCTGATTCTAAGTATCCACACTTCACCATGATGCAGTGCTGCTCAAGGCAATTCTTAATTCTAGGCAATCCTCAAAACCTCCTGCAGAGACTTTTTTTTTCAAAGACTTCATCTCAGGACTCATACCAAAGGGTCCCAATCAGCAAGTCAAGGTAGACCTAAAATCAGAATGCTTAAAGCTCTCCGGGGGATTCTGAAGATCAAAGGACTTTAGAAACTCTGGCTTTAGAGGACCAGGACACTGATGACCCTGGCAGGGAGTTAACTTTAGCGGTCCCCTGCCTCCAGCACCATGGTCTCTACAATAGACAATGTAGCATCATGCGCCAACATGACAGAAGTGTTTTCCTGCAGAGCTTAACTCAGTTGGGACCAGTATAGCTCAGCAGGCAGGGACTCATTCCAGGTGTCAACTCCCTACATCAAAATCAAGAGCTTTCTTTGCTCAGACTTAAGAGTCACTCAAATATCAATTTCAGTTCCATTATAAATCACAAGTTGTGGCCCGTGCCCACTGTTCTTGAAAACATTTTGAGCTCCCTAGACTGACGAATTCTGTGTTCCACTCTCCCTCTATTTATCCCACTCTCTCCCAGAATGTTATGCTGTCCATTAATGGCCATCCTGGTCCCCCAGATCACGGACAGGAACCATCCCCTCAGTCATTGCCAAGAGATATCGAACATTCTCCATCTAATTCTGAGCCACAAGGTCCCACCATGAGCTTGTGTGCAAGCCTGGAGCAGAGGAGTCAGATGCTTAAGTGGTCTTGGTACATTCTTGGCACAGACTCAGCAAACAAGGAAAAGCTCTATCTGATTTTCCGGAAACATTGAGAATGAATGATACTCTCCACAGGCCACTTAACTAGGATGGGAAGTTGTTCCTTTAAGTCTATAAAAAACACCAGAACTGAGGGCTGTATACATGTGACTGTCCATTCGGCCCAAACAAAGCAATCACTTTCACCATACTATCCTGGAAAGTCTTTAAAGACATGTGGTGCCCATACCCATGAGCTTCCCTCATAGCTCAGTCGGTAAAGAATCTGACTGCAATGCTAGAGACCTGGGTGAGATTCCTGGGTTCAGAAGATCTCCTGGAGAAGAAAATGGCAACCCACTCCAGTGTTCTTGCCTGGAGAATCCCATGGATAGAGGAACCTGGCAGGCTACAGTACAATAACCCAGGCAAATATATCCAATAACAGCCAGAATCAATGGGCACCAAGTCTGGGTTTAATCCAGGCCAGGCATTTGCATGCGGTGGAACCAACCAACAGCTCAACTCCTCTCCCACTCTTCTCGTTTGATATCCCAGCAGTCACTGCTGCCGCCTGCAGCAGCAATAGACCTTGTTTAGACAAGTGTTTGAAGCACATTGTTCACACAACAATGGAAAGAGAGAGACTGAGCAAAAGCTCCGAGCTTTGACTGATGTGTGATACAGCCTAAGGTGACATAATATAAAATATTTAGGTGAAACAATGAACATAGCTGGAGCTCTTATGCAAATGCAAGCACAAGAACCTTCACAGCAATTTCCTCATTATCTGCTGGTGGTTTTTCTGCACTCTTGTGTTTGCTCTATCCTCCTTGCCAGAGTACTGTGGGGACTTCTTCCACTGACTTTCATGCATTTTTAATACAGATTTTTAACTCTATTAAAGATAAATTGATTTCTACTTTATTAAAGATAAATTGATTAACTCTGTTCAAAAAGTCTGGGGCAATGTCTTTTCAAATCCAAAAAGACTTTATTTTTTACACAAGAGAAATTATAAGGGTAAACAATACTACTTGCTGGCAATTGACTTCAATCTGTGAAATGGGTCTTCCAGGTAAATCTGGACAAGCAGAACAGTGAATTGCCTTCCAGCTCACCCCACCCTTAACTGCCTCCCATGTATACACAGTGAAAACAAATTCTCAGCATGCTAAGTTCTGAATCCCCATCCATGAATTACCAGATGAACAAGCAAACCATGAAATGAAATGAAAGCAGGTGAACTTGGCAAATGTCTACTCTAAGATTTTTCTCTCCCTATTTCTGATTCCTCTCCATAATTGTGGTACATATCACTGTGCCGTTATTCATATATCCTAAAACTTATTCTTTTGTGCCACTGGGGAAATGTATTTTCCTTTAGAGCTATTTCCGTATTTTTACAATCTATTTCTTACCCCCATTTTTCTTGGTTAATGGCACATTCAGGATTCTCTTTGGAGAGCCTGTTTAATTCTCTGTGCTGCGGTGATTAAACACATTCAAGTGACAAACAAGTACTGAGCATATTCTTCATGATAAAGACACAGCCTTTCCTGACAAAAAATGAAAATCAAAGGAAGACGTGCATCTCAATCTTCTGTCATCTTTGCAAAGGGGCAACATGCCCTTCACGGCGGTCACCAGACCCTGGTTTGAGTACCACCATTTTCTAAGATGTCGTGACAACCTCCTGGTTTTGTTGTTTATTTATCTGTTTGGGCTGCTTAAAGCCAACAGCAATCTCTGAGTTGTAAGCAAACTAGTTATGAAAGCTAAAACCAGAATAAATAGAGGTAGAGAAAGGAAATCAAGGCTTACTGAATTATTGGTGGTAGTTTCCCTCTTTGTTCTAAACAGTCTTCAATTTGTATTTGGAGATCAGCCGACTCCACCCCAAACTCAGCAGGGGAATGTGTGACCTCAGCTGAACCCATCCTTGCATTTCACCCCTTAGGTCAGTGCTTGTGTCTGTATTAGGCAGGTGTTTTTAAAAGGATGCAGCTGTGAATGGGACAGAGACTCCAAAGGAGCAGTGACTTGGGGGAGTGGTGGTGGTGGTGTAGTAGCTAAATTGTGTCTGACTCTTGCAACCCCATGGACTGTAGTCTACCAGGCTCCTCTGCCCAGGGGAGTCTCCAGGCAAGAATACTGGAGTGGGTTGCCATTTCCTTCTCCGGGGGATCTTCCCAACCCAGGAATTGAACCTGTGTCACCTGCATTGCAGGCAGATTCTTTACCGACTGAGCTATGGGGGAAGCCCCAGCAGTGACTTAAACAAGATCAAAGTGTATTTCTCTATCAGATACAACTCAAGCTGGTATAACAATTCTGCTCTGTGCCCGCAGCAGGGGCCCAAGCTCTTTCTGTCTTGTTACTCTTCTCTTCCTCAAGTTCTACTCTTATCTGCATATTTCCAAGAGTGCTTGCAACGAAAAAGCACTCATTTCCTCTTTTTACTCCAGGGAAAAAACAGCAAAACTGTACACAACAGTTTCACTTACTTCTCATTGGCTAGAACTCAGTCACACAGTCACACTAACAGCAAAGGAAGATGGAAAACAGTTTTGTGTTTTTTTTTTTTCTAGGCATATATGTGCCTGGCTACAATTATGTTACTAGGAAAGAAGAATAGATATTAGGGGTCAACCAGTAGCCTCTTCCTGGCCTGTGAATTGAACTCTTGCAGATCCTCATGTTGTAGCCTGGAACCCAAGAAAACAGGTGCATATTCTTTTTCTGGATGTATGGTTTGCTGAAGTGGGAGCTCCCTGACAGTACCAATTTTTGAAACCATAAGGAAACCAGTAATAGGATGAAGCTGCCAAGTGGAATCAAGCAAATCCCAGAAAAAAGTATTTAGATATCTAGTAACATCATAAAATTCTGGATCAAACCACATCTGAAGCTCTATCTTCACAGTTTTCATTTATGTCACCTCTGTAGATTGTCCATATTTTCCAAAAGAGCTTGAACTGAAATGTTCTTATTTTCAATCAAAACATCCTAAGATACAGAATGAGATAGGGACAGAGAAAGAGATGGGAAGAAAGGCCAAGGTAAATACTGAAAGATGAGAAATTATCATTAACACAAAACCTTGACCAAAGTTACCTTCAGAAACAGGGAGGATATAAATGAAATTGGAAGTGTTGAATATCAACAAGAGCAGATGACCCAAATACTACCAAAACTCAGAACAAAGGATACATGACAAAGAAGAGCTGGTACTGAGCAGTCAAGAAGTATGTTCTAAATAATTCTTTCCCAAACTAGGTAGTGGGTATTAAACTCTACTGTGAAATCACTCTTTACTCCACCCTCTTCCATAGAAAAGACTTTGGTAGGTGAGATGATGCCTTAAACCTAAAAGCCTCATTAAGTTAGCAACTATTGTAGATCAAAGACTTGGGTAGATGCCCCTGGCCTTAACTCTTCAAATATTCCACTGTGGTGGTCAGTGCAAGTCCTTGAACACAGCTTTGTAAATTTCCAAGTATGTTATCTAAGCTTCTTTAACTCTGGGCTCTGATGACAAGACCAAGCAAGTACAAGCCTTCTGGCCTTTATTTTCCCTAAGATCATCATCAAAAAGTTGCTAGGCAAAACTTTTAATATAAATGAAGATGAAATAGGCACAATTATTAGCAAATTATTAAAATAGTTTGCTTTTTTCTAAGATAACGAAGATGAATAAGACAACGTGTTTGAATAAAAAGGAAACTGCAAAGATGAGAAAAAAGAAGTTGGAAGAAAGTTCATTCTTCATGGTTACAAATGAGAGGTAGAGATGGAATTAGAATTGGGGTCTACTTGTTCTAATAGACATCTTACTTAAAATTCCTTCTATGTATTGATTCACAGACTGAGAAGACTTACAGTAGGGATAAGTCCTAACAGAAATATGGCTTAAGATTGATAGCCTCCTACTGCAAAAGGTCATTCAAATTTGAAAACAAACACCAGACATTCCAGGAGGCATTTTCATGCATTATTTTGCAAATGAGACAGGAAACATATTTAAGAGTGGAGACTGTGGAGCTGAGCATTTGTTCATTTCCTAGTGATTGCCCTTACTATGCGCCGTGAGCCACTCTACGTGCTAAGGATATAGTGTTAAATGAAATGGACAAGAAACCCCTGTCTTTAGAGGCTTCAGGTGGTAATAAGGGCTAAGAAGAAAAAGTGTAAGGAGGTTGGGGAGTTCTGGGATAGCAAGGGAGGGAGTCAGTTTCAAATAGGAGAATCAGGGAAAGACGCCCTGAGAAGGTGACTGTATTCATTATCTGTTGCTCCAGTAGAAAAATATTCCTTAACTTTGCATCTTAAAACAACAAACATTTATTATCCCATAATTTCTATGGGTCAGGAATTCAAGAGCAGCTAAGTTGGGTGGTTCTGACTCAAGGTCTCTCATAAAGATGATGTCAGCTGGGGCTACAGGCATCTGAGAGTGGCCTGGGGCTGAGGAATCCACAGTTTGGCAAACCTCAGTTCATTTCTGTGTGAATGTCTCTGTGTGCTTCTGAAAGTATTTGCAACCTGGCAGTTAGCTACTCCATCCCCCAGAGCAAGTGATGAGAGAGAGAACTCATGCAAGCCACAGGCTTTTATAATCTCATCCCAGAAGTGACAGACCAATCCTTCTGCTGTATTCCCATGTTCACACATATGAAACCTGGGCCACTGTGGGAGACTACCAGCGTGTGGCTATTAGGATGCCAGGACCCCTGGGGGCTTCCTTGGAGGCTGGCTAACACTGGGATTGAATAAATACCTGAAAGAGATGAGTTCAAAGACATAAACCTTCAGATGAATAACTTAATTTTTATAAATTTTGTTTTCTCAATACACTAGAAATGTTTAAAATATCTACATTGTCACCATGTTGAGAAGTCTTTGATAATATCAACAAATTTCTTTGGCTCAGAGCCTGGCATTTCATAAACGAGCATCACATGTCAGTCAGCTATTATCATTACTGTTGAAGTGGTTATCATCATCCTCATTTTACAGATGAGAAAACTGAGCCTTCAAGATTTAAATCCTCTAAAGCAACTATACTCTGATAAAAATCAATGAAATAGTTGTCCTGTGGCAGATTCATGTTGATATATGGCAAAACCAATACAATATTATAAAATTAAAAAATAAAATAAAATTTAAAAAAAATAAGAAAAAATAAATAATAAAATAAAATAAAATCTTTGTCCAAGAAAAATATTTAAATTCTCCTTGATGGTCATGTCCCTGAAACAAATGATAATCATATTCAAACTTTCTGAATTCAATAGCTTCTTTCTTTACTTTACTACCTCATAGGTTTGGAGATGGAAATGGCAACCCACTCCAGTATTCTTGCCTGGAGAATCCCATGGACAAAGGAGCCTGGTGGGCTACAGTCCATGGGGTTGCAAAGAGACTAACGACTAACGGACATGACTGAGAGACTAACACACACCTCATAGATACCTTGGAAAAGAAAGATAAAAGATCTGACGATTATTCCAAAGCAAGAATAAGAAAATTAAAATTATATGAGGAAAGAAAGGCAAAAAGACTCAAAACCTACTCCACCAGCAATAACCAGCAATAAGCTATTAGGAGTGCTTTTTGGCTTAAAGCAATAGAAAACCCAACTCTCTGTGGCTTCCACAAGGAGTATGAAGGTCAGTAATCACTAGCTTTCATTCTGATGGTTGCCTTTTGGCCTTTTGTCTTCATGTTTCTTGTTTCATAGTTACAAGATGACTCTTGTAGCTTCTGACATCACATTGACAATTCAGGAAGAGAGAGGGGTGGTACGCACAACCTCTGCTTTCCAAGATGCCTCAGCTGACTTTTATTTACACCTAATCAGCAAGAGCTGTATCAGCAGCTCCCTAGTACAGGGGTAGGTGGCAAAGGCTAGACTTCGACCAATCATGACTCACCCGCAGACCTAGACACATTACTGTCCAAGAAAAATCTGTGTTCTGTTCTTGGAAAAAAAGAAATGGCTGTGTCTCCTGCAGACAAGTGACAGGTTCCTCCATACTCAAGTGGATTCCCCAAGAGAAAAGCACCCACCAAGCACGGTCGTGTGTTCCACACTTTTCAGGTGAAATCCATGAAAATACTTTCATAATAACTGAGAAGAGTTATCATAACTTTGTAGCTTCTGTGTCAGAGATACAAAAACTGCAGAAGAGGACTTCCCTGGTGGTCCACTGGTTAAGAATCCACCTGCCAATCCAGGGGACATGGGTTCGATCCCTGGTCTGGGAAGATACCACACGCCATGGAGCAACTAAGCCCATGCACCACAACCACTGAAGCCTTCACGCCTAGAGTCCATGCTCTGCGACATGAGAAGGCACTATAATGAGAAGCCCTCACACCACAGTGAAGACCAGCTCCCTACTCACCTCAACTAGAGGAAGCCTGTGTGCAGCAATGAAGACCCAGCACAGCCAAAAGCAAAGAAATAATAAATTAAAAAAAAAAAAAACTGAAGAAAAGCCACTGGGCAAATGGCTCCTTGGAAACATCTAGTTCTGTTTACAGCATCTCTCAGTGGCAGGTGAGACAAAGCTGACTTCAACTTAGCAAAGGCTCTTAAAGGACAGCAAACAATATAACCCCTCGGCAACTGAGCCAAACGAGGTTGTCACTGCTAAATACCGTCTGCCCTTACTGTCCTTGCCAGTGTCTGCACAGCCCTGTGCTCCCTTCTGAGATACTTCAGGATACTACTCCTGCTCCTGGTAGGTAGCAACAAATGTTCTCACAACTCCAAATCACAGACATTATACACATCACATAGAACAAATCTCCTTTTTCATTATTTTTTGTATTTGATGATTTTTGTCACCATTCTCCATTCTTTGTGGGGCCAGAGAGCCCCCGGAGGTATATTCTACAATGGAAATTTTCCAAAAGCTCATAAAAGTACAAGACAGCCTTGAAAAACAATGATTCGTCCTCAAATAATCTAATGAAACCACGATGCAGAGAACTTTTTAAATTAACTCAGGGAAAGCAGGTGCTTCTAAAGAATCTCCGTACCACTGAAACCATGAGGCAGTGTGGTGTGTTAGACAGAACAGAGAGCATCAGAATTCCTACATTCTAAGCCCTGTTCGTCTAGCTAGAAGCCCTGAGGCACGAAGCAATTCATTTTTGCTGACACTGAGCTATTTTCTGCAAAACACCAGGTTGAGGGGGTGGATCTGGGGTTGACTCCCCAAAAATGGCATTTTGTGTGAAAATGCTTACTGGATAGCTACATTTTATTATGAGACAAGTTTGTGGCAGAGCCCATGCAAACTTTACTCTCATCTCATTGGAGCCCAATCTACATGGTAGATGCTGTTACTGCTTTAG
>NW_011494876.1:1407332-1415579 GCF_000754665.1 Bison bison bison | reverse complement strand
AGGTGATAAAACTGGGGATAGGAGGAACTATAGTGACTTAGTCTTATGACACAGACAGAAAATCATAGGGCTTGGATTCAATTGTGGATCTGTATGGCTCCATCCATTACAGGATTATTATTTTTTTTTTTTTATTTAGAGTCTCTCTCTCTCTTGCCCAAAAACACACACATACATACATTCAGTGACTGTGATTGCTGTAGTCGTATTCTCTAGTCTTGTCTATTTTCCAAAACATCTCACTGTCCTTCGGGTCTGCCCAAGATAATATTTTAGAATCTTCAGATGAAGCTCAACAAGTTACTCTAGTATCCCATCTTCCCTAGACATATCTGCTTTTTTTGAAACAAACACATATGTGAGCATACACACAGATAACACAATCCATTTTAGATCTTGCAGTTTGGGGTGAATTATCAGAAGATGAATAAAATGACTGATACAGATTAAGTTGAAAAAATGAAAGGAATAAAATTGCTGAAGCAACCACACTTATAGAAGCCAATAATCTTCAAACAAAGAGGCTTATTGACATTTTGGCTAGATACGGAAAATCAAAGAGATGGGAATTATGAGGAGAAAATTATTCTGCCTTTTATAAATGAGGAGAAGGACAGGGAAAAAAGAGCAGTACAAGCTAGGGAAGTAATTATAGTAAGATACATTTAGTTTCAGAAAATTTCTTGGATAACCAGAAAATGCCACATTATAAAGTTAGGGACTTAATACTCCTAAGTCCATTACAGATAGAATCTTTACCATGCTGGAAATAATTGAAAAGCAGAGGCATGCAATAGACCACTTTATGGCTTCTTTGATTTCTCCAAGCTGTTTGAAGAGTTGAATTCTGGAAAGGATTTGAAAACTGGGCGCTGGAACTCTGACCAGCTAATTGCCAATGAAGAAAAATGAATTACTCTGCAATTATATTAAAGGTGAAAGAGGTCCCAGACAAAAATTCTAACCAGAAAAATGGACTGACTTGGGATAAAAGCTTGATTGGTAACAGCCATGACTATTAACATGTTGGGCTTGAGTTCAAAGAGAGGACAAGATCAACTTTATGTCTGACAGTCTTAAAACAAGGTCACCACCTTCTATCAAGTATAAGCCAGCTTATTCAGATATGTCATTCCACGTCATACATCCTTTCTTTAACCACCAAAGTTTTAAAAACTGCTATCAGATTTGTTTAACATGACTTGTACCTGGATTTGTTCTTAAGGTTTTGCATCCAAGTCATTAGTGTGGCCATTGTAAAGTTACAGACAAATTTATGACAGAGAGACACAGATAGACTCATTCTTCTAAACTTATAGGTGGGTTAGTGACCTTATGGAACTCATTAATCCCCAAAGCTGATAGAGCTTGAAAATAGAGATAGATTACAAGCAGGTTTTCATAATTCTTAGATGTCAGATAATAACGGGTCATGAAGAAAAGAGAGACCCAACAATTATCTTTTGGGCATCATATAGGGTCTCCACATAAAATTCATGACACCCAATTCAATTTAAGTTTCAGAGATTTTTAGTGTAAGGATATCCCATACAGTATTTGAAATATACTTGTACTTAAAAAGGTATCGTTTATCTGAAATTCAAATGTAACTAATCACTTTAGTTTGGTTTGATATATTTTTCTTTTGCTTGTTTGCTTGCTTGCTCATTTTTGCTAAGTTTGGCACCTTAGTCTCTGTTCATGTAGGGTCCCAATTCACATGGTGATTAAGGAAAAATTGCCTGGCTTTAAAAATATCAAGAAAAATGATTTAAATCACTCCAAGTCTTAATCTACTTGATTTTGTATCAGTGTACTATCTCTCAGTGATTCCAAACAGACCATTTTCCTCCCAGTGTTGACAAATTCTCAGTTGAACACCAAATGAAGTCTTTGGGTTGTGTTTATGGGCCCTGTTGTATAAATAAATAAAGTCTGACTTTTAAAGTTAATGTTTATCAAAAAATTACAGGTGCATGGTTTTAAATGCCTGCCTGCCAACCAACCAACGAATCGCTCAGTTGTGTCTGACTCTGTGACCCCATGGAATGTAGCCTTCCGGGCTCCTTTGTCTATGGAATTCTCCAGGCAAGAATACTGGAGTGGGTTGCCAACAGCGCACTTATTTTAATGACATACCCAGATTCTTCTGCATCCTTCAGACCAACTCCCCACAGGCAACAAACATGCAAACTCTTCTATTGCTTTCCTTAAATTAATATTTGTTTCCATATTTATAAATAATAGGGCTGTACTATTCTTTCCTAACTCACCCATTTTAGATATTATCTACACATTTTATGATACTTCTGAGCCAGTCTGTATTTTCTGACCATGCCTTCTTTGGACAGTCCTTCATAGTTTTTGGAGTCAATCACTGCCTTGGGTTTATTTTCTTGTTTTAGCCTAATTTTCTGAGTACAATTTGTTAAAATTTTCAAATGCTTCAACATCTCTACTACACACCTGTGAATAATATTTTCCACTTACCCACACACATCAGTTCTATTTTCTTTCTTCACCAAAGATCTCCACCCACTTTTGCTCCATTCTGGACCTTCATTTCTAGGCCTGCTACTCAATGGTCATTCTAGGTCTTTTCCTTTGTATTAGAGTGCCCATTCCTGAATTCTATGTTTGCTTTTTTGCTGTTTTCTACCCAATTGTTTATAGGAGTACAACCTCCAGAATCTTCGTAGGGCAGGATACTATGAATACATTTTAAGTCTTTGCAAGCATGAAAGAGTCATCTCCCCAGAAAATAAATATCCTGTCTCTTGTTAGGAGTGCACAGGGAAGGGTAGTCTACTGGCTGAAAAGAGTGGAATGGGGAATCTTGGCATTAAGAGCTCCATATTATTTTCTTTTCTAACCCATCTGTTTCTTTAGCCATATTCATTACCCTGCCCTTAGTTATAGCTTTTTTGAATACAAGTGAGAAAAAAAAGTCACTAATGTTAGGGACAGTATGTACCAGACACTATCACCAAATCAGGGGCTTCCCTGGTGGCTCGGTCAGTATAGAGTCTGCCCGCAAGGCGAGAGACCTGGGTTTGATCTCTGGGCCAGGAAGATCCCCTGTAGAAGGAAATGGCAACCCATTCCAGTGTTCTTGCCTGGAGAATTCCATGCACAGAGAAGACTGGTGGGCTACAGTCCATGGGGTCACAAAGAGCCAGACATGACTGTGACTAACTTTCACTTTTTCAACCAAATCATCTCCTCAAATATTGCTTTTTTGATCATGATAAGAATGACTCTCAAAGGTTCTAACTTATACATGTTGAAAAGGAAAAGATGGCATTTACTAACTGTCTATTGAAGCTGTATTGGAGAATTCGAGAACAGGTATGGGGTGAGGATAGAGTAATAAATGGAGTTAAGAAATCCTAAAATGACTAGGGATGTAATACTAGTTGAGAAATAAAAATGATACTGGTCTATACCTGAGGACAGTAAAGGCTAGCGCGTGGGAAGGATGGAGGCTACCATGCTCAGGACTCCAGTGGTTAAGAACAGGGATCCAGGGTGTAGTCCCAGCTTAATAGCGTCTCATCAGCTCTGGATCCAGTTTCTATCTCATACTGAATTCTCCATCACCACTCTGAATCTCTCCCTTCTTGTGTGTTTCGGCAGAATATCAGGCCATGTTGAACACTATCCCAGTGCCTTCACTCCAGAAAGTGCCCCAGACAAAAGAGATTTCTAAACCACCTATAGATGGTTTAGAAAACAGTTACGGGCCAGAGGCAGGGAAGGGGGGAGTCTCAACACTTTTATAGCAATTGACTAAGGATTGGATCTTGGCCATCATTTCTTTCAAATCCCTCTCTAACTGCCACTGGCTTTTAGTTTGTCTCTAGCTAATTTGCTAGCTAGCTGTCTTTCCTCCAGAGCCCCTCTGCCCCTTTCCAAGGTGGTTCCTGGAGAGCGCTCACATTCTTTTTTTATGAGAGGAATTTAATTCCTTTGTTTCAATTTTCAACTTTTAAGACATCTACAGAGACCATCGTTTTGTGGATAAATAGCCTATTCATGTATTTTTGCTAAGCCAAAAGTTATCTGATACAGAAAGAAATGCTGCCACCCCTTAAAGAGACAGATGTGGATGTACCTGTGTCATTAGAAGAACAGTTTTATTTTCCTCACACCTTCTTATAGCTGTATGGTGTGGTCACATTTTTATAAATACGTATGTGTGTACGCACATATACACATACACTTCATATACATGCATACATGTATATACTATACACACAAATTTAGACATGTTGGAGAGGAAATGGCACCCCACTCCAATATTCTTGCCTGGAAAATCCCATGGATGGAGGAGCCTGGTAGGCTGCAATCCATGGGGTCGCTAAGAGTCAGACACGACTGAGCGACTTCACTTTCACTTTTCACTTTTATGCATTGGGAAAGGAAATGGCAACCCACTCCAGTGTTCTTACCTGGAGAATCTCAGGGATGAGGGAGCCTGGTGGGCTGCCGTCTATGGGGTCGCACAGAGTCAAACATGACTGAAGTGACTTAGCAGCAGTAGCAGATAGAGAAAGAGAAATTTGGAATTATATTTACCAAAACTCTTAATCAACTATCAGAGAAATTAATTCTGGAAAGTCAGTGCTCTGTGGCAACCTAGAGGGGTGGGATGGGGTGGGAGGTGGGAGGGAGGTTCCGGGTGCGGGGGGACGTACATATACCTATGGCTGATTCATGTTGATGTATGTCAGAAGCCAACACAATATTGCAAAGCAATTATCCTCCAGTTAAAAAATAAAAAAGATTAAAACAATAACCCAAGCAATAATAATAATGGGGAATTCCTAGGTAGCTCAGTGAGTAAAGAATCTGCCTGCAGTGCAGGAGACCCAGATTCAACCCCTGGGTCAGGAATATCCCCTGGAGAAGGAAATGGCATCCCACTGCAGTATTCTTGCATGGAAAATCCCATGGATAGACAAGCCTCGTGGGCCACAGTCCATGGGGTCGCAAGAATCAGACACGTCTTAGCAACTAAACCACCACCAATAATATAATAGCAAAGAATATACTATCTTCAAAAAAAAGAAGAGCTTTGGACAGTGTCTCAGAGGTTTCCAGTCACAACCTTTGGAACCAGCCTCTCAACTATCCTCAGTCACTGGGGCCAGCCAATACCATTTTTTGAGCTTTACTCCTTATTAGGGATCAACCACAAGCTCCCGGGTTTGTCAGAGTTATTTTACTAACATGGAAGCTGTCATCAACCACCATGCATCTGTGGGCCTCCTATCCCTGCCTCTCTCTGGCTTCTATTTCCACCTTCACAATGTCTCCAGAAGGTGTGTGCCGGCTTTTTCCAGCAATCGGCCGGGGAGAAATAAGAGGGCACCCAGCACCTCTTGAAAACGCAAAACCACTGTGGCAGCAGCCCCTCTCTTCCAGAACATCCAGTAGCCGTCCCAAGACAGGTGGGGCAAAACCAGAGTGCTGTGGAAGCAGTCATTCTTATGGAGAAGAACCTGAACTACAAGCTGGTGGGCCTGCACACCCTGGTTTTGCCCAGGCAAACCCACACCTCTGTGACTTACCGAAAGCAGCTTCTCACAGGAGCAGGTGAAACGCATCGAGACAATGTATGACCATGTGACTAACCTCCGCAGGATGACTGGTCCGCAGGTGAGGCTGGGCCAGCATCTCATTGAAAGGCTCACCCTCAAGCTTGACTAGCAGCCTCGGAAGCCGAGTGGACTTTGAGGAGCCTCTTTGGTGTCAGAGCTTCTTCTCGAAGCTCCTTTCTGCAGCCACTAAGCAGCTTTTTAACAGCCTTGGATCCCTTTCCCAGGATGTGGAAATAATAAAGCTTTTGCTGCTGCTGCTGCTGGTCGTGTCCAACTCTGTGCGACCCCATAGACGGCAGCCCACCAGGCTCCCCTGTCCATGGGATTCTCCAGGCAAGAACACCGGAGTGGGTTGCCATTTCCTCCTCCAATGCATGAAAGTGAAAAGTCAAAGTGAAATCACTCAGTCGTGTCTGACTCTTAGCGACCCCATGGACTGCAGCCTACCAGGCTCCTCCATCCATAGGATTTTCCAGGCAAGAGTACTGGAGTGGGGTGCCATTGCAGCATCCCCCAAAGGTTTTGATTTTCTGCATTTTTACAGAGATGTATTACTCAAACAATGAGAATACAAAAGTGGAACTATCTCCATTTAGAAAAGTTAAGTGAGTAATAAACATAAAAAGTCTATATAGAACTACAGAGAATGTTTTTTCAAAAGAAAGAAAAAAAGACATTTATAATAAGGAGGGAGAGAGGAATTCATAATCTGAAAAAACTCATTCAACAGGGAATGATACATCTTATGTCACATTCCCATAAGAACAAAACAGAGTTCTTAAGTGCACTTCATGAAGCATGAAAGAAAAAAGAAATAAACCAGCTAAAGGTTAATGAAAAGTGCAAGTGAATGAAGTTAGTGGCCAGATCTGTAAAATCCATGTAATCTGACGTTGCATTCATGTTAAAGAAGTGAATGAAATGGTTCATACTTCCCCCTCCCAATTTATGTCTTCATGCATAACTCATTTTTCTACCAGGCTAATTCAGCTCAGATCATGTTCATTATGGAAATATGTTAAATACATTAAGGAAATTAGCCAATTTGGTCAATTTTATAAAGAAATGGTGATTCTGTGCCTAATACCACATCCTATAGAGACATGAGTAAAGAACCAAATTTCATTGCTGTAGTTACCATATGCTCACTCCATTTCCCCTCAGCACTCTGAAGCTGATGGTACAATTGGAAAAAAATAATAAATCCCAGAAAGTTAGAAGTAATCTCAAAATTTAAAAGAAGAAAGGAAAAGAATAGAACATAAATCCAACAAAAGGAAAGCAAAATTGCTGAATTTCTTAGTTTTTTTCCCCTAATTATAAAAGGAGAAAGGTTATTAAGGATGATTTTTTTTTTTTTTTGCATTGAACCTGGACTGGCATCTCGTTTCATACATGATATTTCACATGTTTCAATGCCATTCTCCCAAATCTTCCCACCCTCTCCCTCTCCCACAGAGTCCATAAGACTGTTCTATACATCAGTGTCTCTTTTGCTGTCTCGTATACAGGGTTATCGTTACCATCTTTCTAAATTCCATATATATGCGTTAGTATACTGTATTGGTGTTTTTCCTTCTGGCTTACTTCACTCTGTATAATAGGATGATTCTTTAAAAGGCTGATGAGGTGACAATGACAGACCAAGTTATTTGGACTAGCTCTCCTACTGAAAACAGCTGAAACTGCTGCATTAAACATTTGTAATCCTTTTAGCAGCATCAAAGAGCTGACAAAATAGAGAGGAAATACCGAATAAGTACAATACTAAAATAAGAAAGGTAAATGGAAAACTTATGAGTTGCTTTAGCTCTGAAGGCATTTGCCAACCTGGAAGAAACGAAATTGTGTTTTGATGGCCTAGTGGGACGAAGGCTACAAAAGTATGGGGCCCGTTCATTGTTGTGTGTCTGCTAAACCACCTCACAGGGTATGCACTAAGCTGAGATCTCAAAGGGTTACAGCATCAGAGAAAGGATCAACCGACAGTTTTTCCACCCCACTCCCTCCATCCCGGTAGTTTTTGGGGAAATGTACCTTGTTGCTGAGCAGAGCAGGAGTAAAGAAAGGAAAGGAAAAGTAAAGAGAATTGTCCTTGAGAGGGTGTAAACCATGGATAAGCTCTCTAGGGCTTACTGTCTCAATTTTGCAGCACCTAAGCAATCAAAAAACTATACATGATGGTTTTAGCTTAAAATAGTTCTCTGGTCATCAGGAAGTGCCCCTCCACACACACACACACACACACACACACACACACAGTTGCTTAAGGTCAGTGAGCCACAAAGGTGACAAAAATTACCTAAGGAAATAATATACCATGAGTGAGAAACAGCAGATATAACAGACACTTAAATACTTCAGATACTGCAATTATAAGACATGGAGCATTTTTAAAAAGCTATGCTTCTTTGCTTAAGGAAATGAGATAAATTTGAAAATGAAGGGTATAGGAAACTCTAAAAGTGTTCCAGCAGATTGAAAAAAGAACCAAATTAAACTTGCATAAATTAAAAATACAACAACTGAAAGTTGAAACAATAAATTGAGCAGGAGATCACATAACAAGAGAATAAGTGGAACAGAAGAGAGAAGGCACTTATCCAGAATGCAGCACACAAAACAAACAGCTAGAAAAATAAGA
>NW_011494876.1:1391116-1407232 GCF_000754665.1 Bison bison bison | reverse complement strand
GGGGACTGGCTTAGAAAAGGTATTCAACAAATGGTTGCTGGATGCTTTTCTGGCTTCAGATGTGAGCTGGCTCTTCTAGATTGGGACTTAGAAAGGATCTTGTAAAAGAAGTATCAATGTCAGTGGCTGCAACTGAAAAAAAAAATTGATATGATCAACAGACATTTACTGAGAGCTTACTAAATGCAAAACACTGTGCTGAGCAGAATTAAAAATACCTATGTTGCTACATGTAATTTATATGTTCTTTCTTATAAGAACAAGAGTTTTATGAGTTCTAACCTGACTTTTCTACTTCCTTGCTTTGCAGTTTTAGACAACTTAGGTAAAATCTCCCTGAGGCTCGTTTACTCTATTTTTAAGATAGGGACAATAGAAACAAAAAGGTAATATAGAAAGCAATGGCTTTGCTCATGGTATATAGTATCTGCTCAGTAAATGTAACTATCTTCTCTCATTAACTAGAAACATTTAATCATGCACTGAATTTGGAGAAACTTATATATAATATTTAATTTCAAATGAATTGTGAATTCACATAATCTCCAAAGCCAAAGAAATACTGAAATCTCTTTTTGATTGTCACAGTTACCTAACGATATGCTTATGGCATAGTTACCCAACAATTTGTGGAGAATATTGCTAGTGACTTAGTGACCTAGCAAAAAAAAAAAAAATATATATATATATATATATATCCATCCCCTTTTCTTTCTAATGGGCTTCCCTGGTGGCTCAGACAGTAAACAATCTGCCTGTAATACAGGAGACCCGGGTTCAGTCCCTGGGTTGGGAAGACCCCTTTGAGAGAGGGATGCCAACCAACTTCAGTATTCTTACCTGGAGAATTCCATGGACAGAGGAGACTGGAGGGCCACAGTCCATGGAGTCGCAGAGTTGGACATGACTGAGCAGCTAACACTTTCACTTTCACCTCTTCCTAACAGAACCCAAAATATATTTGTAGCAGTAACATAATGACCTAAGGCTTTATCTCCCAACTCCTTGGAAGAAGAGTGTCCATGTGACACCTGTAAGTCTGGCCAATGAGGTATTAGCTACCACATGAGCATTCCCACGAGCCCTTTAGCTTTTGTCCCTGGACTTCCTTCCTGCCTGGAAGGTAAGAAGAACCCTTAGATGTGTAGCAACCACCTTATGAGTATGAGAAAAAGTCACACAGAAAGGCAAAGAAAGAGGAGAGAGCGAGCCTGGATACTTGATCAGCGGGCTACGTGTTGACCCAGTACTGCCTACTGCCAGACCTTTCCTTCTTCTCTGAGACAATTAGACCTCTTTTTCATACAAGTTTTACAGGCTTTATCATAACAAGCTGTATTACTTGGGGTTCTCCAGAGAAACAGAACCAACAGGATAAATGAAGATATAAAGAGATTCTTATTTGTAAGGAATTGACTTATGTGATTTGGGAGACTGAGAAGTCATAAGAGCTGCAGTCAGCAAGCTGGAGACTCAACAGAACCAATGATCTAAGTCCAGGCTAAATCCAAAGGCCTGAGAAACAGGAGAACCGATGGAATAAACCCCAGTCCAAAAGCCAGCAGGCTCGAGACTTAAGAACAGCCAATGTTTCAAGTTTAAAGCCAGGAAAAAAGCGACGTCCCAGCTCCGCAGTCTGGCAGGAGGAGTTTATCCCTTCATCATGGGAAAGTCAGCTTTTGTGTTCTATTGAGGCCTTCAGTGGATTGGCTGAGGGCCATCCACATTAGGTAGAGCAATCTGCTTTTCTCAGTCTACCATTCAAATATTAACCTTATCCAAAAGCACACTCAAAGACACACCCAAAAGAACATTTTACCAAATATCTGGGCACCCTGTGACCCAGTCAAGTGGACACCCAAGTTGAACCAGCACACAGCAGTCAGATACAATCCTGAAACATGAGTCAGGACCAGCTCTTGGGCAACTATAAAAGAAAACCCAAGGCTTCCTTTATGAGTAAGTTTTTTATGAGGTGTCTCTACCCCCCAGAATTTGACATTTAGAAAATCCACAGGGAGATCCAGTGGCTAAGACTCCACTCTCCCAAAGTAGGGGGCCCGGATTTGATCCCTGGTCAAGGAATCAAATACCACATAGCATAACTAAGACTCAGTACACTCAAATACATACATAAATAATTTTTTTAATACATAAATAAATTGTTTAAAAATAGAAAATCCACAGGAAGGGTAGTAGAACACAAACACGAATATTAAGGGAGTTAAGGATAGTGAGGAAAACTGGTAATTGTGGCTTAGTATTAACTAGCCCTGAAAGAATACCTATACTAGAAGTCTCAGAGAAGGCAATGGCACCCCACTCCAGTACTCTTGCCTGGAAAATCCCAGTACTCCATCCTCCCATGGATGGAGGAGCCTGGTGGGCTGCAGTCCATGGGGTCGCTAAGAGTTGGACACGACTGAGTGACTTCACTTTCACTTTTCACTTTCCTGCATTGCAGAAGGAAATGGCAACCCACTCCAGAAGTCTTGCCTGGAGAATCCCAGGGATGGGGGAGCCTGGTGGGCTGCCGTCTATGGGGTCGCACAGAGTCGGACATGACTGAAGCGACTTAGCAGCAGCAGCAGCAGCAGCAGTATCTAAGGGATATGGAGAGAAAATGCGCCAGCCCCTTCCACATGGAGTTCCTCATAACTGCCCACAAAGGAACTTTGAAATCACCAGTGCTCTCAACCTAGAAAATGAGACATGAGCCACCAGTCCCACCTCTAGCCCCAGGAGAGAGAACAGGACCACATACCTCATCAGTATCACAAAAGCTTTCCTGATGTAAAATTCAACATTCTGTTTGATCATTTTCCCTGATACTTTAGAATTTGTGTATAATGAGCATGTAAAGCACAAACTTATTTATACATTAAAAGTGAGCCCAAAGGAAAGGTCCTAATTCACATGTGACACTTGCTCACTCATTTGGTGACTTGTTGGATAAATTAGTGAGTGCTTTCTAAGTGGCCGACTCTGGGGACACAAAGCCAGGTACTTTGTGTAGAGATTTAAGAAGCCAACTCTGTGCTCTAAGAGTTAATAAATAATCTAATACTCACACTGATAGACAGACACAGACCTTATGGCAACAGAATAAAAGAATTAATCTGGGACATTCCCAGACAGTGAAGTATTTGTGTCACAGACAAAGAGCTTAGCATTGAAGTTAATGTTTGCAACTAAGAGTAACTGGATGTGTAATGAAAATGTTTTTGCATAAACTTCTACTCCCAATCTAGTTGAGCAAACTTGGGCCAATTGCAGAGCCTCTGTGAGCCTCATTCTCCTCATGAGTAAACAAAGCTAATAACATCTAACATTGCAGATTCTCTGATGATTAAATAACAGCATATAAAATATATAGCACAATGTCCAGCACAGCTTAAATAGAAAGTACTTTTAATAGCTGCTCCTACAATATGACAATCACCTAAACAATATTAATATCACTAGGAAGGTAAAGGCTTTACATACTATGTTATGTGGCAATTTCACAGACTTACCTTTTTTCCACCAAAGAGCCAGGGTCCCTGATCTGTCCCTAATGACTCAGTTCTCACCAAAGCAAAACGTCTTATTGAAGAAAAGAATATGGGGGTGGAAAGTATGAGAAGAAACTACATTGATTCAGATGGTAAAGAATCAGCCTGCCATGCAGGAGGCCAAGGTTCGATACCTGGGGCAGGAAGATCCCCTGGAGAAGAAAATGGCAATCCGTTCCAGTATTCTTGCCTGGAGAATTCCACGGACAGAGGAGCCTGGCAGACTATAGTTTATGCGGTCGCAAAGAGTAGGCCACAACTGAGTGACTAAAAACAACACTTTAAATGCTTTTGCCAGTTGTAGAATCAGCTACATCTGCTTTGCATTATCAATCAACGGTCTTCTAAAATTCCTGTCTCCATCTTCTCTTTAAAATGAACAGTTCTGTATTACTAAGCATGATTTTCTAGGTCCTCCTTTCTAACATATGCATATTTCTAACAACACTATTTTTATTCATTTGTTCACTTAATTCATTAAAAATATTATTTGGGCATCTCCTAAAGAGCTAGACACTGTTCTGAATGTAACACAAAATCACCAAGATAGACACAGTTCCTAATCCCAGCTATTTTAGTCAAGGCTGCTGTTCTAAAATGTCTTTCTTTCACACCATGCACTTTCCTGGCCACTCATTGTAAAATGTCATCCTTTAAAGATGGTCTATGATATAAGTATCCACTAAACTCCCATCTTTATTTATAGGCTACAATTCATCAGGGTGATTTTGATTTCCACTTCTATTCTCTCACCCACACTTTTTCAAGTTAGTGGGTCCCAGGATGGACAGAAATATTGATGCTTAATTTTGGTGGTTGGAAAAGTGCTCATGTCAAGGTTTGATTGAACAATAAGTCATTCCTCTGACACAAATGAGGTCCTAATGCAATGTGATGATGACATATGAAAAGGAGGTTTTTCTGGTAAATTCTCTAGAGTTTTCATCAACTCAGCAGGTAGGAGAGATTGAATACCTGCTCAAAGCATATGTTTATCAGGGACATATGCACGAAGACATGACCTATCATTTTTCCAAGCAAGATTTTTAAAATCCAAGTCTTTCATGTTACAAGACATTAAAGGCACTGAACAGTCACTGCATGAATTACAGCCATTTACTGTGTGGGGAACCAGTGGGCAATTCTCTGCACATCAAAAGATGCTGCCAGCAAATTTTCCATCTCTCTGTGGACGTTAATGCTTGCCCTGACTGATCCCCCATGAAAGACTAGTATAATGTCTTTGTAAATAACTTTTTTTTTGCCTTATGTAACATTCACGGACCAGGCATTCAGGGGGAAAAAAACTTAGCAAATTTCTGGGAAGAGTTGAAAGCATGTTTTGTTTTAGACGTTCTCGCATTCATGGAGAGATGAGATAAACACATTTCCAGAAGTTCAGCTAAACTTTTTCAGAAATTCAACAAAAATCTCCTGGAAAGCTAAGAGGTATTGATCAATTCCTTCCAGCCCAGCAGCACAGTCCCAGCCAAGGGCTTAACAAGTGGTAGAGCAAGGTCCATATTGATGTCCTTTCTCAATCGCCTAATTTTACCCAGGAAGTAACTCACCCAGAAGGGCCTTGCCTCTGTTCAATCATCCAGCAGCCCCTTCACAGTACAGCCGTGGAGATAAAGCACATCGCTGGTACCCAGCTGCTGGTCAGCAGGTAAGAGCACCCCTGGGAGTTCACAGGCTAAGAAATTCTCTGCCTCTCATTCTGCCCGTGTCATGCTTGTCTGTTAGTCTTCACAGCAATCTGACAGACTCTGTCCCTGGCTCTGTCTCTACCTCTTATTCTTTCTCCCTCCCTAACTTAATTTCTGTCTCCACATGCCTCTCTGTTTGTCCGTCTCTCTCTTTAGGTTCCTCTCTATGTGTATTTCTCTGTGTCTTTCTATTTGTCTCAGTCTCTCTCTTTTCCTTGCTCCTTCGTCTCTCCCCCTCTGGCTCTCTATAGAGAGAAAGCAGCAGTGTCTCTGTGTGTGTGTCTCTGTTTCTGTATGTGTGTGTATGTGTGTGCCTTTCTCCCCTCTCTCTTTCTCTGTCTCTCACTCTCTCATACCTGTTCATGCATACACAAACAACCAATGGCATTCCTGTTTTCTCCTCACTATTAACCCCAATAAACTGTTACATGTCTCCCACACTAGCACAATGGAAAACAATGTTTCCCTGCAGAGAACTGTCATTCATTACTAAAACAAAGTCTCAATACAAACACAGGGCAGGGTCTTCATTATCCTCAGCATCCAGGATTTCCCACGAGGACCCAAACATTTAGTGAAGGCTCCTTCTTGTCACTTAGATCAGTAGTCCAAAATATGTCCAGAGATATCCTCAAGTCTATAGGTACCTAGGCTGAGTGCCAAAGAATTGATGCTTGTGAACTGGGGTGTTGGAGAAGACTTTTGAGACTCCCTTGACAGTAAGGAGATCAAACCAGTCAGTCCTAAAGGAAATCAACCCAGACTATTCATTGGAAGGACTGATGCTGAAACGGAAGCTCCAATACTTTGACCAACTGATACAAAGAGCCAAATCATTAGAAAAGCCAAATCTTTTCCTGATGCTGGGAAAGATTGAAGGCAGGAGGAGAAGGGGATGACAGAGGATGAGATGGTTGGATGGCATCACCAACTCAATGGACATGAGTTTGAGCAAACTCTGGGAGATGATGAAGGACAGGGAAGCCTAGTATACTGCAGTTCATGGGGTTGCACAGAGTCAGACACGACTGAGCAACTGAACAACAACAAAAATCACCAGGTATAGACTAAATATGTTATATATTTTATATTTGAATTTACTATTTTTGGTTCCAAATAGGAAAAAGAGTACGTCAAGGCTGCATATTGTCACCCTGCTTATTTAACTTCTATGCAGACTACATCATGAGAAACGCTGGACTGGAGGAAGAACAAGGTAGAATCAAGATTGCCGGGAGAAATATCAATAAGCTCAGATATGCAGATGACACCACCCTTATGGCAGAAAGAGAAGAGGAACTAAAAAGACTCTTGATGAAGGTGAAAGTAGAGAGTGAAAAAGTTGGCTTAAAGCTCAACATTCAGAAAACGAAGGTCATGGCATCCGGTCCCATCACTTCATGGGAAATAGATGGGGAAACAGTGGAAACAGTGTCAGACTTTATTTTTCTGGGCTCCAAAATCACTACAGATGCTGACTGCAGCCATGAAATTAAAAGACGCTTACTCCTTGGAAGGAAAGTTATGACCAACCTAGATAGCATATTCAAAAGCAGAGACAAAGGTTCGTCTAGTCAAGGCTATGGTTTTTCCTGTGGTCATGTATGGATGGGAGAGTTGGACTGTGAAGAAGGCTGAGCGCCGAAGAATTGATGCTTTTCAACTGTGGTGTTGGAGAAGACTCTTGAGAGTCCCTTGGACTGCAAGGAGATCCAACCAGTCCATTCTGAAGGAGATCAGCCCTGGGATTTCTTTGGAAGGAATGATGCTAAAGCTGAAACTCCAGTACTTTGGCCACCTCATGCGAAGAGTTGACTCATTGGAAAAGACTCTGATGCTGGGAGGGATTGGGGGCAGCAGGAGAAGGGGACGACAGAGGATGAGATGTCTGGATGGCATCACTGACTCAATGGACGTGAGTCTGAGTGAACTCCGGGAGTTGGTGATGGACAGGGAGGCCTGGCGTGCTGCGATTCATGGGGTCGCAAAGAGTCGGACACGACTGAGCGACTGATCTGATCTGATTTTTCCCAAATATATGCAACTCAGAGTTTCTTAATGTAGAGACCACGGATGTCCACAACAGGTGGTTTGGGGATGGGGGTGTCCATGACCACTACAAGCACTCATGTTCTGCCTATAAGCATCTTTCAGGAAAAAAGTCCACACTTTTCAACAAGATTTTTTTTTAATCCTCGTCATACACAAGCAAAAAATTAATCACCAATGAGATTGTCATTTTCAATAAGGTATAAGTACATTATAAAGATTTTACTTTTGGTCAAATATACATCATATGAAGTTCACAAAACATTTTGATAATTAAAACAGTGCAAAACACTATTTTAGAGGCTTATAAATTCCGATTTGGTGCTACTGTTATATTTCAATATTTTCTATGATATTTGAGAACTATTTATGACATAGTCCAAACGAGCTACATCTCCATAAATTTTTACCTTCCTGAACACTTCCGAAGAATCTTTTCTTTTCTCACAAATCTCCTTAAACAGACACTCACAGGAGAGAATAAAGATATGAAGCATTGAGTGGGTAGCACATTCTATTCTCCACAATTAGTCCCACAGAGTAGTCAAGGTAGAGAAAAGGTAGAAAAGGTTACCTACTGTTTTCCTTCTCAATGCAGGATGAGTTTGTGTATTTGGCTTCAACAACTATATAAATAATGAAACCACAGAAAATGGTCAAGGTTAATTTTAATGTAGATACTGCACTTGAAATGCAATTGTCATTTCATTTCTACAACACTTCTAAAAAGAAATGATTGCTTGGGAAATGAGTATCAAAGCACAGAACTGAAATTTTAAAAATGGGTTGTTTAGCAAGGATGCTGGCTTCAGGAAGCACCATGAGGCCAAGGATGGAAAGGTCCTTTAAGAATTCCATAATGCCCAAAGGGCAAATCTCTCAAACTGTCTTTCAAGGATCCTGAAAATGTAGTGTAATGGAGGGAAGTGAGGGGGGTTCAGGAAGGTGGGGAACACATGTATACCTGTGGCTGATTCATGTTGATGTATGGCAAAAACCTTCACAGTATTGCAATTATTCTCCAATTAAAATAAAGTAATTTTTAAAATGTAGCAGGATCCTGCTGTGATGTATGTCAGAGAGTGTTTGAAGCAACCTAGATGTCCATCAGCAGATGAATGGATAAGAAAGCTGGGGTACATATACACAATGGAGTATTACTCAGCCATCAAAAAGAATACATTTGAATCAGTTCTGATGAGGTGGATGAAACTGGAGCCTATTATATAGAGTGAAGTAAGCCAGAAAGAAAAACACCAATACAGTATACTAACGCATATATATGGAATTTAGAAAGATGGTAACAATAACCCTGTGTACGAGACAGCAAAAGAGACACTGATGTATAGGACAGTCTTATGGACTCTGTTGCAGAGGGAGAGGGTGGGAAGATTTGGGAGAATGGCATTGAAACATGTATAATATCATGTATGAAACGAGTCGCCAGTCCAGGTTTGATGCACAATACTGGATGCTTGGGGCTGGTGCACTGGGATGACCCAGAGGGATGGTATGGGGAGGGAGGAGGGAGGAGGGCTCAGGATGGGGAACACATGTATACCTGTGGCGGATTCATTTTGATATTTGGCAAAACTAATACAATTATATAAAGTTTAAAAATAAAATAAAATTTAAAAAATAATAATAAAAAAAAATAAAATGTAGCAGGAAACTTCAGATCTAGCTTTGTGTCCAATAGTTGAAACCAATATTCTAATAACCTCCAGTGTTTTGCTACTGTGACAGACCAAATACAAATGGGCAACCACCATCCCCAACATGCCTGGTGCATTCACATCTTTGTGTCATCCAATCCCCTTGAGTGTCTGCTTTCGATCAACAGAATATGACCAAAAGGATGGGATGAAACCCCCTGATCATGTTAGATAACATTCTCTATTGCTAGCATATTCATTCTAGAATCTCTATCTCTCTTTCTCTCCATTGCTTATTTTAATGAAGCAGGCTGCCCTGAACTCTACAATGTCGAGGAAATTAATTCTGCCACCAATTTAATGAAACTTAGAAGTGGACCCTACCCCAGTTGAGCCTCTGATGAGAACCAACCCTAGTTAACACCTTCATTAAAGCCTTGTGAGATTTTGCATATAGAACTCAGCCAAGCTTTGCCCAAATGTCTGACCCACAAAAATGGTGAAATAATTGTGTGTTATTTTAAGCTGCTAAGTTTGTTACATAGCAGGGAAAACTAATATAGTAAGTACTGTGCTGTCTTTCGAGAATGCTCTCCCTTGTCTTTGAAATCCTGTTCTTTTGTAAAGAATCATATCCAAAATTTCTCCTCTGCTATCTCCTCACCTAAAACCTAACTGTGTGTCCCAGGGCCTCCCTAGTAGTTTGGTTTTTAGCCTCTTCTCAATATCCCTTTCCCACAGGGGGGACTCTGGGCCTATCTTCTTACAGGGATTTCTCTGCCTATGTCCACACAGATCACCATAACTTCAGATATATCCAACTCAATCGATTCCCTCCACCTGGTAAGATCTTCGTGGTTTTGTAGTCCTGCTTTCCTGGGCCCATCACTTTTCCTTTTCTCACCACTTGGCTCTCTTCCTCTCCCTACAACAAAGACAACCCCTAGCATCTTCCTGAACTTTAGTGACACACACACACACACACACACCTAACTTTAGAGCTGTAAGTTGGTTCCTTCTTGACTCTGAGCCCAGGCTGATTTCTCCAGCCAACCAAACTCTCTCACGAGCTTGAGAAGGGCTCAGTGAGGAATCATCCCATTGTAAAACACAGCTCTCTGATCAGTTCAATGAGGCCCTCACCACCGATACACTGGAACTAAGAGCTGTGGGACCAGCTTCTTATCAGTCATCTGACCGGCTTTTTAAATTCTCAACACTCAAGCACTGACATATATATACTACCACGTGTAAAATGGGTAACTAGGAGGAAGCTGCTATAGCACAGGGAGCTCAGCTCAGTGCTCAGTGATCACCTAGAGGGATGGGATGGGCGGGGGAGGCTCTAGAGGGAGGGGATCTATGTACACATAGCTGATTCACTATGTTGTACAGAGACTAACATAACAATTTATAGCAATTATCCTCCAACAATAAATCTTTTAAGTTGTTATGTAAAAAATAAATAAGCACTCAACACTCAGATGCAGGAACAGATGATCCCATGTTTGAGCCCACTTCCAGGTCACAATGGATCTGCCCCACTTTACCTCACCTGCACCTATTACACATCGAGTGAGGACAGAGTCGGCCTTCCACGTCCATCAGACATTACCCAGTGACTATTAGGGTGGCTGGGGACGTATAATAGGAAGGCGTTTTTGTAAAAGAATTTGGAGTATCTATCAAAATATGAGTTTATACCCTTTTATACGTGTCAGATGACAATGCTGTACACCTGAAACTTACATAATAACAAAAGGGTTTATACCCTTTGATCAAGAAATTGCACTCTGGTTAATATCACAGAAAAGCATCTTCACAGGAGCACAAATAGACGTGCACTAGGCCATTCTGGGGAGCATGGTTTTTTGAATAAAAATGTGGGAAAATGTTACGTTGGATGACCTGCACTATGATATACCCATGCACTCATCTACAGGGTGGCACTCACCAATGAAAAAGAATGCCAGGGCTGCTGCTTCTGGGAGAAGAGAATGTACTTTTCAGTAGTCTTTCTGCTAAGTATAACTAAAACCCTGGGTGTTGTATATGAAACAAGCTGCTGCTGCTGCTGCTAAGTCACTTCAGTTGTGTCCGACTCTGTGCGACCCCATAGATGGCAGCCCACCAGGCTTCCCTGTCCCGGGATTCTCCAGGCAAGAACACTGGAATGGGTTGCCATCTCCTTCTCCAATGCATGAAAGTGAAAAGTGAAAGTGAAGTCGCTCAGTCGTGTCAGACTCTTAGCGACCCCATGGACTGCAGCCCACCAGGCTCCTCCGTCCATGGGATTTTCCAGGCAAGAGTACTGGAGTGGGGTGCCAAGCATAAGGAAACTCTAAAAGGAATGAAGAAGGCAGTTCAGCTAGGGATCTGAGATCAAAGGAATGAAACGGTGCTAAATATCTTGGATTTTCTGTTTGTCTTGTATATCCCCAAATGAAGCCAAAGAAGCCAAAATCCAACTTGTACACAAAGGTTTACAACATTCTTAATGGTCCCCAAATGGAAACAGCCAAGTTGACCTTCCATGGGTGAAAAATTACATGTGTGGTACATCCATACTATGGAATATGATTCAGCAAAAAAAGGAACTCTGAATACATGTGAAAATGTGAACAAACCTCCAGAGAATTACACTGACTGAAAAGAATCGATCACAAAAGATTACACACTGTGACATGCCATTTATGTAACATTCTTGGAATCATAAAATAATAGAAATGGAGGAGAGATGAGCAGTTGCAGGTTTAAAGAGGGGTGGGGCAGGTGTTGAAGGATGGCAGGGAATGGACAAGCAAACTGAAAAGCTATACCAAATGATATGCTATGTGAGATGAGAAGTGCTGGAGAGGAGAAAAAGGAACCCTCTGACACTATTAGTGGGAATGTAAATTGGTGCTGCCACTATGGAGAACAGTATGGAGGGTCCCTAAAAAATGAAAGAAAGAGCTACCATTTGATCCAGCAATCCCACTCTTGGACATATATCCAGAGAAAACTCTAACACGAAAAGATACACACACCCCAGTGTTCATTGCATCATTATTTACAACAGCCAAGACACGTAAACAGCCTAAATGTCCATCAGTAGATGAATGGATAAAGAAGGTAGAGTATACATACACAATGGAATATTAAGACATGAAAAGTGAAATAACGCCATTTCCAGCAGCACAGATGGACCTAAAGATTATCAAACTAACTGAAGTAAGCCAAAGACAAATATCATATGATATTACTTACATGTGGAATCTAAAAAAAATGATACAAATGAAATTATTTACAAAACACACATAGACCTATAGTCGTAGAAAACAAACTTATGGTTACCAAAGGGGAAAGAGGGGGAGGGATATATTAGGAGTTTGGGACCACTCTACATAAAATATATAAACAACAAGGAGCTATTGTATAGCACAGGGACCTGTACTCAATATTTTATAATTACCTACGAGGGAAAAGAATCTGAAAAAGAAAGTGTGTGTGTGTGTGTGTGTGTGTGTGTGTGTGTGTATAACTGAATCACTTTGCTGTACACCTGCAGCTAATACATTACAAATCAACTCTACTTCAATTAAAAACTTATATCAGATATTAACATGGTATTCTCTTGAATAAAGAGAGACATTGAGGGAGGTAATGTTCGAAGACAGCCACTCTGAATGGAGACATGAAGGAGTGGGGGAAATGCAGGAGAAGAAAGTTCCAAGAAGAAGGAACAGGGAATGCAAAGGCCCTAAGGTAGGACCATGCCTTGTGTGCTTAAGGCACGGAAAGGAAGCCAGGGAAGTGAACAACCAAGAGAGATGGTCAGAGACATAGGCAAGGCCTTGTAGATCAGGGTAAGAATTTTGGTGCTTTGCTTGAAAGGTGTCAAGAAGCCAGTGGAGGGTTAAATTTTACTTTTCAAGTCCATGTCATACAGTAAGAGAACGAAGTATTTTTAGGCTACTTTCTGACCCTTAATATCATCCTGACTTTGACAGTTTTTCTTTCACCTGTTTCAAAGTGGGGAGAGTTTACAAATCATCAGCATATGATATACCCACACACCACGGTTCACCATCATCAACCTCATCGCCATACATCAGAGCTTTTGCCCCTATTCTCTCCTTGGCTGCATTGGAAAAATCAACAGCAAATTGCCAACAGAACAACAAAAATATATTTTTTTTTCTAAGCAAACCTCTTGACTTTTCTCCAAACACCACCCAATTTGACTGAGAACACACAAACACTAGTCAAAATGAAGTCCAGAGCCCCATCAGATGAAGACAAGGCTGAGTATCTGTGTAAGCAAACACTCCTACACTGTCCAGCGCACACAGGGGGCCTCGCAGTTTAAAGAGACTCTGTGCCATACATTATATATTTCTAAAACTATACTTCTTGTTTCATCCTCTCCTTCAGATTATGGTAAGCAGACCCAAAGCTCTGATGCTCTCTAGCATAGGCATAGTGGTTTCTCAGCCTTGGCACTCTTGACATTCTGATCCGTAAAACTCCTTGCTATGGGGCTATTCTGTATGCTAGCAGATGAGTAATAGCATCCCCAGCCTCTACTCACTAGATGCCAATAGAACCTTTTTGTTTTTTAAAACAGACAAAAGTGTCTCTTTTGGCAATACAGACATTGCCAAATGTCCTTTAGAGGACAAAATGCCCCAGTTGAGAACAGTTTCCAGAAAGGCTCGGGTGTATGCCCTTGGCCAGGCTTCTCTGGCCTTTTGTTGTTCACACCAACAGTGTGGATAACGTTATTCTACGTGCCTTAAGGATAGGAAGTTGGATGACATGATTCTCTGACATCTCTGTGCAAGTTCTATGCTTATGTGAATTTGTGATCCTTAATGAAGCCATTAAAATAGATTGAAAGCATCCTTGTGAAACTCAGGGCTACTTGAGGGCCAGATGGAATCAAGCCCAGTGTGTGACATGCAGTAAGTTCTCCATACATATTGGCTTAGACAGCCCACACTGTCCTTCTCTTGACTGGCTCCACTAGACCTCATATAATCAGTACAAGGCAGGTACTTAATAAATGCTTGATAGTTTTACATAATGTGGTAAGGTCACTTTAAAATCAGGCCCCGTGCTAATCCAAAAATGTTCAAGGTAATCAACTTTATTGATCATTTGTAGTGATCCAAGTACTAAACAGATGGAAATGAATGGAATACGGCTCCTGTCCTTCAAAGAGTCACGCTATAGTGGCATCAATCAGCTCCATGCCATATGAAATTCCACTTTACAATGAAAGATGTTATAGTCAGGATGGCAGAGTTTCTGAGGATAATTCTGCACGCTTCTGCCAATCTTTTCCTTGCATGGACTTCCAGGGTAAGGAATTGAAGAGTATTAATCAACTATATTATGAAGCATATTAATAAACTATATTTTATAGAAATTAAATCATTCTTGGCTAGAACTCTTCATGAAGTAGGTCACATATTTTCTCACCCCTGTGCCTGAGTCATAGGCAACACAGCAGTGGTTTCATCCTGAATGCCAACTTTGACACATATTGGCTTCCAGGAGAACTATGTTAAGAATTGTTCTGAGATCACATTCAAACCCATACTTAATGTCTCCCATGGATCCAGCATGAAGAAATGGTGACTGACCATCTCTCATTTAACCTTTTACTGTAAGTCAACATTATATTGTAAATATGGTCCACCATGTCAGTAAATGGCAACTCCATCATCTGATTTGCTTGGACCAACATCCTTGGAATCATTCTGGACTCCCAGTTCACTCTTCCAGGCCACATCTAATTTGTCAGTAAATACCAGTGGCTCAACTAGCAAAGGGTATTCACCTCCACTGCTTCCATCTCTTTATATCTCCTACTACTCTCCTTTGTACCATAGCAATCCCACTCTTACTCCTTGAACTGGACAGGAACCCACCCAACTCAGGACTTTTGAGTTTCTAGTTCTCCCCAGCTTTGACCTGTGCTCTGTCACCAGATAAGCACAGCTTGACCCGCCTCCTTCACCTTCTCAATGAGACCTTATACACCTTCCTGTTTATAACTGTAGGCTTTCCAGGTGGCTCAGTGGTAAAGAATCTGCCTGCCAATGCAGGAGATGTGAGTTCAATCCCTGGTTGGGGAAAATCCCCTGGAGAAGCAAATGGTAACCCACTCTAGTTTTCTTGCCTGGGAAATCCCATGGAGAGAGAAGCCTGGTGGTCTAGTCCACGGGGTCACAAAGAGTCAGACACAACTTAGCAACTAAACAACAACAATGGCTAAAAATAAACAATCTATAATTGCAGCTCCCACATCCCCTCTTTCTAACCCTTGTCCCTCACTTGTACATATCATTCATCATCAGTTGACATCCTGCATAATTTTATTACTTACTTATTTAGTGGATATATCAGTTCAGTTCAGTCGCTCAGTCATGTCCAACTCTTTGCAACCCCATGAACTGCAGCACGCCAGGCCTCCCTGTCTATCACCAACTCCCGAAGTTTACCCAAACTCATGTCCACTGAGTCGGTGATGCCATCTAATCATCTCATCCTCTGTCATCCCCTTCTCCTCCTGCCCTCAATCTTTTCCAGCATCAGGGTCTTTTCAAATAGTCAGCTCTTTGCATCAGGTGGCCAAAGAATTGGAGTTTCAGCTTCAACATCAATCCTTCCAATGAACACCCAGGACTGATCTCCTTTAGGATGGACTGGTTGGATCTCCTTGCAGTCCAAGGGACTCTCAAGAGTCTTCTCCAACACCACAGTTCAAAGCATCAATTCTTTGGCTCAGCCTTGTTTATAGTCCAACTCTCACATCCATACATGAGTACTGGAAGAACCATAGCCTTCACTAGACGGACCTTTGTTAACAAAGTAATGTCTCTGCTTTTTATTTATTTATTTATCTTTATTGGAGGCTAATTACTTTACAATATTGTAGTGGTTTTGCCATACATGATGCTGTCTAGGTTGGTCATAATTTTCCTTCCAAGGAGTAAGCATCTTTTAATTTCATGGCTGCAATCACCATCTGCAGTGATTTTGGAGCCCCAAAAAATAAAGTCAGCCACTGTGTCCACTGTTTCTCCATCTATTTGCCATGAAGTGATGGGACTGGATGCCATGATCTTAGTTTTCTGAATGTTGAGCTTTAAACCAACT
>NW_011494876.1:1383387-1391016 GCF_000754665.1 Bison bison bison | reverse complement strand
ACTTTCACTTTCATCAAGAGGCTTTTTAGTTCCTCTTCACTTTCTGCCATAAGGGTGGTGTCATCTGCATATCTGAGGTTACTGGTATTTCTCCTGGCAATCTTGATTTCAGCTTGTGCTTCTTCCAGCCCAGCATTTCTCATGATGTACTCTGCATATAAGTTAAATAAGCAGGGTGACAATATACAGCCTTGACATACTCCTTTTCCTATTTGGAACCAGTCTGTTGTTCCATGTCCAGTTCTAACTGTTGCTTCCTGACCTGCATACTGGTTTCTCAAGAGGCAGTGGATATATCACTCCATTAACATATACACTGCATAAAGACAAAGATTTCTTCTGTCCATTCACTATTAAGTCCCAGCACCTAGAACATTGCAAGTACATGGTAGCTGCTTAATAAATATTTATCTAGTGAAGAGTATAGGCAAATGCATGACTGGGGACAAAATTCGATGAAGCTCAGCAACTGTTGGTATTTTAGGAGCCTCTTTGTCCCTACACTATAGGCCTTATCCTATAATGCTTTGGTTATTTCACAATAGCCAATGAGTCTATTTAGAGGAGAACAGCATGGTTTACACTAGTTATTTACAGCTTAAGGATTTTGATTACCCAGGAAGAAGTGCCCATCACCAGTTTTTGTTTCAGGAGACCATGGGATCCACATTCTGCATCCTCACTGATACCTCCCATGGACATCTTACCTGTGCTCTCTAAATAATCCAGCAAGCCCCCTGCAGAGATCACGATGGGCAACTATCCTTCAAAATGAAGTGTTTTTCTCCTCCTGCCTTCAGCTCTCTCCTCTCCTGAGGACAAATGGATCTGTCACTGCTAAAGAAAGTCCACACTTCAGCACCTGTAACCACCACCTTCGGGAACAACTGCAGTCTCTCTCCATCTTCCTGTCTAATTACAAACTGCTTTCATATCCATCTAAGGAACTGTACCTACCTCTGGTGGACAGCAAGCCTCGAGATCCCTCAGAGCTAAGATCAGAGGTTAAGTTCAAATGAGCTACCAGCACAATCTGATCTACTTCTAACATTGCTAAATAACTAACGGAAAAGAAAAAAAAAAAATTAAGCAAGCTTTTAAAAAGAGCTTGACATTTTAAAATTTGCAATTAAAATTAATTTATTTTGAAAATATGCCATGTCTTATCCCCTTGCTTTTTCTAACTTGAGGAATGCTTGTTATTTCCCAGCCAAAATGTTCCTATCATTTTCTGAAGGAAGTATGTATTTTCAAATATTTAAGGTGGTGACTTTTTACTAGTTAATGTTTTTTTCATGATAGTGTCCTAATTTCATTCCGTGATTAACTGGTTCTTTCCTTATCTCTACCTCCACTCTGTATTTTAGAAAGCTGACCAGTAGACCTCTGAGGATTCTGAGTAAGTCTTATTCACCTGTTGTGTTCCTCATGGTACCTCGTAGAGAATCTGATCATGAATTGGTGTGGGATTCTTGAATGAATGTACAAATGAATGAATGCAGAGCAAGTAGGTAAAGAAGTCATCGAATTATCACCAACACTAATCATCAGGGGAATGTGGATCAGAATCACAGTGAGATAATCGCCTCATACCTGTCAGAACGGTTATCATCAAAAAGACCACAAATAACCAATGTCGCAGAAGATGTGGAGAAAAGGGAGCCCTCGTGTACTGTGGGTACGAATGTAAATTGGTGCAGCCACTGTGGAAAACAATATGGAGGTCTCTTTAAAAACTAAAAATCAAAAGACCATATGACATAGCAATTCCACTCCTGGGTATGTACCCGAAAAAAAAAAAAAGCAAAAACACTAATTCAGAAAGAAACATGCACCCCAATGTTCATAGCAACATTGTCTGCAATTACCAAGGTATGGAAGCAGCCTAAGTGTCATCAACAGAAGAATGGAAAAAGAAGATGTGGCATATATATGTTTGTGTGTGTGTGTGTGTGTGTGTGCATATATATAATGGAGGGCATTCTGCTAAATGAAATAAGTCAGACAGAGAAAGACAGATACTGTATGATATCACTCCTATGTGAAATTTTAAAAACTATCCCTGATAGCTCAGTTGGTAAAGAATCTGCCTGCAATGCAGGAGACCCCGGTTTGATTCCTGGGTCAGGAAGATCTGCTGCAGAAGGGATAGGCTGTCCACTCCAGTATTCTTGGGCTTCCCTTGTGGCTCAGCTGGGTAAAGAATCTGCCTGTAATGCAGGAGACCTGGGTTTGATTCCCTGGAGCTGGAAAGATCCCCTGGAGAAGGGAAAGGCTACCCACTTCAGTATTCTAGCCTGGAGAATTCCATGAACTGTACAGTCCAAGGGGTTGCAAAGATTTGGACACGACTGAGCGACCTTCACTTTCACAACAAACTCGTGAATAGAACAAAAGAGAAGCAGACTCACAGATACAGAGAACAAGCAAGCAGTTACCAGTGGGGACAGGGAAGGCACAGTATGAGGGGGGAGTTTATTAGGGATTATATCCAATCCTGTTTAGAAATTAAAGAATCTTTCATTCAATCAAAGAAAAAACAAAAGCCACCACAGGTGCCTGTGGCACGGCCAGTCTTGCCTGTGTGTCTTCACTTGCAGAATGCTCTGGAGCCTGCAACCAGAAGCACTTTTACCAGTGGAACTTGGCTGTTGTGCAGAATAACCGTGCTTACGCTAGCTCAGGAGTAACTGGGGACAGATGAAGGACAGATACTGTGAGAACACTGGGAGGCAACATGGTTTTCAAACAGTAATAAGGACCCAGGCAGATGCCGTGTTCCTAAATGGGTTCAAGAAGAAAAAGTCTCTTTGGACTTAACCCGCTTCTTTCAGGGTAACAGCATTTACAGTAAGTAGAACGTACCAGGGAACAAAGACAACACGAAAGGGTTTCAAGTCACATACTGGCACCTGGATCATCTTGGCTGAAATGGCTCTCAGTCACTCCTCTGTTGATTTCTAGGTGGCACAGGGAAATGCAGTCTGAGCTCTAACTTGGCGGGACACCCTGCAAATGCAAATGCCAAGGTGGTAAGTAGGAGAGACTGCAAAGACCAACTAGTGGTAGAGAAATGAGTGTAGGCTCTCAGCCAGACCCCTAGCTTTGCCCTTATCCGGTCATATGTGACCAAGAGACCCAATCAAGTTACTGAACATCTCTGGGCTTCAGTTTTCCTGTATCTAAAACAGGAATAATAATTGCACCAATTTCACAGCCTTGTACAGATTGAGAAAGTTGACAAACATAAAGCGCCAAAAGTACCAGGAAAGTAGTCACTCACCAAGAAGTGATTGATCTATGATGACAATGACGATGATGTTGAGAAAAGTGTATTGTAAGTAGAGATTCCATTCCATTCTAAAAGCTTATATTATGGACAGATCTAGGTTGTGTTCATAATCTAGAGGTCCTAAGATACGACAGAGGAAGGGGGTGTCTCACTGAATGTGCACAGATGGGTCCACATGTGAGAGGATTCTATAGCACGGATGTTCTGGGCCATCACCACAAAAGTGGGAGGCAGTAGAAAATAGCGGTTACAAGTCAGACGGGCATGATCTCAAAGCTCACCTCTATCACTTAATATCTATGCAGCAAGGACAAGTGCCTCCCAGGTGGCGCTGGTGGTAAAGAACCCACCTGCCAATGCAGGAGACGGAGTTCAATCCCTGGATTGGGAAGATCCCCTGGAGGAGGAAATGGCAACCCACTCCAGTGTTCCTGCCTGAAAAATTCCATGGACAGAGGAGCCTGGTGGGCTGTATTCCATGGGGCTGCAAAGAGTCAGATATGATTGAGCAATCAAACAAGCTCGTGGGGAACATCAACATGTTCCTTTGAGTCCATCATGGTACTCTGATTCAAAGGACCAGTGACTTTCTAAGCTGCCAGATGCCTCCAGGATCATTTAGCCCATGGTCCTTTCTCCACAGATGAGAAAATCTGAGACCCAGAGAGGGGAAGTCACTTGCCCAAGCTTACCCACCTGGGTAGAGTCAGAGGATTCAAAACTGGTTCTCCTCATTTCCTGGTCTAGGGTTCCTTTAACAACATCAAACTGGTCTCCTCCTCATTTTTAGGTGCTGTTGTCTTTACCTTATCCCACTTCTCAGTTGCTACCAATGCCCCAGCCACCACCTCTCAGCATTTGCTGCTTGGCTTATGTCCTAGCTTCTGGTGGAACATCCCTGAGGATGCTGCCCACTGTCTCCCAGGGAACTGCTTGTGGGACTGAGCCCCAGCAGCCCCTGGAGGTATCCAACAACCAAGCTACCTTGGGTGGGCTTCCTTCTTTTCCTGTCTCACTTCCCCCGTCACCTTCCCAGTGCATCCTAGAATCACCTTCCAAAGCAACAATTTGCATTCAATGGTTTCCCTTGCGGTTTGCTTCTAGAGGAGCACAACCTAAGACACTCACATATCAAACACTTGTTTGAAAAGGAGGGGAAAAGGAAGGATAATATAACAGGAAAAAATCAGTATAAAACAAAACACACTGCTTGCAGAGCATTTAAATACAATCTGGGCATTACGGAGAGTTGAATCAGAAGGTACAAACTGGTCATTGGAAGTTACACAGACTAGAGAACCTTAAGTTCCAGTTGCCTGGCATATCTCCGGGTCAGACTGTCAGGCAATGGCAAAGTCACCAGACCCCTTCTATGGATGGTCCCACAGCACAACCAGAATCTCATACCCATAACTCTGCCAGCAGATAGAGCACACTGTTTTTCTTCTCCCTTAAAAACCTCCCTCTCCCCATGTATTCTTCAAACGGAAATTCCCAACCTCAGAAAACTCAGTCTTTCATCTGCCCTCCCCAACACACGAGTGCAGAGGGTCATCATTCAGACTGTCTCTCAACAGAAACAAAAGGCACTGAGCTTTTCACAGAAAATAAAAATTCCATAGCTATTTATTTTTCAGTAAAGATACAAATAGCCTCACTACATGTCAGTCACTTTATTAGTCACTATACATATGCTATTTCCAATCTTCCCCCAAACTCTAAAATGATATTAAATATATATAGGAAATCCCATTTTGTGGGGCAATTAAAGCCCAGAGAGGTTCAGTGATTTAGCCTGGGTCACACAACATGTACACACTGGAATAAAATGCGAACCAGTTCATTCCCCAAAGCCTGAGTTCTATGCGCTCTGTGACATCCTGCTGCATGTTCAATATATACTACCTCCTTGAAACATGAATTGTCTTAGTAGCTTTCTCCTGAGCTTGGCTAATTTAAATTTTGCAGCCAACACAACAGCTGTTTGAATGTAATTCAAAGAGCTTCAGGGTCCTCTCAAGTTGAAGACCTCAGAGGGATTATGGAGGGGGAACACATGCAACTTGTCTCCTAAGAAAGCGGTAATTCAGTCTAAGCGAAGCCAGTCTGCAGGCTACTTTCCCAGCCAGAGCCAGCCAAGGTCAAGGTTGACAGGAAATCCCAAATGAGAAAATGAAGTGCTCAGCTGTACACCAAGAAGGCTGCCAAGAAATTGATTCACTAAAGAAACAGGCTCCAGTGCCATGGAAAGCACACAGCTTTTGATAAGACAGAAAGGCAAGCACACAGCCAAAGGCCTGGGAACCTCCTTGTAAATAAGGAAATGGCTCAATCCATTTTGCAACCTTGGTGGTGTCCAGCTGGGGGCTCCCTTAAACAACTGGCTCTCCAGGTCAAGATCATTTCCATGGCTCAGATCAGATCAGATCAGTCGCTCAGTCGTGTCCGACTCTTTGCGACCCCATGAATCGCAGCACGCCAGGCCTCTCTGTCCATCACCAACTCCCGGAGTTCACCCAGACTCACGTCCATCGAGTCAGTGATGCCATCCAGCCATCTCATCCTCTGTCGTCCCCTTCTCCTCCTGCCCCCAATCCCTCCCAGCATCACAGTCTTTTCCAATGAATCAACTCTTTCCATGGTTAGAATGGCTATGTATTCATCATTAGAAATGATGTGTTGGGGGGCAGAAGAGACTGGGAGAACATAGGCAGGATGGAAGAAAATCTAGGGAAATGGGCCAAGCCTAAATGACAATGTTCAATGTTAAACTACAGAAATGCCAAGTCTTTGAGGAATAAAATACGAAGACATTTATTGTCCCTTCTTGACTACAGAAAAGTCAAGAAGGGACAATAAATGACTTTTTCTAAGCTCTTCACTTTTGCAAGAACAAAAGACACTATAATATGTTCACTTATAAAAAGAGCCAGAAATTCATGGTATCTTTAAATGGGGATAATCGTTTCAAATCTTCCTCTGTCGCTGCCAAGTTGGTACTAAAGGGGACTGGTAATTTTTGTCTGGGAGCGAAAAGCTACAGACATCTCAAGGTTAAACAAGCAATTAATGCAATATTGACAGTGGGACTTGCTGATAGACTTATCTGGCTCCCAGCTGCCTGGCATTTCCATCTCACTTTCATTAGCCATTTTTTGGATTAGGAAGAGAAGGTTCAAGAACTGTTTGTCAGAGGATCTGGGTTTTAATGAATTGAGAATTTCTACATAGGAGCAACTTGCAATAGGGCATGGGAAGACTATGGGAAATTGAAAAGGGAAAGCTGAGAAAACTGTCTTAAAGCTACATTTACATAACCAGCATAAAGCTGTTCCCTTGGATTGTATGTGTCTGTGCGGGGCCTTTAAGGGAGTGATAGACACATGGGTGACTTTGCTTCTTCCTAGCCACATGTGATCTTTGGCAAATTACTAACCTTTCCAAACCGCAGAGATCCATCAACATGTACTGAAGGCTTACTGTGTGCCAGGCATTGGCCACGGACACTTAAGAACCAGTGGTAAAGCAGACGAGCTCCTGCCCTCAGGAAACTGAAATTTAAGGGATGAAAGACACAAAACCTAAATGGAACTCTGATTCCAGGTGGTTGTTAAGCTGAATAAGAGAATAAGGAGTGAGTGAAATCAGAAGATTCGTGAAGGTTTGTGACATTCTACAGGAGGCAGTGATCAAGACCATTCCCAAGAAAAAGAATTGCAAAAAGGCAAAATGGTTGTCTGAGGAGGCCTTACAAATAGCTGAGAAAAGAAGAGAAGCAAAAAGTAAAGGAGAAAAGGAAAGATATACCCATTTGAATGCAGAGTTCTAAAGAATAGCAAGGAGAGATAAGAAAGACTTCCTCGGTGATCAATGCAAAGAAATAGAGGAAAACAATAGATTGGGAAAGACTAGATCTCTTCAAGAAAATTAGAGATACCAAGGGAACTTCTCATGCAAAGATGGACACAATAAAAGACAGAAATGGTATGGACCTAACAGAAGCAGAAGATATTACGAAGAGGTGGCAAGAATACACAGAAAAACTGTACAAAATAGATCTTCACGACCAAGACAACCATGATGGTATGATCACTCACCGAGAGCCAGACATCCTGGAATGTGAAGTCAAATGGGTCTTAGGAAGCATCACTACAAACAAAGCTAGTGGAGGTGATGGAATTCCAGTTGAGCTATTTCAAATCCTAAAAGATGATGCTGTGAAAGTGCTGCACTCAATATACCAGCAAATTTGGAAAACTCAGCAGTGGCCACATGACTGGAAAAGGTCAGTTTTCATTCCAATCCCAAAGAAAGGCAATGCCAAAGAATGTTCAAAC
>NW_011494876.1:1364775-1383287 GCF_000754665.1 Bison bison bison | reverse complement strand
AAAGAATGTTCAATCTACTGCACAACTGCACTCATCTCACACGCTAGCAAAGTAATGCTCAAAATTCTCCAAGCCAGGCTTCAACAATACGTGAACCATGGACTTCCAGATGTTCAAGCTGGATTTAGAAAGGCAGAGAAACCAGAGATCAAATTGCCAGCATCCACTGGATCATCAAAAAACCAAGAGAGTTCCAGATAAAAATCTACTTCTGCTTTATTGACTATGCCAAAGCCTTTGACTGTGTCGATCACAACAAACTATGGAAAATTCTTAGAGATGAGAATACCAGACCACCTGACCTGCCTCCTGAGAAATCTGTATGCAGGTCAAGGAGCAATAGTTAGAAATGGACATGGAACAACAGACTGGTTCCAAATCGGGAAAGGAGTACATCAAGGCTGCTTATTGTCACCCTGCTTATTTAACTTATATGCAGAGTACATCATGTGAAATGCCAGGCTCGATGAGGCACAAGCTGGAATCAAGATTGCTGGGAGAAATATCAATAACCTCAGATATGCAGATGACACCACACTTACGGCAAAAAGCAAAGAACTAAAGAGCCTCTTAATGAAAGTGAAAAAAGAGAGTGAAAAAGTTGGCTTAAAATGCAACATTCAGAAAACTAAGATCATGGCATCTGGTCCCATCACTTCATGGAAAATAGATGGGGAAACAGTGGAAAAAGTGAGACTATTTTGGGGGGCTCCAAAATCACTGCAGATGGTGACTGCAGCCATGAAATTAAAAGACACTTGCTGATGCTGGGAAAGATTGAAGGCAGGAGGAGAAGGGGACAACAGAGGATGAGATGGTTGGATGGCATCAACAACTCAATGGACATGAGCTTGAGTAAACTCTGGGAGTTGGTGATGGACAGGGAGGCCTGGCATGCTGCAGTCCATGGGGTCGCAAAGAGTCGGACACGACTGAGCAACTGAACTAAACTGAACTGCTCCTTGGAAGAAAAGCTATGACCAACCTAGACAGCATATTAAAAAGCAGAGACATTACTTTGCTGACAAAGATCTGTCTAGTCAAAGCTATGGTTTTTTCCAGTAGTCCTGTACGGATGTGAGAATTGGAACGTAAAGAAAGCTAGCGGTAAAGAATTGATGCTTTTGAACTGTGGTGTTGGAGAAGACTCTTGAGAGCTCCTTGGTCAGCAAGGAGATCCAGCCAGTCCATCCTAAAGGAAGTCCTGAATATTCATTGGAAGTACTGATGCTGAAGCTGAAACTCCAATACTTTGGCCACCTGATATTAAGAACTGACTCATTGCGAAAGACCCTGATGCTGGGAAAGATTGAGGGCGGGAGGAGAAGGTGATGACAGAGGATGAGATGGCTGGAGTTTGAGTAAGCTCTGGGAGTTGGTGATGGACAGGGAAGCCTGGCGTGCTGCAGTCCACGGGGTTGCAAAGAGTCGGACACGACTGAGTGACTGAACTGAATTGGAATCAGAAGAGGGGAAACACTGTTTCAGGGAGTGAGCATCAAAGTTTTCTCTTTTCTCAAGGAGAAAATAATGGGGCAAAGGACTGAGGAGGGCAGGGATTCTCATCCTTGGCAGCATTACTGACGTCTGGGGCCAGGTAACTCCCAACATTGGGGCTGTCCTGTGTATGTAGGAAGCCTAGCAGCACCCCTGGATTCTACCCACTAGATGTACTAGCATCCTCCACAGTTGTGACAATCAAATATGTTTCCAGGCAGCTATCAGATGTCCTCTGTTGGCTGCAACTGCCCCAGGTGAGAAGCACTAAGAGAACAGTAAGGGGGAGAGGGATGTGGCTGTTCAAGGGCAGAGTCTTACAGGGAGAAGGAAGCGCAAGTATAAATGCACCTACCCTTAGGGTGAGAATCAGCCAGTGGTTTGGAAGAACAGGAAGGAGTGTAGATGTCTAAAACGCTGATGTCAAAAGGAAGAAGACGTTGAGTCAGGATCAGTGAGGAACTAGATCATGCAGGTCCTCAGAGATGGTAGTAAGAGATTTGGAATGTGAGTGGCAAGAGAAGCTGAGAGAAGTTTTGAAAAGAATTTGACTTTGTTTTCCTCTTGAAGAGATCACTGGCTACCATGGGGAGAACTGACCCTCAAGGGTAGAATAGAAGAAATGGGTCCACTTACAAAGGCTCACTCAGGCACCCAAGGAGAGATGCTGGTGTGGAGACTGTGATGATAGCAATGCGCACATGGAACAGTTGTCAGAAAATGTTATATGTTGATGGAAGAACTGTTAGAATCAGGAGATATATCAGAAGGGAGAAACAAAGGGAACAGAAGCCAAAGAAATGCTTAACTTGGGGTGTGAACATCCGGGTGGGGCTGCTGAAATTTCACGTGGCTGGGCAAGACAGCAGGAGTGAGTTTGGGTGGAGGAATCAATAGTGTCAACTTGGACTTGCTGCCTTTGACATGGTTCTCCTCTGGCATGAAGGTAGGGGGTGGGGAGAGGGTCTGTACAACGCCTGGCACATAGCGAGAGCTCTATCAATGGGGCGAGAAAAAGAGAGGGGGAAAGCAGACACAGCTGAATAATCATAGCCTAGAATTCTTTATGAAAGCCTCTGAACTGCTATTTAAATTATGTGTTTCCTGCAGACATTTCAGTTAAGACAAATTTGTGAAGAAAATTGTATCCATGTCACTTACCCATACCTTTCATTCCCATTTGCTAAAATAGAATAGTTTTTCTTGCTGAAATAGGATAGTTGATAGTTGATAGGAGGAATGATTTGAGTAACTGGGATCCATCATCCATGAGAAGTTGGGTTAATTTTCCTGACTCTCCCTTCATTTATTTGTTAGGTGGTAAATCAGTGGCAGGGTTCTTTGGGACCAATCTCTTTACAATATTTTTCTCTATGGTTTTTTACACTGAAAAGAAAAAAAAAATAGTAAGTTGCACTCCAGAGAGAAGGATTACAGACTCAGATGTTGACTACAGACAAAAGTGATTTTTAAGGAGTTTAAGGGTGACGTTTATGTTTAGAACAAGCTGGGCCTTCTGGGGTTGAGTCGAGAAACTGCTACTGGTCATTAATTAAACAAACCCCTGCTGTGTCTCTCCGTGGAGCGTGTGCATGCGTGTGTTCCCGTGAAAAGCACCAGTGGGTGGTTGCCATTTGCAGCTTCTATCTCTGAGACTTCAGGTTTTTAGCTTGTTATTTGTCACTGCTGATTTCTCTGCCCTTGTAGTCTTAACCCATATGGCACCTCTCTTCCAATCATTAGGACATGGAACCTTAGTTTTAGATTCTCTGGAGTAAGGATCAGCAAATTTTTTCCTATAAAGGCCAGAAAATATATATTCTAGGCTTTGCAGACCATATAGTGTCTGTCAAAAGTATACAGCTCTATCAAGTAGCCCAAAAGCAACCACAGATAACATGTGAACAAGTGAGTATGAGTGTGTCCCAATAAAACTAGACAAAAACTGGCCACAGGTGGGATTTGGTCCATGGGTTACAGAGCGCTGCTCTGTAGGATTAATCTCTTGCAGATGACATCCCGGTCAACCCTCAAGTGACTTTCATGTACACAGTGGGGCCCATATTAAGACAATCATACAGAGTATAGCCTCCTAATCTGTTGAAAAGCAAATAATAACACAAATGAACAGACTTATAATATCTTTCTCTTTCAAGTGTCAGGGATTTAAGCATTTTAATTCCAATAGAAGAAAAATCAGGTGGTCTATATGCTGTATCTATTACTACAGTGAGGCTATTAAACAAATCATCCCCAAATTCAGTAACTGAATACAACACCGATCTGTCATTTCTCCAACATCTAGTGATCCCCTGGATGGTTCTGCTAAACTGGGCCTGATTTGCTGATCTTGGCTGGATTTGCATATGTCTGCAGTCAGCCAGTGGGTCGGCTGGGGCTGGGTGGCCTTGGATGGCCTTGACTAGGATGACTTAGCTCTTCTCCCTAAGGTCTTCGTCCTCTAGAACACTAGCCAGGGCTGGTTCTCATGCCATGGCTGGAGTCCAAACATGAGCGAGACCAATTATGCAAGAGAACAGGTGGAACATGTGAGCCCTCTTGAGACCTAGGCCCCAAACCGTTGTGTCATCATTTCCAACACATTCTCTTGGCTAATGCAAATCACAAAGCTGGCCAAGAATCATACTGAAATGGAAACTATAAAGTTTCAGGGCAAAAGGAATAAATCCAGACAGACAATGATTTGAGGTCATCAATGCAGCTGGCCCATCCCTGTGGCCACCCCAATATCAGCTCCATACAGCCACGCATTCTCTGGGATTGGAACACATCATGCTATCACTCAACCAGGGGAAAGAGTGGGAGGAATCAACTGATTCTGATTCTCTGAAAATCTATGTTTCAAAATTTTAGAATAGCTGAAAGACAGTACTGCTTCTTTTCTCTACTTAACCATGCTGAAAAGAAGTCTTTTATAATTTCAGTGGTGATTATTTTCAAATATACTTTCCCCCAAAGTTAAGACTTAACAGAGACAAGAAGTCTTAAGAAGTAAAATAGCATCAAAATACTCTGGTTAGAGAGGCAAACTAAAACAAACAAAAAAAGCCTGTCAGGAAACAAAAACACAGAGCACTGTGCTCCCTACCTTCATCCAGACTGTTCTCCTGTGGGCACAGGGTGCTTTCTGTTTAGCCGCCTGAGTGATCTGAACAAAAATCTTCCACCAAGAAAACACATCAAAGATGTTTTCCTTCTTTTGTTGCAAGCTCCATGGAAACTGTATTCATTTGAATCTTTTGGTTGCAAGTAACAGAAACCAACTTGAATTGGCTAAGGCATTGAAAAAAAAAAAGAGAGAGAGAGACTTAAGAGGATAGAGGTTGTTTCTCAGAATTGATGGACAAAGATGCAGCAGTTTCCAGAAGAGGCTGAAAAGCAGCCAGGAAACAAGACAGTCTTTCTCTCATCTCTGCTGACTTTATTTTCCTCTCTCTGCAAACTAGTTTTTTCTGTTCCTTAACCCACATGGTAGAGAATACAGGGTGGAAAATGGCTGTCCTATTTTTCCTATGGTTTATTTTTCTCAGCTCAAACTGATTCAGAAAGTCTAAGTCCTAATTTCATATTCCTGATAAGGTAGATTTTATTGGTCCAGCTTGGGTCAGAGGGCCACACTTGTCCAACCATATATGACCAGGGTTAGAGACTGTAAAAATGATTCCCAGGGCCCCTTGTTTCATGGGTGAGGGAGGCACTTAAGAGGTTGCATAGGCATACCTCTAAAGTGTTGATGACAATAATTCTCCCCAGCTTTAGGAAGGGGTTTCAATAAGGAGGGAAAGAAGTCAATCTTGTGATATCATAGAAATTCATTCATTCATTTTGATTCTTTGAAAATCTGTGTTCCGATATATTAAATTTTTAGAATAGCTGAAAAATGGCATTGCTTATTTTCCTGTATCTAACCATGCTTAAGAGAAGTATTTTAGTTTTAGTTTGAGTTTGAGGGATCCCTAGCAACAGACTCTGAGTCAAAGATTTAAGGGCAATTAGCTTCTTTGGGAGCTTCCTAAGTGACTCAGACAATAAAGAGTCTGCCTGCAGTGTGGGAGACCCGGGTTCAATCCCTGAGACGGGAAGATCCCTGGAGAAGGAAATGGCAACCCACTCCAATATTCTTGCCTGGAGAATCCCATGGACAGAGCAACCTGGCTGGCAGGCAATCCATGGAATTGCAAAGAGTCAGACACGACAGAACAATTTCACTTTCACTTTTCAGCTTATTTGGGAGGTAATCCCAGGAAAAGTCAACACAGGAGTGAGGAAAACCAGAGACCAGAAGGAACAAATTAATGGTGAATTAACAAGCAAATTATCATGGTGAGCAATTAACACTTAATCCTGCTGGGAAACTCTTAAGAAGCAGTGTTGGTCACACACATAAGACTTGTCAAGCACTGGTTGAGGGCTGTTAGGACTGGATTATTTAATCCCTGGTCCTGCCAGTCTGCTGCTTACATAGTAAGAATGGTTCCAATGGCCAGAGATCACTCATAGGCTTCAAAATTCAGATTCTAGCCATTGGAAGTCCAGCTGATGTGCACTGACCATAACCAACCAGGGGAGAGGGTGTGATGAAGCAGGGAGGGGGCACCCAGGCAGTATCTGACCTACTCCTAAAAAGGTTCACACTTAGAAGGGGGCAAATGAGACCAATAAGTAAGTTCTACATTAGTCCAGGCTTCAGATGCTAGTATCTTGAAAAAGCATGAATGGTGAGGCTGGGGAGAAGTGGCTGACGGCTGGTAAGAGTTAGAAGGTCAAGTCTACATGAATTACTAATAGATTAGAAAGTCACAAGAGTGGCCTCAAAGTACATTTTTTGTTTGTTATAGTTTTGTTAGGAAGGGGAAGGCATCCAAGGCCAAGCAGCAACTGAAGTGTAGGCAAGTGCCAGACTACAATGTTTTCTAAGACTGTATGCTTGGGGGTCTAGGATGGAGGTAGGGGAGCTGTTAGAAAGTTAGGTTGGGGTCTAATTTGGAGGAGCACTGCCTTGTCTTCAGCAGTGAGTGACCCTGGTAAGTAGGCTTTTATAGGGAAGAGTGATATAATGAGATCTGTGTTTTATAAAGTTCTTTTGGCAAATCAAGGGAATCACATTACTTGAGGGAAGAGTATAGATGCAAAGGGGTCCAGCTACAAAACTGACATACTCCTGAAAGGATAAGAAGAAGTCTTGAGGCAACTGGAGACAGGCTGAGGGAGACACACTGGCAAAGAAGTGAGAAGACACTTGGGGAGCATTTCAGGACTGCTCAGGAGAGCTGGAGCTAGGACGTGAAGTTGGAAGAACTGGGTCAAAGAAAGAAAGCTCTGACGTTGACTTTAGGTCAACAGGGAACACGGGCAAGCTCTCTCCCAAGCTAAGGGAATTCAACAGCAGAGATAGTTTTTCTCTAGGGTGGATTGCCAGATAAAATACAGGAGGCCCAGTTACATATGAATACAAGAAAAACAGTGGATACGTTTTTAGGATAAGCATATTCCATGCAAAACTTAGAACATACTTAACCTAAAAAGTTATTCATTGTTTATCTGACATATACATGTAATGAAGCCTTCTGTACTTTTCTTGCTAAGTTTGGTAACCCTAGGTTTTGGATGTACTGAGTTTGAGGTGTCAATGGGACATGGAGAGCAGATGGAGACCTAGGTCTCATATTGAGAGGAGAGGTTGAGGCTAGAAGTAGATACCTGAGAATCACTTTTGGGAAATGATTCGCACTTTTGCTTCTTGTACTTGGCTGCGCTTGGGAATCATCTAGAGAGATTTTTAAAAACACCAGTGATTAGAAACTCTGTTTTAATTGATCTACAGTGCAGTCTGGGCACTGGGATGTTTAAATGCATCCTCAGGTAATTCTAAAATGGCAGCAAATTTTAGGACACACTGATTATGAACATAGGTGGAAACACCAAAGTAGAAAAGAATACCCAGGATGGTCCCATGGGAAGCTATTAGCATCTAAAAGGACACAGGGGCAAGGAGACAATGAAGATGGGTGGACAGTATAGGTCAGAGGAAAGGAAGGGAACAGCAAAGGTGGAGAGCCAAGGAGAGGGCGGTCAGCTGTGTGCGCAGTGCTGCAGAAAGGGAAGAGAGGGAAAGCAGGAAACGGGCATTGAACTTGTCTCTTAAGACTTGTCTATTAGCCTTTATGGGCTTGGGTCACCAGGAGTCAATACACAGTCTGAACTGCAGGGGCTGCAGAGTACCTGTGAGGTGAGCAGATGAACTCAACAACATTTGTTGGCATTTGTAGGCAAATCCTTTATTTCCTGTCTCTTTAATCTGAAGAACAGAGAAAATACCACCTTTCCTACTAGACTCACAGGGAGTCAAAAGCCAGAGTGGAAAAGAAAAGGTGCAATGAAAATTCTTTTGCATGAGGTGCTGGAAAGAATACAACACTGAAACAATCAGTCTCAGCATCACCGTTTCCCAGATGTGTCCAGGGTCATGAGAGCACCTCTGTGAGCCTCAGTTATGGCATCTGTGAACTGGGGACAGTGGTACCCACCTCAGTAGGTGTTGTGACGATTAGATGGGGTGTGCAGCAGGCAAGGACAGAGCTTGGCACATTCGGACTACAACTTTTTTTCCAAACTACAAAAGGTTGTACAAATAACAGTTAATGACGAAAATGACAAAGCTGATCATTATAAGGGAAGAAAGAGACAAACACCAGAGGGGTTAAAAGATAAGAGTCTGCATAGGAAATAAAGATTCCCTAATATAGGCTGTGGTTTACTTGAAAGATTTTAGCAGACTCCGTCATATTTTCCATTTTATAAGGGACAGGGAGTAGGGAACACAGCGGGAATGGATAAAGTACATAAGAGAACACACACCATTTCTCGAATTTACTTATCGGTGTTTCAGAAGTACTGCCTTGAAGTCTCCCATCACTACTAAGGGATGTTAATTTCCCTTGGGGATGTTTTTTCTCCTCATCTTGCCACTAAAAGAGAATCTGAAAATAGCCATCACAAACGAGGTTAGCGTTTTTCCACCGTGGGTCACTACTGCTTATTCCAATATCCTTCCTCACAGCAAACTAACTGCTTGGGCAAGGAAGAACCAGACAGAATCAAAGCTACTGCTAATGGCTAAAAAATGCCTAACCTGCCTATTTATAAAACGGAGAACTCAAAAGCAGGATTTTTTATCTTTAAAGAACCTTACAAAAGTTAACTAATTAATTCCCATAACACCTTCTGATGCATGCATTACTATTTAATTCAAGGTGAAGCCTCAGTTGGTGGTTGAAATTCAGATCAAGGCCACTTGATAGTGAGAAATAATGCAACTGAATATGTAACCAAACTTAGGAGGGCTGTAGATGTCAGCCCTCCTAAGAAACCTGTATGTTACAACTAAGAAATTTAACAGACTGCTTCAGTAGCTATCTGAAAATAAATAAATAAAAGGAAACTGTTCACTGAGATGTCTACCATTTCAAGGAAACATTCAAATTACCAATTTTGGAGGCTCGTCTAAAAATTGTATCTTCTGCAAAATTAAGATGTCAATATTCTTTAAAACTATTTCCCTAAGTTCTACCAAAACTACAAAGAAGAATTTATAACTATCCTTTTTGAACTCTTCCAAAAGATCAAAGAAGAGGGAATACTCTCAGTCATTCTATGAAGCCACCATCACCTTGATACCAAAATCAGACAAAGACGATATCAAAAAAGAAAGATATAGGTCAATGTCTTTATGAATATAGATGCAAAAACCTTCAACAAAATTAGCAAACACATAAAAAGGATCATATTATGATCAAGTTGGAGTTGTTCTAGGTCACAAAGATAGTTTGGCATATACACATCAATCAGTGTGATATAACACATCAAGAAAAGACAAAAACCACATGAACACCTCAATAGGTACAGGAAAAGCATTGGATAAAATTCAACATCCATAAAACTCTCACCAAAGTGAATACAGAGGAAACATATCTCAACAAAATAAAAGCCAGTTATGACAAAAAGCTGAAAGCCTTCTTGCTAACAGGACAAGGATGCTCACTCCAACCATTTCTATCCAACATTGTATTGGAAGTCCAATCACAAAAGAAAAAGAAATAAAAGGTATCCAAATTGGAAAAGTAAAAGTGAAGTTGCTCAGTTGTGTCTGACTTTTTTGCAACCCCATGGACTATAACCTGCCAGGCTCCTCTGCCCATGGAATTCTCCAGGAAAGAAAACTAGACTGCCATGCCCTCCTCTAGGGGATCTTCCCTTCTCCTTGGGACTTTCCCAACCCAGGGATCAAACCTGGGTCTTTACAGTCTGAGCCACCAGGGAATCCCTGGAAGTGGTTAAATTGACATCGTAAGCAAATGAAATGATACTCTATAGAAAACCCTACAGACTTCACACAAAAACTATTAGAACTGATGAATGAATTCAGCATGGTAGCAGGATACAAGATTAATATGCAGAAATCTGATGTATTTCTTTACACTGACAGTTTTTTAAAATCCCATTTAAAATTGCATTAAAATAAATTTTAAAAACCCCAAACCGTGGAAGTAACCTGACCAAGGAGGAGGTGACTTATATGCTAAGAGCTATAAAACACTGATGAAGGAAACTGAAGATGATTCAAAGAAATGGAAAGATATCCCATGCTCTTGGATTGGAATAATTAATAGAGCTAAAATGGCAATAAAACTCAAAGCAGTCTACAGATTTAATGAGATCTCTATCAAATTACTCATGACATTGTTCATAGAACTGGAACAAATAATCCTAAAATATATATTGAACCACAAAAGACCCAGAATTGCCAAAGCAATCCTGAGGAAAAAGAACAAAGCTGAAGGCATAACCTTTTCTGATTTCAGGCAATACTACAAACTACAGTAACCACAAGAGTGTGGTATTGCTGCAAAAGCAGACATAGATCAGAGGAACAGAAAAGAGAGGACAGAAGTAATACCCCACACAGATGGTCGATTAATCTTCAACAAAGGAGGCAAGAATACACAATGGAGGAAAGTGAATCTCTTCAGCAAGTGGTTTTGGGAAATCTGGTCAGCCACATATAAATTGCTGACGTTAAAACACTCCACATATAAATTGCTGACATATACAAACATAAACTCAAAATGGCTTAAAGACTTAAATACAAGACATGATACCATAAAAATCCTACAAGAGAACATAAGCAATACATTCTTTAAATATAAATATATCCTCTTAGGTCAGTCTCCCAAAACAATAGAACTAAAAGCAAAACTAAACAAATGAGACCCAATCACACATAAGACTTTGCACAGTAGAGGATACCATAAACAAAACAAAAAGACAAACTGGAGAAAATATTTCCAAACAATATAACTGACAAAGATTTAATTTCCAAAATACATAACAGCTCATTCAGCTCAATATAAAAAAAAAACCCAACAACCCATTCAAAAAGTGGCAGAAGACCCCAACATATTTCTCCAAAGAAGACAGAGAGATGGCCAACAGGCACATAAAAAAGTACTCAACACTAGAGAAATATAAATCAAAAGCACAATGAGGTATCATCTCACACTGGATCAGACTGGCCATCATAAAAAATTCTACAAATAATCAATCTGGAGAGAGTGTGGAGAAAAGGGAACCCTCCTACACTGGTGGGAATGTATATTAGTGCAAGCATTATGAAAAATATCATGGAGGTGCCTTAAAACCTAAAAATGGAATTACTGTATGATCCTGTCGTCTCCCTCTTGGGCATATATCCAGAGAAAATGCAAACTGTAATTCAAAAAGATACATGTATCCCAATGTTCACAGCAACACTATTCAAAAAAGCCAAGAAATGGAAGCAACCTAAGTGTCCATCAACAGATGAATGAATAAAGATGATACGGTATATATACATATACATATATATATATATACACTGGTGGCTCAGATGGTAAAAGCGTCTGCCTGCAATGTGAGAGACCCGGGTTCGATTCCTGGGTCGGGAAGATCCCCTGGAGAAGGAAATGGCAATCCACTCCAGCACTCTTGCCAGGAAAATCCCATGGATGGAGGAGCCTGATAGGCTACAGTCCATGGGGTCACAAAGAGTCGGACATGACTGAGCGACTTCACTTTCATATATACACACAATGGAATATTACTCAGCCATTAAAAAGCAATGAAATAATGTCATTTGCAGCAACATGGATGGAGCCAGAGATTATCATACTAAGTGACATAAGTCAAAGACAAATATTATATGATATCACTTATATGTGGAATCTAAAAGTTAGTGCAAATGAATTTATTTACAAAATAGAAACAGACTCACAGACAGAAAACAAACTTAAGGTCTCCAAAGGAGAAAGGGGGAGAAGGGATAAATTAGGAGTTTGGGATTAACAGATACATAGTACTATATATAAAAGAGATAAACAGCAAGGACCCACTGCATAGCACAGGGAAGTATATTCAGTATCTTGCAATAACCTATGCAGTATAAGGTAATAAAAAAATAATATACATATATATTTATATATATAAAACAGAATCACTTTGCTGTATACCTGAAACTGACACAACATTTTAAGTCAACTATACTTCAATAAAAAAAGATACAAGTCCCCAGCAAATTTCTATCATTTGGGTTAAACCAGTTTTTCTCAACCTTGGCACTGCTGACACTGGAGGCTAGATAGTTCGTTGTTCCTGTCGTGTACTTTGGAGAATGTTCAGCAGCATCCCTGGCCTCTACCCTCTAAATGTAGTAGCCAGCACCCTTCCCCCTCCCCTAGTTATGACAAAGAAAGTGTCTCCAGATGCTGATAACTGTGCCCTGGGGGCAAAACTGAGAATCGTTGTCTTAAGCAAGAGGTCAAAGTGTTTCTCTCCAGTAGTGCTCACCTCCAGAGGGCCTTGGTAGATTTACCAGAAAAAAACAGTTTTTATCTTCCCTGGGTTATTACTCTTTCATCTAAATGAACAGGGAATTCCAGACTTTCCCATGCATCAGGGACTTGGGTGTGGATGCATGCAGAGGGTTCCTAAAGATGCACAGAATAGTGAACGCAGCCTTTGGTAACTGGATGCAAATCCCCCTGGGCAACCTGTCTGAATAGTGGCTGGGAACTAAGCTGGGGGTGTCTGCCTGTGGCCTGGAGCTTTTTCTGGTCCTCCGAGGTTTCCCACTGGCAATGCTCATTTTTACGGAGGATGTGCAGCCCACAGCGGACATTTCTGGCCTTGCCAGCCTCCTCCAACTTTGCGTCCTCAAATGCCAAATTCTCCCACTTTCTTTGCAGGGAGAGAAGCTGAAAGTGGGCAAAGTGGGCACTTTGGCAAAGTGATAATGAGTAATTGGGGAATCAGCCTTTTAGAAATCAATCTCTTACTTCCTATCCCTCCCTATCTCTATTCCCTCTCACTCGACTCCCATACCCCCAGAGGCGAAGGAAATCTCAGTCTCTTAGATTAAGAGGACAAAATCATGCTGTAGTGAAACTTCAAAAAAATGTAAAGGAATTTCTACATGGCAGATACAGTTAAAGAGATTAAAGAAAGTATAATACATCCATATAAATGCTATGGGCAGAATTACATTTCCTTGAAATTCTTATGTTGAAGCTCTAATCCCTGTGTGACTGCAGAGATAGTCTTTAAGGATATAACTACGCTTAAATGAGGTTATAAGGGTGGGCCCTAATCAGGAAGGATTAGTGTCCTTACAAGAGGAGGGAGAGACAGCAGCAGGGCTTATGCCCAGAGAAAAGACTATATGAGAACAGAAAGAGAAGACAACCATCTGTAAGCCAGGAAGGGTAGTCACCAGGAACCAATCCAAGGAGTTTAATTCTGGACTTCTAGCCTAGAAAAAGATGAGAAAATAAACTGCTGTTCTCTAAATCACTGAATCTATGGTGTTCCGTTACAGCAGCATGAGCAGACTAGTAGACTACAGAATACTATTCAGCAGTTTAAAAAACAAGAAAAAAAGTGTGAGAACACTAACTAAACTGGTAAGATCTAGAAAATATATTATGTGAGAAAAAACAAATAACACTGCCAAGCAATATGTATATTATCATGCACTTATTTTAGAATTCCACAAAAACTCCCCATCTCTATCCCCTATTCTATTCTATATTCTCTATTCTGTATATATGTGTGTATATATACACACACACACACATTTACGTATGTACAGTGATGTGTCTCAATGGACAGACCTGATGTGATAACAGTGGCTAGCTGTGGGGTATGACTGGAATTGGGGGTGGGGGTGTCATCAACAGGGTCTTTTATTTATGCTATTTAGATTATTTTTAAACAAAGCTAATGTAGTATCTATTATTTGTGTCACAAAACAAATAAAAAGTTAAGGTTTTTGTCACACCTGTCCTTGGAGTATTTTCAAAGCCTGAGTCATACTCTCAGTGATGCTCACACCTGGCTCTTTTTAACAGTATTAAAAACAGTAAGAGAATAGGGAATCCTTTTTGGTCTAAATCCTATGAATGGAGCAGATCTCTTGCCAATCTTTGAATGTCACTGTTCATGCCATCATGGGGGGGCGGGGCACACAGAGGCACTAACTCTTTCTCAAATCCAAATTAAAGTTCACTAATATGGGGTACAATTAAAACATTTTCATTCTCCAGGCACGCACCTTTGGAATTTCTTATTCAGTTCATATCAGTTGAAGTCAGAGAGAGAAAGAAAACAAATTTTTAGTAAGAAAGACCAAAACAAGAGCCATCCAAACATAATACATCCAAGTAATAAAAATAACCCCCCATGAAATACATTTCTAAAATAAAACCAAAACAGGCTGAGGGGAAAAGACATCATAAATCAGACTGGGTGATTTCACAGGGTTTGTAACCTTGCTCAATAATTTTTCCCATCTATCTGCAGGAAATGTTTCCTATTACACATTTCCAGTAAGACCTACTTGGTTTAAAATAAACAAAAAAAGTGACCAAGGGCAGAGGTACACCCAACCTCAGTGCATTTTCTATAACCTAAAGGTTGGCTTTTACAGCAAGAATACACACAATATTTGCTTCTTTGTAAAAAGGAGATTAATACATGATTTTTCTTTCAAATATTTGTGGTTACTCTAGCAGATTTCAGGATTATAGAGATGTCAAATGTCCTCCATTCTCACAGCTTTTGTGTGTGTGTGTGTGTGACATTTTAGTGATGGGGGAATCACTTGATCCCTTGTTAATTGCTCCTTTGGGCTCTCTTTTCTCACCCAGTAAGGCTCTCTCCCTATGGCTTACAGACACATTCCAAGTCTTGCTCCTCCCTCTTCCTCTCTTCTTGGCCTAGATTTCTAGTCCCATGGGTCTCTGGATTCACTCCTGGAACAAGCTGCACTCCCTCTGCCATGAGGCCTCTGCCCAGCTCTCCTTTCTCTTTGGCAAGCCCTTCTTCCTCTTTGCCTTTCTTTGCACTGTCCAGAGTAAGTTGCCTTCTTATAGACAGTTATGAGCACTGCGGCCATATCTACAGCTCTTACCACAATTGAAGTTCATCATTCAATGTCCATCCACCCTGTCAGACTCTAAACTTCAGGAAGGTTGGGGTTTTTGTTGCCTTTGACAATGAGCACTGTGCCTGGAAAACAGTAGTCACTACATACTTGCTAACAACCTGCTTTGAACAAAGCTCTATTTTCAGGAGACAACGGAGGAGTTAAAGTCAACTAAGTTATTATTCCAAGGATATATGGAGAATTTGCCTGATAAAATTCCTTACATAAAGGGTGACTACAGGGAGGGCTACCAAGTTGATGTGTTGGGTAGACAGATGAAATTTTCACTGGTCTTGCCACATTCATCAGTCAATGAAAGATGTATCCTGCCTCCGTCTAGACACTATGACTATTTCAAATATATTTCCCTTTGGTTCAGAGTTAGGGCTGGTCATCTCAATGGTGGATCCCACACCAGTGGCCTAGATAAATGTTAGAGTCTTTTATGTTAATCTATGTAAATGGCACTTATTCCCAGCACTGTTTTCCCAAGAATTTTATACCCCGTGGATTTTAAAGTATGGATGTTGTTTTGGTCATAGGAATGTCACATTCCCCTTATTCAGCCACGGAATAATTACTTTTCAGCCCCAAAGTTGTCTGCTAAAAGTACAATAGCTGTGTAGGGGGTTGAGGGAAGAAGAATTGTAAATAGTTTGGAAGAACTTGTTAGAAAACAATGGTTCATCGTCATGATTGCTAATTGCTAATTATTCAGTATTCTCGTTATTTCATTAGGTTTTATTTAACATACCACATGTCCCATTTCATGGGCTTCCCAGGTGGCGCTAAAGGTAAACAACCCACCCGCCAGCGTGGGTTAGGTGTAAGAGAAGCTGGTTTGACCCCTGGGTTGGGAAGATCCCCTGGAGAAGGGAATGGCAACCCACTCCAGTATTCTTGCCTGGAGAATCCCATGGACAGAGAAGCCTGATGGGCTACAGTCCAGAGGGTAGCACAGAGTCGGACATGACTGAAGCGACTTAGCATTGCATTGTATTGCTCCATTTTGTAAGATCATTAAAGTATTTCTCAAACTAATTTAAGTGGAAGTACACCAGCTAAATTTTGGTTTAAATGATAGTGTTCAGATCTCTTGTTCAGGATGTAGACGTCTCTCCATTATCCTTACTAATGAATAAGTTTAGCAGTGGCAGGAATATTAAACAGAACTCACAATGGAAATATATACACTTATTATCTTTTTATTTGACTACTAGCTTCTTGGAACTGAAAGGCATTTTAGTTTACTTTGGGCTTCCCTGGTGGCTCAACTGGTAAAGAATCTGTCTGCAATGTGGGAGACCTGGGTTTGATCCCTGGGTTGGGCAGATCCCCTGGAGAAGTAAAGGCTACCCACTCCAGTATTCTGGCTTAGAGAATTACATGGACTGTATAGGCCATTAGTTTACTTTGGGAAAATATTCTCTAACCATCTTTCCTTTGAGCTGTTGCTATATTGCAAACTAAAAATGACAATAGTAGATACGATAAAGCAGAAAGAAAATCCCACACAGTCTATGAGGTTAAAGTAAATGAAGAATGCAACTGCAGCCAATTGGAATCCTCTGGGAACTTAAGAAAAGCCAGGTCACACCCCAGACTAATTATGCCAGGATCTCTGAGGGTGGGTCCAGGCATTTTGAAAGCTTCTGGGTGATTTCCTTGAACTGGTGGTTTAGTGGCTACACTGTGTTTGGTAACTCTCCCTGATAAGATTTAGGTCTCCAGTCTGCAAGCACTTTTCTCAAGACAGCTATTTCCAATGAAAGCAGGCAAAGTCTCAACAATACTAGTATTACCAAAAATAAAAAGAACTAGCACTCACAATGTATCCCTTTAAAAGTGTTCAAACTACCCAAGAGTACTGAGTTTTCGTATTAGGTTGTTTGCAGCAGCGTGTTTTTGTGACTCAACTAGTTAAGTAAATGTTCAACTTCAGAAAACTAAAAAACTAAGAAATATAATACTTATACTTACTGAGCAAATATTATGTGCATCTACTATAAATATGATCCTATCACGGGAACTTGAAATACATCAGGGTTCAGCACCAAGATCTTGTGAATCTTGTATTCTGTACAAGGCAAGCTACATCATTTGCAGGGCTCAGTGCAAACCGCAAATGTGCTGCTCCTTGCTCAAGAATTACTAAATTTTAAGATGGTGATGGCAGAGCATTAAATCAAGTATGGGATCCACGGATGTGCAGGACTGCACATACATAAAGTCAACCCAGTTTCTAAAGGAGGGAGACAGGTGATACACAATAAAGATAATAAGTACATACAGTGTACAACATGTTAGAAGCTGCTAAGTGCCATGGAGGGGAAAAGAGAACTAAGAAAGGGAATCAAGTTGTAAACGGAAGTGGCCAGGATAAGCCCCATTGGAAGGGGGAGATTTGAGCAGAATGAATGAAATGAGGGAGTCCATTGTGAATCCTTGGGGAAAGAGCTTTCCAGATGAAGGACTAGCTAGAGCAAAGGTAGTAAGTGAGGCTGGGAGCATGCCTGGAGTGTGGATGGAGCAGAACTGGAGAGGTAGCATCAGGAGAGAAGGAAAGGCTGGGTCACACAGCGCTTTAGAGTCTGCTGTAAGGACTCTGGCCCTTCACTTGGGATTTTGAAAGGTTTGCTGTGTGGAGACAGTCTGTAGGTGGGCAAGAAAAACAAGAAGAAAGCTATTGAAGTAACTCGGGATGAAGGACAGATATGTGTATTTTATATATATATATCATATATACATATATATACACACACACTCTAATTCTGTGTATGTGTATATATATATATGTACATATATATGTGTGTGTGTGTGTGTATACACACACACACACATAGTCAAGAAGCAACAGTTAGAACTGGACATGGAATGACAGACTGGTTCCAAATCGGGAAAGGAATACGTCAAGGCTGTATATTGTCACCCTGTTTATTTAACTTATACGCAGAGTACATCATGCGAAATGCCAGGCTGGATGAAGCACAAACTGGAATCAAGATTGCTGGGAGAAATACCAACAACCTCGAATAGGCAGATGACAACACTCTTATGGCAGAAAGCAAAGAAGAACCAAAGAGCCTCTTGATGAAAGTGAAAGAGGAGAGTGAAAAAGGTGGCTTAAAACTCAACATTCAGAAAACTAAGATCATGGCATCCGGTCCCATTACTTCATTGCAAATAGACGGGGAAACAATGGAAAATGTGAGAGGCTTTATTTTTTGGGGTGCCAAAATCACTGCAGATGGTGACTGCAGCCATGAAATTAAAAGACACTTACTCCTTGGAAGAAAAGCTATGACCAACCTAGACAGCATATTTAAAAGCAGAGAGATTACTTTGCCAACAAAGGTCTGTCTAGTCAAAGCTATGGTTTTTCCAGTAGTCATGTACGGATGTGAGAGTTGGAATATAAAGAAAGCTGAGCGCCGAAGAATTGATGCTTTTGGACTGTGTTGTTGGAGAAGACTCTTGA
>NW_011494876.1:1362962-1364675 GCF_000754665.1 Bison bison bison | reverse complement strand
CAAAATCACTGCAGATGGTGACTGCAGCCATGAAATTAAAAGACACTTACTCCTTGGAAGAAAAGCTATGACCAACCTAGACAGCATATTTAAAAGCAGAGAGATTACTTTGCCAACAAAGGTCTGTCTAGTCAAAGCTATGGTTTTTCCAGTAGTCATGTACGGATGTGAGAGTTGGAATATAAAGAAAGCTGAGCGCCGAAGAATTGATGCTTTTGGACTGTGTTGTTGGAGAAGACTCTTGAGAGTCCCTTGGACTGCAAGGAGGTCCAACCAGTCCATCCTGAAGGAAATCAGTCCTGAATATTCATTGGAAGGACTGATGCTGAAGCTGAAACTCCAATACTTTGGCCACCTGATGTAAAGAACTGACTCACTAGGAAAGATCCTGATTCTGGGAAAGATTGAAGGTGGGAAGAGAAGGGGATGACAGAGGATGAGATGGTTGGATGCAATCTCCGACTCAATGGACATGAGTTTGAGTAAGCTCCGGGAGTTGGTGATGGACAGGGAAGGCTGGTGTGCTGCAGTCCATGAGATCACAGAGTTGGACAGGACTGAGCGACTGAACTGAACTGATACATATATCAGTTGTGCTGAGGTGCCTTCCACCCCCCTGGGGCATGTGAGATCTTAGTTCCCCAACTAGGGACTGAACCCACGTTCCCTGCATTGTAAGATGGATTCTTAACCACTGGACCACCTGGAAAGTCCCAATGACCCATTTTTGTTGTATAAAATCAAACTCCCAAAGTCTGTGTGTGTGGTATATATATATACACATATATATGTATATATATGTATGTATACACACATACTTATGTAGAAAAAGATTGTAAATGTCATAAACTATGCTGTTAATAATAATTTCTAGGGATTGGGATTGACAGATAGTAAGGAACAATGTCATATTTTATTTTATACTCTTCCGACACATGAATATTTTAAGAATGAGTTAGTTTTGTAAAATTAAAAAAAAAAATTCCACTGCTGGGAATTGCCTGGAAGTTTAGCAGTTAGGACTCCATGCTTCCACTGCGTGGGGTTCAGGTTCTCAGGTCCCATATGCCATGTGACACAGCCAAAAAAATAAACCCCCAAACACACTACTTTTCCAAGTGCGATATTCTAGGAGCAGTTCCTTTCTGAATACAAATATGGGGATGTTTAACAAAGATGGGGTAATACTCAACTGAGCTTCTATAGTTTAAGAAAGATGTATTACAGATGATCTCAAAAAGAAAACAGGATTACAAGGTTTTAAACCAGAAGCTGAAAAAAAAAACAAAAACTTTTGGTGGGAAGAAACCTGAAGAAAACCAGGTAGAAGAGTGAATGACTGACTTTAACGCAAGAAACAGAATATAGGATTTTACTGTTGGTCAGTGGTTAACAATCCGCCTGCCAATGAAGGGATCTGGTTTTGATCCCTGGTCTGGTGAGATTCCATGTGCCATGGAGCAGCTAAGCCTGTGTGCCACAACCATGGAGCCCATGCTCTAGAGCGGGTGCTTCACAAGAGAGCGGCCCCCACTCACGGCAACCAAAGAAAGCCCTTGCGCAGCAACAAGGACTCAGCACATCCAAAAATAAATACATACATAAAATACAAAATCATCTATTAAAAAAAGAAAGAAACCAGGTACAGAGTGTTCTGCATGTCTTAACAAACGTCTAGTGAAGGCAGTAGGGGTGGGGGTGGGGTGGGGCAGC
>NW_011494876.1:1310953-1362794 GCF_000754665.1 Bison bison bison | reverse complement strand
ACTTATTACAACAAAGTCTAAAATTCAAAATAACCACCCTCCCGGCCCCACGGCCCTTCAAAGCACTCTCTTTTCCATTTTGAACCATGTTCTCTCCCTTTGACCAGTTAACCCCTCTTCCTTATGGAAACATAACCTTCCTCAGTCTGTGTAAAACCCCAATTACTTTCTCTCACAATACCCTGTGCTTCTGCTTGAAATGGAGTTTATAAGTATTTGACCATTCACTTTCCCCCACTAAGCTATACGTGTTCAAGACCGGGAGCAGGTGTTTCTAGTCGCAGGCTGTACCTGGCCCACAGTGGTCCTCAATGTGTTGAAAGAATGAATGTGTCACAGCCTTGACTATGACACATGTAGGAACTAGCAGCCTTTTTGAGCTCTTTTCCCTTCACCTGTAGGATCCTAGGCAATCAAAGGGAATTTCTTCCCTGAGAGATAAATATACTTAGAAAGTCAATGCCTACCAGTATGGTGTGGCATTTAGAGGGCCCTGCTGTGCAGACCAAGTTATTATTTCCTCAACATGACAAAGCACACTTAGCAGTTAGGTGGAAAGGCAGCAGTCACATGCAAAACTCCAGTATTTACTGTTAATACCACAGAAAGTGGAGGGAAGCAGCCAGGTCACAACTGAAGCCAGAGGACACTGCTGAACTGGTTAGAACTGCCTAGGTCCAAGATGGCGGAAGCCTCAACCTCCAGTGTACCTTGGGCCTCCTTACTCACTCATTATAATAATTAGCTAAATGACACGCCCACCAGCACGACAGTTTCTAGAAATTCCAGCCCTTCCCAGCACCAACCCCCTCAAATAGTTGGAATAATCCTCCTGCTCATTAGCATATGAACTTACCCACCCCAGGGAATTTTCTGGCAGTCTAGTGGTTAGGACTCTGCACTTCCACTGCTGTGGCCTGTGCCTGTGAGTGTGTGCATGCTATGGCCTGTGCCTGTGAGTGTGTGCGTGCTAAGTCGCTTCACTCCTGTCTGACTCTGTGTGACCCTATGGACTGTAGTCTGCCAGGTTCCACTGTCCTTGGAATTCTCCAGGCAAGAACACTGGAGTAGGTTGCCACGCCCCTCTCCAGGGGATCTTCCGGACCCACGGATTGAACATGCATCTCTTACACTGCACGTCTCCTGCACTGACAGGTAGCGCGAGTGCAACTTGGGAAGCACACGGACATGGCCAAAAAAAAAAAAAAAAAATTATCCAGGGCATAAAAACTCACCACCCCGTATTTCAGGGTCTCTCACCTATGGAGCCTGCCCACACTCCACACTGTACTGTGTGTTTCGGCCTTGGCTGCTCTCACTTTCTGAGATGACCATGCCTTAGGGTCTCTCTTGTCTTCTGAGACAGACTGCATTCTGTCTATGGAATGTGTATGGCTCTAAAGAAGTCCACTTCTTACCTATCACTTTGTCTCCCACTGAATTCTTTCTGCGATGAGACACAAAGAATCTGAGTTTTATAAAGTTCTGAGGCCCGGTATGTGATTTCAATTCAAAGACAGTGGGTTCAAGTTCCAATCTGAGTTGTGCAGTTCCACCACCTTGCTGAGATCTATGTGCTTTCAAAAAGGCCTTGCCCTTTGGCTTGAGGGAACACCTGATGTCTTGTGTGGTGTGGAGAAGTAAAACCACACCACTCCTGCCCCTGACAATGAGCACAATGATTAAAGACATCACTAGAGGAAACTGTCAAAATATTTTCACAGAAGGTCCACTCCTGCAAAAACAAAAACAAATAACTGTACTGGAAGGGGCCAGCTTCGTTATTTTTCTTAAAAGTTTGTAATTACACATAGTGCAAGAGCACTAGCATCTTACTGTGCTAAATACCTCATGCTGATGATGCTGAGGAATGGTAAGAAAAGTCTCCTGCAAGAACTCGGAAGGACCTTTCCCAATTGATGCAGACCACCTGAGGTGGTCTCACACTGGCCCCCCAGCAGGAAAAATCCTGAGAGCTCTAATTGACCCTCAGCACCTTCCTTCTTTGTGGTGTGACCATTTATGACAGGCAAAGAACTTGTGCAATGTAAGGGTTTCACAAATAGTTTCCATTGTCAGTTAAGCCAAGGACCAATCTAGATAGCATCTTTAGCAAAAGAGTTTTGGGAAGTGAGCAGTGTCTACAATCACCATGTTGGTGACAAAATAAAGCAATATACTATCACACACGATACTTTTTGAGTGCCTAGGAACTCAGGTTCTGTAGGAAAATCCTAACTACTAAGTCATCTGAAAGAACAATCCAAAAACTGTAAGGAAATTGGAAAGGATTACAAACTACATGATCAGCCAGAATACATGCAGAGTCACTCACTGACTGGTTAGCCTTTTCATCAAGTTTCAAGTATGTGTAACTTCACATACATCTCTATCACCAAAAGATAAGTTTTGAGGCTATTTTCATCTTAACTTTCACAGCATGGCATTTTGGATTCCTATTTTAAAACACTGGTCACTGTAATTTTTATACTTGTGAAGTAGTATGAACCACATTATTTGCTAACTTTACAATTAAAATAGAAGGCCTTCTTCCCCATTTTAATCGAGAAAATACTTCTTCGTTTTGATTGGAAAATAAACCAGGACAATACAAAGGAGTAGAATACTGACTGGAATGCAGAAAATCCTCCTTAAAAAAAAAAAGGTTTAGTGTTATTTACTGAGGATTTTTCTGATTGTCAGAGGTGTGCTAATCACTTTGCATTTCCTTTCACCAACTCTATGACATCTGCCCCTTCAAAGATGAGGAAACTGATTCTTTAAAAGAAGTTAAGGAACTGGCCCAATATTACACAGTCAGGAGGCAATGAAGTTCTTGGCTTAGCAGGTTGTGCTTTATCACCAGGGTTCTGTGCAATACCATGCAGCTCAGACTTTCATGTGCATTCATATTAGATGGGGATCTTGCTAAAGGCACATTCTGACTCAGTAGGTCAAGAGTGGGGTTTGAAACTTTGCATTTCTAATATGCTCTCCAGTGACGAGATGGCAGTTGGTCTACAGACTGGATTTTGAGTAGCAAGGCACTATACTACTGAAAGACCATCATCTCTTCCCTTTCAACAGAATGTTATGATAGTTCATTGCATCAGGAGCCAGACACTCTTACTTGGTTACGTGACCCTGATATATGAGACAACACAGAGACAAGAAAGATATCAATCCAGAAGCAATCGTGGTTATGGAATGCATACATTTCCATGTATTTTTACAGTAAAAATGCATTAAAAAATCTTTCACAAAAGAAACTTAAAAAATACAAGTAGGGTGTTAAGTCCTCCCCACAACATTCTTTCCAGCATCAACTGTCTCATGGGTGGGAGGGGAGTTCCTAAAGGGTTTGATTTAATCATACAAAATACTCATTCATATCATCTCTCATCAAGACATTTACATGAAGTGGGGAACTAGGGAAAGTAGGCTCAAAAGAATCAGTCTCCAATTTAAGGTTACAGTAGTTCAGAGAAAAACTCTTATCTTTCTGGTTAATGTACAGTCCCTGTAAAGTACGGTATTTTCAAAGTATGAAACTCAGATGACACTGCCACACTAAGTCTTCACGGATAAAGCCAAGCCCAGGTGGGCAGCACATAGATTTTAACATGTCAAACATCTCTGACAACAAGAGAGACACTGAGATGTTAACGTCATGATCCACTCCAAAAATCCACCTCTTGATTTCATTTATTTAAAACTCTGGACCACAATTGAGAGCATCGATCATTTAATATCACGGATTTGGCTAGAATGAGTGAGAGAATTCCTAGTAGTGGAGCCTTAGGAATAAAATCCCCAGTTGGCTCTTAGGAAATTGATGAAAAAAGAACATCATTATTCAGTTGCGTTCTCCCTCACCATACTACTGTAGCTCAATGTATGCTCTGTATGGAAAACTCTGAAGATAAAAATAGCAGTCTCAGACTTTTTCCTCTTTTTTAGCTATAGAATGTACATTGTGTCTGTTCCAGGAAATGAACTTGGTTTGTGCATATCCACAGAAGGACAGCTACTCATTGTAATGTTGTATAAACCCATAAGTCAAATAAAGCTATGAACAATGTAATATTTATATATGCATAGTGTTTTATAAAAAGATTGGCCCACATACTGCTTTTCATCAGTACAGAAAGAGCATTAAGTCCACAGCACACCGCAAGAAATGAATGAAGAACAGAAATGCAAACAAGTGCTTAATAATTCACAAGCAGGCTCACCATGGAGGAAATGATGATATTCAAACCAACTAAAGCTTTAGAGAATTACTTATATAGTCTCCCATTTTTAAAACAGCTTTACATACCTGATTTAGTTTACAGTAAAATATATCCCAATGAATCAATTTGTTCCATATTCAGAAATATAAACACATGTCACATTCCTCACAGCTAATTTTTTTGTCATAAATTCTCTTTTATACAAGAAAAAAAGGCAACAGTTGTTTGTTTTTAAAACAGGCTCTATTAATTACAATTTTTAACTCTGTACACAAGATAATTGGCTGGTTTTCTCCATTTTTTTTCTTTATCTTTTTTTTTTTTTTAAACAGTACCATGAGAACAACAGTGATTGACTTGCAAAGTTTTGTGTCTGTATGGAAAATGCAAAACAGTACTACGGAAATACGCAATGCATCATAAGCAGCGATTTGTTGTCGTGGTCCAACAGGTACGAGCAAAGGTTTTGGCTCAGCTAGGCAGTAATTCATTTCAACCACAACCCGGGGCTATAGCCGACCCAACCAACCTCCTGTGAGATAGCAAAAGAATGTCTTCTATTAAGGAAAAATTTCTATACTTTGTTCTGTCCAAAGATTAAAAGGACAGGGTCATAAGTGCAGATGTTTGTCAACCAGATCTAGAACCAATGAGATTGAATCCTTCTCTTTCAACCATTTTGGAGATTTTTATTATGGTTCCAAAGAAAACTGGCATTTCTAAGAATGAGCATGCCCAACCCTCATGTCTTTAAATATCAACAGAGAAGTTCCTTCTACCAAGGCTTACTCCCTCCTCCCCAGTTTGGCAAAGGGCAACCACAGGCTCATGATAAAAAGGGGAAACTTAACTTTCTGTACTAGTGATTCTTCGGGCTCCTCACACCAGCACATTGTCTCCCATGCCATTTACTATTCAGTCTCAAATCAGGCAAGACAACGCCAAAGGTGTTTGCTGTGCGTTCCTTCTAGTAGGTGAGCAAAACTTTCATGGCACTGCCTTAATGAGATTCTCATTCAGTGTTGGGGATGCTAACGAACCTGACCGTCTGTGCTTGGGCTGTGTTTAGGTAATGGCGACCAACCTTCTCCTCTCTGCACCTTTCTATAGCCAGGGAGAGTACAAACTGTTTTCTGAATGGAGAATAACTTGAGAACATAACATTTCTTTGTGCTTTGTGCTGTGTCCTTTAGCTATAAATATCCTTCATTTGCAACAGTAGTCTCTTCATACAGTTTGCTTAACTTTAGGATCATCAGTAATCCTCATTTATTCCAGAGTCCTCAGCTTTTACAAATATAACTTTTGCCTTTTTGCTTTTATCAAAAAACAACAACAACAACCACCAAACTCCTAACTACACTACAGCACTACATCAGTACATAACAGTCTCCATCAAATTAATTAAATTTGATCAATAATTTTCCTTACTTAGAGAAAATGATCAACAGCCGCAATTAACCAGGAGAGAAAAAGATCACCCCCACCCCCAAAGGGAACAATTCTTAACAATTCTACAGTTTATGTAGAAACAAAATTTATATCCCTTTGGGGAAGCATTTAGCAAATAATTTCCCAAAAAAGTATGCATTTAAAAATACTTTCTTTAATATGATACATCAGGCACAACACTTTTCATATATATATTTTTTTCTTATAAGATTTCAAATGCATCAAATGTCGCTAGTCAGAGGATCATCAAGCTGACGTCAGATGCTTCATTAGGTAAGAAACTAAATGATTTCAGGTTTGTGAGCTTCCTCTTCGAACCTTTGACATGGTAAAGGCTGGAAATGTGACGCAGGCTCTCAGATACTGAGGTCGGTGCTGCATTCTTTGTAAGGTCTTCTCCGCTGCTCCGGGGGATGTCTGGAACTCCGGCCGGTGTCCTGTCTTAGACTCGTCTCGTCCCTCTCCAGGTGGCTGCCTCTGTCCTCTTTGTTCCTTTTCTCCAGGGACCGCTCTCTCCTCCGCTCGGGGGACTTGGTCCGCCTCCGGTCGGTGGATTTGGCTCTCCTTTCGGGCGAGCTTCCTCTCTTGCGCTCGGGCGATCTTCTCTGATCCAAGAGTCTCTCCAGAGACCGCCGCCGCCGGCCTGGAGAGCCGTCCCTCCGGCGGGTCGGGGGCCGCTCTCGCCTCCTCTCCGGGGAACCCTCCTTCCTCTTCTCCTGCTTCTCCCTTCTCTCCAAAGTGTTGTCAGCGCTGCGTGTGCCTTCCCTCCGCTTCTCCGGAGACCTCCTCTTGGGGCCATTGGTCACCATCCGCTCGGGTTGGGCGTCTCTTCGTCCCTCGGGTGCCCGGTCCTTGGGTCGGCAAGCCCCACTGTCGGGTTTTCTAGAAGTTCCGTTCCACGTGTGATGTTCATTGGGTTGTCTGCTATACTCTCTGCTGCCTCTGGGATCTCTCACGTGTGCCCGCTTTTCCCCATGTGGTGATGATTTGTGAAGATCGGGTGGGTAGCTGGACTCCAATGATGGATGCTGTCGGCGGTCCGGGGGCCCAGCCCTCATTTCCGGAACACCTTGTGGACCGGTGGGGGGGCCGTTCCCGTCGCTGCCGGGGTCTGCCAGGAAGAGAAACGAGAGCAACAGTTTGGTACCAAGGACCTTGGCTCCTGTCCCCACCCGCCCTCTTGAGACCCCATTAGTCACAACAAACAAACAACTGTTAAAAGCAGTCAGAATCAAAGCCAAACTGACTCTGAGTTAATTTAAGTATAATTGCAACTAGCCATGGTTAAAAACTGGTACTTGTGGCTTTTGGTATCTAGCCTGCTATCTTTATACTCATATAGATCATTCAACTTGTAACATCAGTCATGAGTTTAGTCTTTAAAGGTATAACCCAAGTAATCTGTCTAGAAGTATCAAAATGGCCCTCCCCCTTAGTATCTCCCGTTCTTTTTTCCCCAGCCATCACCCTTCCTCCCTGACATCTCCCCCCACTCCATGACAGAAAATATTCCTTTGTTTAAAGATTGTTTTAATTTGCTTACAAAAATCTGGGCTGTTGAACTAGAGGGGCATGAGGGAACTTTGTAAGGGAATGGAAAGAATCTATGTTTTGATCTGAGTAGGGATTAAATGGGTTCATAGAGAGGTAGAAATTCACTGCTCTGGACCCTCAGGCTTTATGAATGTTACTGTAAGCAAAGTATACTTTCATTAAAAAAAAAAAAAAAAAAATCCAGGCTGGTGATGACAGAGGCAACACAGCCAGATGTTGACAACAGGCAAACGTGACATTATGGGAGGGTCCATTAAACATCTCTCTACCTGTGTGAGTGCTGTGCAACTATTTTCTTTATTTTTGCATATGTTTAAGGAGCTGTTTTTAAACTGTGGAGTCATCTGACAGATAAAAGGAAGTGGAAGAGCGGTTGTCAAGTGCACATTTGACATTACATGGGGTTTGCACAGAGGCACTCTTCTTGATGCTATAAAAGCAGCCAGAATTACATCTAAGGTGTGGATTCACTGGGTGACTTTTTATAACCTTAAGACATCTGTAGATTAAAAAGCAGAAGAGCCCTATAAAGGCTCCTGTTTTTATTGTTAAACTATCTGAAATGACACTGCAAAAACATTAAATAGCATCCTGGATTTAGGAGAGTTCTTTTCAAAGCTTTGTCATACCTAAACCCAGTAAGTCATACATACTATCCCATTCCAGGCTCAGCACCAGACATGATGTGCTGTATCATAGAGGACAAACCAGGGCCACAGTCACAGAGACTAAGAAATCATTGGTGCTCTTTAAGGATCTTTAATGAGTCAACAAGGTCAACATTAGGCAATTAATCTTTCACGAATGATCTCCCAAAACCTAGGGTGAGTTTTAACAAAAACAGGAACATAGCCTAAAGCAGGAATCAGTAAACTTTTTTCTGTAAAGGGCCAAAGAGTAAAATATTTATGGTTTTTGCATGCCACATACTTTGTCACAACTGTTCATCTGCCACTATATGGCAAACGCAGCCATAGACAACACATTCAAGAAATGGCCATGGTTATGTGCCAATAAAACTTTACTTATCAATTCAAAAACAGGCTGTGAACAAGATTTGGCCCCTGGACTGTCATTCGACAAGAGATAACTAAGTAGGAAATCTCATCTCCCTGTTTTAGCAGAGTCTTATCTCTTGAGGTGAGAGCTTTGCGATCTGAGATTTGTTGTTTTGGAATGGCTGGGGAGGTGTCTAGAAATAACACACACAGAAGCTTATGAAGTCATTTTAAGATCTAGGTGAGGGAAGGGGCTTCAGTGACCATCCTAAATCTAACCTTGGGGTTTCCTACACCTATATTTAAGAGAAGGGAGAGTAAGGCTTCCACAGAGTCAGTGGTGTACTTACAATTCAAAGAACGCAGGGTGCTCAGAATGAATTGCCAAACATATCAAAACAGAGCTAAAGCAGAAGCAATGAGGAAATTAGGCCACAGCACAGAAACACCTAGTATTGATTGAGCTACAAACCGTAGTTTGATTATGGCCCATAAGGTAGAAGCAAGCCTCCCCGAGCTTTTCATTTCTCATACATGCAGCGATATTAGGAGGTATCATCGCTGTAGAAGGGAGGGCCCAGCACCAAGAACAGTCAGAGAAGAGAGAGAAAGAGAGAAAGAGAAAAAGTTGAACATTTAGATTCCCTATAACAAAGAGGAAAGAAAAAAAATCTGCATTTGTTAACATAGGGTAAAGAGAGTTTATTTGTCCAGTCAGACAGTCTAAGGCAACACTCAAATAAGGCTGCAGAGACCAAAATCAGAACAGTGACGTTTTCAGACAGCCAGATAAGGTGAGAGAACCCAGACAATGGATGCATCCTTTTTTTTCTTTTACTTTCTTTCTTTTTCAAACAACTGGAACAATGACAGGCTGGCATAGGAGAGCATTAACAATAAACAACAGAAAAACAAAGTTCCCTCCCTCCCCCTCCCCGCCCCCAAGACCGCGGCAGTTAAATTAAGTACAAAAAACTCATTACAAAAATAGCCTCACAGAGAAGCAGGTTCCAATCAAGTCAGAAAAATATTGGAACTTAACATATTATAACCCATTTGTGACTCTAATCAATAGAATTAGAGAAATTTAGTCCCAATGACATATGGAGACGTTACAGTAGCACAACCCTGGCACATTCAACCCTTTTTGGGAAAAAAAAAAAAAAAACGGTGTATTGAAATGATCTTTATTTTTAGCCCAAAGAACATTGGTTAGTGTTGGATTTTCATCCTCAGTGCAACAGACATAGGTTTTGAGAAGGTACACGGGTTACTGATGATGACTCGCAAATGAAAGATCACATCCAACAGAAGCATAGGGGAAGACAGAAAAGGGAGACAGTGTTACACAGTTTCAGTGGCATCGGTACACCTACAGTCAAGGTTTAGTACAGCGCACAGCTGTGGCATCGTAATGTTGTCAAAATACTTCCCCTGTGGTTGGGCGTGTCTAAAGGGGCCTCATCAGATACCCACCCCCCCCCCACGGGCCCCTCATATTTTGCACCTGTATGGATGTCCAACACCTGGGAAGACTGTCCTTCAAAGGAGTTCTCGTTCTCCTTGACCTGCACCTGAATTAAGGATCTCATCAAGTCCAAAACGCAACTGGGAATTGTGCCAAATGACTTTCAGAAAAGAGGGTAATAACAGATAAATCCCTAATAAAGGGGACCAATGTATATGGGGACCATTCAATCACAGTTTCTATAGAAACTTTTGTAGACCTTTGGTTGGGAAGAAGAGCCCTACATCTAGGGCATAGCTTTTTTTTTTTTTCCTTTAAATTTTAAACAAGAATCTCAAATAGGACATAATTATTATAATATACAATATTTTGCCATCAGAACACTAAGCTATGTAAAGATCATTGCTGTTTGGTCAAATCATGTCTACAGATATGACAAAGGAACTCTATGCATAAGCTGGCTTTCCTCACAGGAAAGGTATAGTAACATGTTTCCCTCATGATGGGCACTGGGAATTGATTTCATCCTTTATCATCCAAAAACATATGGCTAAAGTTTCAACAGTTTTGTTTGTTTGTTTGTTTGAGTTGTGGGCTCAGGTGGTCTGATTTGGGGTAGGGACCAGTGGGAGGCATGCAGAAGAACTGTATACACCTCCTTGATGCTGAGCAAGGCCCCCAAATCATCTCCAAAATTCATGCCTCTTAAATAAAGATATCAAGTAATCAAAAACAAGAGAGGAGAAAAAAAATTGTGCCTCAACATTATCACTCAGGAAACCTGCTTTCCTGCTTCTTAAAAGGAGTAGAGTCATTTTGTGCTAACAATTGGATCTGAGAAACGGTTTGGCACAGTTCAAACAAACATTCCTTCGCTCTTGGTCGGACTAGACAAAATGTTCTCTCTGATTATCAGAAAGGGGGCTATATAAAGATCTCGTCTTAGACCATGCCCCAGTCCACGTGAGCAAGCAAAAGGATGAAATGTGTAGAGATTTCAGAACAAGCGAGGCAAATAATCACATGGTGCGAGAGGCTGGTAAGACACTGGTGAACAGGGGAAACAAACACTTTCCTGCTGCAGTTCTGGAGACAAATTCATGGAGTCATGCCAGGGAAGGAAGGAATGTTTTCATAGTTTGACCCACCATATTCTGGGACCGAGCCGTCTCCCCGCTTCAGAAACAGACGCACTCTGCGGCCACCATTCTTAATCAGTTCTATAGCCCGAGAATGCTTCATGTTTTTGGTGGTCTCACCATTGATCTCTAAAATTTCATCACCAACCTGCCAGAAAGAGAGAGCCAAGTGAGAAGATCACCAAAGGGTTTCATCAGCTATGGAGATGCTTTATGATTTCATTGGACATGTTCCAGAAAAATCTTCTATTACTTAGGAGACAGAAATGAAAAAAAAAAAAAAAAAACCAACCCCAAACTCTCTGTCCTCAAGGAGATGACATTCTAATATGGGAAATATAATACAACAGGCAACTTAAAAAAACACATGGTATGCTAGATCGTGTAAGCGCTAAGGTAAAAAAATAAAGCAGAGGGAAATATAAGTTGCTGAAGGAAGAGGATGTGAAATAAAAGTTGCTGAAGGAAGAGGATGTGGTTGACAGCTTCTAGAATGGCCCCCAGTGATCCTTGCCTACTTGAATTCAAACCCTGTGTAAACTCCTTTCCTTTGGATGTGGGCTGGAATGAATGACTTGCTTTTCACGAACAGAACATGGTAAATGTGATGAGAGGTCAAAGATAAGGTTACAAAACAACTTTGGCTTTTGCCTTACTGGCCCTCATTTGTCGTCTCACTTGTCTATTCTGATGCATGTTGTGACAGAGCCTATGGTACTGAAACGAGAGAGGGCTTGGGCCAACAGCCCAAGCTGCACTGATCCTGACAACAACCATGAAGCTTTAGAGGCAAATCCTTCCCTAGAGGAGCCTTCAGATGAGACCACACTCCTGGCTGATACACTGACTGCTAATACGCTGGAGGTAAAGGAGTGAACAAGACAGGCCAGATACTTCCTCTCAAGAAGCACATATTCTAGAAGGCAGAAGAGAAAAAGACTGGTGCTGGAGTTTAAGGCACTGAATTTGAGTCCTATCACTTGTTAGCTAAGTGATCTTGGCTAAGTTCTCTACTTTTTTGCAGTTCATTTCCTATCTGAGTAAGGGGAGGATAACAACTCATGCCTTTCATGTTGAGGTCCAATTAACTGTTACAGTATGTCATGTGAACTAGATAACATGATACAAAATATAATAATGGTATTTCTTTCAATCAGAAACTTTTTTAAATGAGTAACTGCTGCTAAGTCGCTTCAGTCGTGTCCGACTCTGTGCGACCCCATAGATGGCAGCCCACCAGGTTCCCCCGTCCCTGGGATTCTCCAGGCAAGAACACTGGAGTGGGTTGCCATTTCCTTCTCCAATGCATGAAAGCGAAAAAATAAAGTGAGGTCGCTCAGTCGTGTCCGACTCCTAGCGACCCCATGGACTGCAGCCCACCAGGCCCCTCTGTCCATGGGATTTTCTAGGCAAGAGTACTGGAGTGGGGTGCTAAAAGCAAAATCCATGTGTTTGAAATATGAACAAAAGGACTATATACCACTGTATATGCACAAATTATGCGTGTGTATATATAGAGGAAGGATATATAAGAAACTGGTACATAATTTGACCTTGGAAATTATATTCTTACTATGCATTTTTTTATCTAATTCTAAAAAATCACATTCCTGGTCTACTTTCTCAATTAAAAAAATCTTATTAAAAAATTCAGTCTTCAGAAATATAAACTTCAAGATTCTGTCTTAAGTTACAAGTATTAAATTCCTTATCTTTGGTCACTTTCCGCCCTTTCTGCTCAGGACTAATTTTATTCACTTTTTTCCTTTCCTGATCTGACTCTTGATTTATTTTAATTCCTTCCAAACTGCTCCCTATGTATGTCTCAATCTATGCCCCCTAGATATAATGAACAAATGATTTTTTAAAAATCATTTGATCTGCCCAGAAGAGCAACATATTCATACGTGGTAGGAGATATTAGATATCGAAATAGAACACAGTGGTTTTTTTGGCATGTGTGCATTTAAAATTTGCATTACTGAGTAATACCAAATGATCTTGAATATTCATGCTATGGTGTCCTTGGCCCACTGTTAAGAAAGACAGTTAACTCATTCCTGAGGCCAGGGAAAGGTGGCAGTGAGTAGTGAGAGACTGAACGGAGCTCACCACCCAGAACCTACAGAACCACATGGCTTCCTGCTCTCAAAGCATGCTGGGATATCCAGGAATTCCAGGGAAGTAAGGCTGGAAGAAGCACAAGCTGGAATCAAGATTGCCGGGAGAAATATCAATAACCTCAGATATGCAGATGACACCACCCTTATGGCAGAAAGTGAAGAGCAACTAAAAAGCCTCTTGATGAAAGTGAAAGAGGAGAGTGAAAAAGGTGGCTTAAAGCTCAACATTCAGAAAACTAAGATCATGGCATCTGGTCCCATCACTTCATAGGAAATAGATCGGGAAACAGTGGCTGACTTTATTTTTTGGGGCTCCAGAATCACTGCAGATGGTGATTGCAGCCATGAAATTAAAAGATGCTTATTCCTTGGAAGGAAAGTTATGACCAACCTAGATAGCATATTGAAAAGCAGAGACATTACTTTGCCAACAAGGCTATGGTTTTTCTCACATCATGTATGGATGGGAGAGTTGGACTGTGAAGAAGGCTGAGCGCCGAAGAATTGATGCTTTTGAACTGTGGTGTTGGAGAAGACTCTTGAGAGTCCCTTGGACTGCAAGGAGATCCAACCAGTCCATTCTAAAGGGGATCAGTCCTGGGTGTTCTCTGGAAGGAATGATGCTGAGGCTGAAACGCCAATACTTTGGCCACCTCATGGGAAGAGTTAACTCATTGGAAAACACTCTGATGCTGGGAGGGATTGGGGGCAGGAGGAGAAGGGGACGACAGAGGATGAGATGGCTGGATGGCATCACCGACTCCATGGACATGAGTTTGAGTGAACTCCGGGAGTTGGTGCTGCAATTCATGGGGTCGCAAAGAGTCGGACACGACTGAGAGACTGAACTGAACTGAACTGAACTGAATACGAGATTAAGTATAAGAGATGGAAAATGGGATTGGGATTTGGAAATGGGATTCAGACAATATCCACTTTATTAAGTTCATGGGTGATTTTAATCCTTTATTCAATGCCAGAGTTGGAAGAGCTCACCTAATTCTGGTAGATACATCTAAGCTTGAGGGAGAGATGAAAAGCTGTAGAAACATGTAATGCTCACGAGCGTGCAGGCCCTAATCATAAGATGTCAAGAAGTCACTGCAGATGACTTATTCACGTCCATCCCAGATGCCTCTCCCTTACTTACCTTCATCTTCCCACACCTTTCGGCAGGACCATCCTCTGCTAAGCGCAGAACGTAGAGGTCCATGTTATACTCTCGACCTCCTCGAAGACTGAAACCAAATCCCTTGGCTCCTCTTTCCAGTTCCACAGTGTAAAAATCTTGCTCCTATTCAAAGAAATTAAACGCAGTTATTCTGGGAGGACTTAAATTGACACACATTTCTCTCTCTTTTCCCAAACACTCTCCATTATGGCTCATTTGACCCAAAGGCACAATTTGTATCCCCTTCTTGGTGGTTTCTAATTGTTTATTAATATCAATTAACCTTAGGAGTTTGGAGATCCAGAATATGAAAACATTCATGAGTGTGCATACAGATTGCATACCAACACACATATATTAAAATTTAATCAGTGAGGCTGTGACTTGCATTTGTGGCAGGAAAAATCCTTCATTAAATAATACCATCCTGCACATTGCTGGTGTTTTAGCCTCCCTGCCCAAGGCCCTAAAATATCTCATCATTTGGATAGCAATGGCAAGCCCCACACATCCTGACAGTAGTGCCTATGCTGGTTAGGAGAATTGGGAAAAGATTAGGAAAGGCTTTGAGAAGGCCAGTGAGGGGGAGGAAAAACAACAAAAAAAACTACTTAACTCTGTATCACCCAATGTTTCCCAAATCTGCTTCACTTATTATCATGTGTGCACCCTCCATTACCACCTTGTGGGACAGGTAGGTAGCTTTAGGAGCCTCACCTGAAATTCACAAGTCTGAGAAACAGCTTAACCAAAAGACATTTTCTTGACATAAATGCCTTTACGAATACCATGACCAGCTATCTCCTGTTTTGCTCTTTCTCTGATCACCTATTATTGAGATAATTGGTAGCATTTTATTTTGTTTGGTCCTCCTTGTCCCCTGCCTCCAGAAAAAGGATGTCTAGGGATATTTTTCAAAGGTAGTAAAGTAATGTTATTTACTTGATAACCCAATGTGAGTTCATGTTTAGTATATATTTAGTACATAAAAGGTTATTTATGTTAATTGCAAGTACCTTATAAGATACCTGGTAAAAAGAGCTTCAGGAAATTGGAAGGAAATGCACAAAGCCAATAAGGCAAAAAGAGAAACAGTCCTCACCTGTGTTGCCTGGGGTGCTTTGAATTCAAACTGAGATTCTGGCTTTGGTTTGGTGGTATTCCTGCCAAAGCAAGAGAAAAAATATATATAAGAGCAAGCCATGGAGAGCCTGAGAAAGAATCAAAGAGCAGTATCATCACACCACCAAGAGTTACTTTTTTCCCCTGAAGGTAACAAAAGAAGCCAAAGTCATGCCTGACCTGGTCTCCTGGGCTCCTTGCTGCGAAGGGGTGTGTGTGGTGGTGATGGTGGCTATCTTCTCCGCATTGGTCAGCAGAGTGGCATTTGAAGACTCTGCAGGGTAAGAGAGAACATCATGAAATGAAGGCCCCGGAGAAGACATCATCAAATCAGGTGTGCAGAAGCCCCACACCTGAATGACATCTGAATTCTCTGTCACCATTTCAAAATGTTCTGACTTGAATTTCTAAACAAGAGTGTAAAGAACCATTCTAAGATCTTCTATGATGTGAGCCATGTACACCCCCATGACACTCCTCCAACTAGGTATCTCCACAAATGAAATAAAGAGTTTGCCAAGAAAATGGTACTTTAAAAATCATAGCCAAGGTAGGTGCCTTTCACTCTTCCCCCATCACTTGAAAAGGGCAGTCCCATCAAATCACTGCAAAATTATTTCCCAGACTTTTACAGGCTAATAATAAATGTCTCTGCTAATGTCCCTGCAATTTATCGGTGATCTTTAGTGAGTCTGCTTGATTTTCTCATGTGAATAGTCAGTGTTCTAACTTCTTGCTACTAATAAATATACATACAGAGAACATCTACTTTCTTCCCCAAAGCTTTTAATGAAACACAACTAAAAATGTGGAATTCTTGTGAGATCTTGCCTAGTATCACTCATGAAGAGTTATTTTTAAAACTTGCATTAGTCAGAGCCAGTATGTAAATCTAAGTTGTACAAATCAGGAAGCCACCCTAATGTAACAAACATGGTTGTATTCTTATGTAAATTGACTTTCTTCTTCACTAAACACATTCATAAACATCTTCATTAATCTCTGGGAGCTTGGAAACCTAGGATTTGAAAACACTCATGAACATGCCTACAGACTGCTAACCGACGTGCATATATAAAAATATATTAAAATAATTTACATAGTATCAGTCTTATGTTCTTTTACTAATTATTTCTCCATTAAGATCAAGGCAGATAATAAACAATGATGAGTAAGCTGCACTATTTGAATTTATTTTTAGATTGACACTTTGGAACCTGCCACACATTTTCTAATCAAGAAAATGCTAAATGTGGGGGTGAAGTTCTTAGATTAGCCTGTAAACTACCCCTTTACTTCACAGTGTACCATGAAGTCTAGAAGTTTCTAGGAGTTCTGAGGTTTGCAGTAGGCACTCCATAGTTTGTGGAATACATGTATCTACCCACCACGTATAACGGAGTTTCTATGGATATCTCACTAATCCCACTTATTTGTGCTCTATCTTCCATTGTACTTTGCTAAAAATGCTACTCAGCTTAGATCTGACTTTCCGTTATTCTATTTTCATTACAAATAGCTGTTAAAGGCAAAGGGCTGGAGATCAGACCCGGGTTCAAACCTCTTTGTCCTTGACTCACTATCTGTATGTCTTCTTTTCCTTGAAAGGGATGATGACAATCATCATCCCTTTCCTTGGAGTAAAGTATATGAAACGCGTAGCACTGTATCTGACATATAGTAAGCACTCAACATACACTGACTGCAGCCAGTGCCCTTGCTACTGTTTCTATTCTGTATTTATTACTGTGGAAATGGGTTTAAGTTTTTTAAACTCTCTGCAAAATGAGACAGTTGAAATATGACTTTAACAGTTTCTATTCCAGCCCTAAAGCTTATGATCTGGATAGTGGTGGTGCAAGATTAGTAAGAAAATGTAACGCAATCAGGTGAACAAAGTTCATGCTTCAGAACGATGTCTCCCACAGAACCTGTTCTACCAAATGCTGCACCAGAATCTGAGGGAACAGTAATCTGTGGTCAAGCAGGGCTGAAAACCAGTGGATGAGACAGAAGTGTTTTTGCGTGTCTGTGTTTTGTGTTCCCTATGGGCCCTTAATGGTGCCAGTATACCTTGGGACCCTCCAAGAGGGGGACGTGGTGCTTCTCAAGCTCGTCGGGTGTTCTGGTTACAAGGTCAGAGACTAGACTCAGACTACCTGGCTTTGCAACCCAAACTTTGCAATTTACTAGCTGGGACTTGAAGGAAAGTTACTTAGACCTTCTATGCTTGAGTTTCCTCATCTACACATACAGAACAACAGAAGTATCTAAGAACACTGATGCAAAGACTACCCGGGAGGAAAAGTGTTTGGGCTCGTGCCCGGCACGTAAAAACTGCTCAAAAATTGAAGACCATCTTTTTTATGGGTGGCATGTATTTATTACCATTATCACAATATTAAGAGCATAATATTAGTCTGTTTTTATGACCGCAGTTAACCGGCACAACCAAGGTGATAAACTGAAGTGGTATTTCATAAAGTCTACCTGCTGTGCCCCTACCTAGGACTAGTAGACTGCAAAGCCTGTCAATGTGACTTGCCAGAAGTTTCATAAACATGTATTGGTCCTTTACAAAAACTTCATATTATGTACTGTAATTAATTTTATGGAGACTCTCTGGGAAATCACAAGATTGCTTGGGCCATGGGGAAATCACCATCAGGATACCAAAAAGAAAGTTTCCTTGTAATTAGAGTGATTATAATTACTGAATTGTGCAGAGGTTCCCCTTTAGAGTTCTTGGGTGTTTTTGGCAGCCAGAGTTTTCTAGGCAGATCAGATCCTATTCTCAAGCCTTTTTCTTGTACTTTCAAGTACTTTCAAGTACTTCTGCCATTTTCAAGTCTTGATGAGATGTAACAGATAACCACTCAACATACGTATAAGTAGAATTCTTTTATTTATTTTCCTCCCATCATTCCTTTGCTATTTTCAAATATTTATATGCAAATCTGTTCTGAGTTGAAGCTTAACGTTAAGCATTTCGGAAATTAACATTTGGTATGCAAGTGCCTATTTGGGCGAGCCCACTGAATTTTTTCTCCTTTTGTTTGTTTTTCTTAATCTATGAACAACCACCATATTTCAATTATTTCCAATGTGCCACACACCGTGTACGGTTCCTTCCCACATGCACTGTTTCATTTCATCCTCATAACTCAAAGAAATAGGTGCGATTAATTATGCCCATTTTAAAGCTGAAGACGCTGAGGCTTACAAAAAGTAGGCAATATGTCCAAGGTCATCCAGAGAGCAAGTGGAGGCACTGGCAATTAAACCCAGGGTCTGCCTGATAGTTAACTTTTAGTTTCACTCTATTTACAAGGGAATTATTCAGGGGTCAAGGAAATTGGATGTGATTGGTACATTTCCTTCTTAACAAGCAAGTACTTTTACCTTCCTGTATAAATACCAACTTCACTAAGTTGTATCACAGATGAATTAAAATACAAAACACTCTGGTTTTGACTTCTAGATTTCCTGGGTCATTTTCAAGCACTATTAACTTTTAGCATATCCTCAATTTCCAGGATGCTTTTTAAAAGATCTATAATGTTATATATATATATTTAAATGAGCTTTTAAGTCTTCATTTAGAATCAAACCAAGACAGTGTGTGCTGAAATTCTCTCCAGCTTTTAAAACTACGGAGTTGAAGCCCATCCTCACAAATTTCTATCTCTAGTCCAAAGTAAAATGTCCCCCATATAAAAGAATAAACACAAAAGACGGGTCTGATATAATATACACCCTAGCAACAGTTTTAAAAAGGACTGTCAATGTATTTGACTTCTGGAACTCTTAAGGCAGGTGGACAGGTTGACTGTTTTCATGATAAATTCCAGCAAGTGCCCTATGTGCTTTCTTAAACAGTGTTTATACCTGCTTTAACTCTCCTGGGAGAATGAAAATGGATATTACTACCGTTTCCACAGCAATCACGTATCGAGAGGAGCATATCCTACCTCTCAAGGCACCGTCACGGTGCTGTGCTAAACCAGGGCACTAACTTCTGAAAGGAGCTTCTATCTTGGGTTTCAACTTATCTCCGTGACAAGTGATTACCATTCTAACCTTGCTCCCATGTTAATATCCTTAGCTGCCCTTACAGAACCACATTACAAGGCCAAGCAAATAGACAATGGATACAATCATTCTATTCATAAATATTTTAATGCATAAACACATATGTAATAAACACCTGAAGGAAGCATTTGAAAATTTAAATCCCATAAATATTTGAAAAGTTTGTGGAGGCTTTTAAAATGTGTATGATAGAAACTCTGTTCTTCTTGCCTGAGTATATGCTAGCTATCATATCTACCTTTGCCAAGGAAATGGCATTACCTGTGTCACCAAGCCTTACTTCCTATACAAGTAAATACTTTAAGTCAGAGAGATGTGAAGTACAGAAACAGATACATAAACATGTATAACTGAATCACTTTGTTGTGCACCAGAAACTAACACAGCGTTGTTAACTAACTATACGTCAATAAAAAGAAAAAATTAAAAAATAAAAAGACTTCAGGGAAAAGAGACTATGTTTAAATGATGTCTTTTATTTTTATTATTTATTTATTTAGGGTGCACCACGGGGCAAGCAGGATCTTAGTTCCCCAACCAGGGATCAAACCCACGCCCCATACAGCGGAAGCATGGATACTTAACCACTGGACCTCCAAGTAAGTCCCTAAATAATGTATTTTTAATTTCATAAATATTTTCATTAGTTTGAACTTGACTCAGTCTGATGATTCCATGAGAGCCTGGCTCAGTCAGGATCTGCTCTTTCTGATTAGTCTCACTCACAGACTTCACAGGGTATTTCTATACACTCTAGTAGTAGGAGGCATGTGTGCTCTGACTTGCCAGAATTCAAGTTCAAATTCAGTATGTAAGCCAGTCTGTGGGCCTTTCTGTGTTGCCATGATAAATTTCCTATCCAGCTGTCCACCTCTCACAGGGGAAGAGGCTCTGCCCTCACTCCACCTCCCAGCCTCTTCCCAAAGGTCGTAAAAGCCTAGGATGGTGAGAACCCCCCTGAACACGCCTGTCTGAGAACTGTGAATGACACAATAGTGCCCAAATCAAGGGGGGTCATGTTTCAAAGCTTTTGTTGGAGGGGGCTAGCAGAGACAGAACGGTGAGAGGGGAATGGGAGAAAGAGAGTGAGGAGAGAAGTGAAGCTGGAGAAATCAGGTGACTGATGACAAGAGGAACGAACATGAGCATGCTGCTTCCCTGGAAAACAGTCGATCTTGATCCCATGCTTCCATTGCAGGAGGCGTGGGTATGGTTCCTGGTTGGGGAAGAATTGCCACAAGGCACAGCCAATGGATAGGGAGTAAGTTCGCAGCATGGCCCAATCAAGGGTGCATCGTCCTCTTTTTTTTAATTTGATCATTTTTTAGTGAGAAAACTAAAACAGTTTGTAGTAAGAAAATTTTTTAAATGGTTCTGATGCCTTATGTAAAATAGAAGGGAAAAATATATATATAAAACTCACTTGGGGACTAATGCCAGGTATGGTTTATTCCTTTAAACCATATATTAATATTTTGGTTGTGAATTTCATTTAGGGCCATTCTCAGTCATTAAGTATATGTGATCTCTCCTTAATTCATGACTCCATTAATAGTAAATGGGTTATCTGTTAGAGGCATCTTTGAATATACATTTTGCAAACATTTATCCTGAATTGAAATATGACTGACATGACAGGATAAAATCAGAAAGCACAAGTATTCAATGACAGTGTGAAAATGATGACTGCAGTTCAATCCTTGTCTGATAAAAATAACCGCCAAGAACTGTTAAAATTGCTCAACCACGTTGTGATATTATTTTTAGACTACTTTGCTTTTTAAGTTCCCCTTTGAGGAGCTGTGCAAAGAAAGGATGAGTTAGTCTTCAACTCCATAATGAACAAGTAACTAGCCCAGAAACTAATATAAAGTGTTTAGCCTCATCTCCTCCAAGTTTGGTCAGCTTATCTCCTTCTGTCTGGCTCATTAGAGTGCCTCTTCCTGAAGTGGCTCCTTGTGTTTCTGAGAACAGTACCCTGAACAAGATGGATTTCTAAGAGCTCCTGAGCCACTCCGATGAAGGACTTCAGTTTTTTTATGAAGATCACTCAACAAAATGTCTCTGGGCTAGTCCATTAAACACTAGAGTAAGAGACTGAAGGAGACCAGAACTTTCTGACATGGAGAGAATGCCTTCCTTTTACCTTACAATCTACCATGTCCAGCACACTTTTATGGAGAGGAAGTGGATCCAGCATGATTTTCTCTTCATCAGATTGCAAAGGTCACTCTCTGTTCTATAGGTTCTTGTAAAATCCTCATGGATTGCTTCAGCATCTCTCCAGAAATCTAACCCTACTGCCTTCATTCTAACTTCCAAGATGGCAATTTTTGGCCCCACTTTAAAGATGAGTATTAGAAATCCACCCTCTGCCAGACTTGATTCCCTTTACCTGCACAAAGATGAGTATTAGAAATCCACTTTCTGTCAGACTTGATTCCCTTTACCTGCACTTTGAAAATGACAAAGTAATTGGTGAAGAGTTTTATTATCATGGTGGTGAATTCCTGAAATATCTTGTGATGAAATCACGTCCTCAGCAGCACATCAATCCTTAACTACACTGTATCAACTTTAACATCTACTTTCTTCTCACCAAGACAGCCTGTGATAGCTCTGTTCAAATTTTACACTTTTGAAGGACTGTGGTTTTAAAAAACATCTTTTTATTGACAAATGTTATTGGATAATCTATCTTGCTTTCCAGTTCTTGGTGTTCAGGTTCTCAAAAAATACTTTCCCTTGCCCAATATTAATTTAAGTCAACAAGTACGTGCACAGGAGTATAAGTTGCTTCTGCATATTTATCTTTCCTGATTGTGAATTCTTTTCTAAGCTCTTCCCTCAAGGAGCTCTTTCTCTCCTTCCTTCCTTTTTGGAAATTTTCATTCCCACAGACTAACCAACATAGACTCAGCAAGTTATATCCTGTGTTCATTTCTTTTGAATTAATTTTCTGAAATCTCACCACAGCATGGAGATAAATGTATCTAAATTTATATACTACATTAGGCTCTCTCCACCATTTGTCACCAAATTTTCCTAGCTTCCTTCATCTTTTCCATTAGGAACCTAGGTTATATCATCTTGTGACCACTTTCCTAAATTCTAATAGCTTTCCAGAGTGGTGATTTGGTAGAATGGACTCTAGACCAGATGGTAAATTACTAACCATGCATTTGAGGCAGGCTGAAATAGACCATCATTCAAGGAGCTATTTTTTCCCTCCACATTTGGCAGCGGGTATTTCTGGTACAGTGAAATATCCCTGTTCTTAGAATGAACAATTTTCAAATATTTATTGTTTGGTTTTAGACTTACATCTTCTGAAATGCACAGGCTATAGTACTCAAATTTTAAACTAACATGGCTCACTTTCTAGCAATTAGTAGATAAAAATGTTGATCTGGTGAATTACTTTCAGATAAAACTTCTGATTTTCTTATTTTACAGATCAGTGGCATAGAATTTTATCACACTATAACCATAAACCACAGTTGTCTCTCGAGAAATAACCACTGACTTTGGAATATATTTTACTTTATAAATATATAGTAAGAATGAAAAAAAAAAAAAAAAGGCACTGAAACATTCTGGGAAAAATATCACTTTTTTCCCAAGGGCAAAATCTGCTTAGAAGGAAGTCAATATACAGGACTTAATTCTCTGAAGGTTCTTAGAGACATTAGTGTATCAACTCCATTTTTATTAAATAATAATAAAATAAGTAAATATAATATAATATAATAAGTATTATATACTATAATAATATAGTATGTAAGAGTAATTTGGAGAAGGCAATGGCACCCCACTCCAGTACTCTTGCCTAGAAAATCTCATGGATGGAGGAGCCTGGTAGGCTGCAGTCCATGGGGTCGCTAAGAGTTAGACATGACTGAGCGACTTCACTCTCACTTTTCACTTTCCTGCATTGGAGAAGGAAATGGCAACCCACTCCAGTGTTCTTGCCTGGAGAATCCCAAGGACGGGGGAGCCTTGTGGGCTGCTGTCTATGGGGTCACAAAGAGTCGGACACGACTGAAGTGACTTAGCAGCAAGAATAATAAAGTAAGTACTGATATTTTTTTGCTGGAAAACGTTTGGTAGTGGGGGCTGTCCTGTGTACTGTAGGATGTTTAGAAGTGTCCTTGGTCTCTACCCGCTAGATTATCATTTAGTACCTACTCCAGACAATGTCAAATGTCCCTCAAGGGGCAGAATCACCACTGTTATAAAAGAATCAAAGATCTGAATTGAACCATATAAACCAAATAAATATGAACAGGCCTAGTTTAATGGAAGCCTGTCAAAATACTGAAAATACTGAGATTTTATTCTTTCTTCATCCACATGCAAAAAGTAGAGACAAATCATATAGCACAAATTCTAATAACCTTCTATTAAATAAAAAACATGGATACATTCACTTACTCTGATAGAAAAAAAAAAACAAACCAGCATTGGCTCTCCACTGTCCTTACATAGGTTTTATGATATCATCATACTATACACTCAGATTTTACATTCCTGTTTTTTTAAAAAAGTCTATAATTTCCAGGTAGAATATCAGGCAAGTTTTACCACCTATACCCAAACTATTCTGTTGTTTTAAAGACAAGGGCACCACAGCCAAAATAAATTGGAGAGAGTTAAAGATTTTCTGATATGTTTATCTCTGTAGCAAGACAGGGTCCCTGGGCAAGAGGATGAAGTCAAGACGGTGAGGTAAGATTTAGTAACAGTGGCTCATGAGTGCTTGATGGGTATACTCAGAGAGGGTCGGAGAGGACTGTCTCTAAGTCAACACTATTCAATTACATGAACACCAAAGACAGAATAAGAACGAAGAGAGAGAGAGAGACAGAGACACACGTGAGAGGTATACTTTACCATCCCCAGGGATGATGCGGAGGGTGACTGTGTTGCCCGCTTCCTTGATGAGGTTGACAATGTCAGAGTGGGATTTGTTGGTGATGGAACATCCATTTACTGCCAAGATCCGGTCTCCCACTTTCAGCTTGCCGCATCGGTCAGCAGGGCTCCCCTCAATAATCCGACCTATTTTGTGAGGCATGGCCACACATGCATTGCCTGCTTTGATAGTCAGTTTTAATTTTTTTTTTTTAACGTTACATGGGAATAGAGTGAAGGGAGGAGAAAAAGGGTTGAAAAGGGAAAGAGAAGGTTAAGTGTTAATTAATTAAAGCATTAAGCAAATGTTATTAAAGGAGAACTCTGTGCCGAGGGTCAAAACATTGGCAAAGTTTCGGGCATTTGTGTAAAGAGTTACAGCCCTAAATGATAGTTCATCGCTGCAGTCCTTTCCCGATTAAAAATGAAGGGGACACCCCAGCTTTCCTCTTTCTATCAGTGGCAAAATTTGGGATCTTTAGCCATTTCCAAAGATTCTCAAGAGCCCCCAAAGTAACTTGCTGTGGGCTTATGTGGGGACTTCAAACATGAAACCCAGAGCTGGGGTGGAAGCTTTCGCACATTCTGTGTTCATGTCACTTCCTTTTTGCCAGCTGTTGCTTACGCTTCTGCCAATGTTTTGTTCTTCCTCCATTTAGAAAACACAACCCCTGGGTGTCTAGTGAGGTCAGAGAGTCCACCAGTGCCAAAAATCCAATCTGAAGACACCGAAGAGACGAACACGTAGACTTTCTGCCTGCTATCCAGCACGAGGAAAGCTTTAGCAAAGGGGCGTAATTACGAGACGAGCCAAGAAAGCACCCAACCTTGACACGCGTTTTTCCTTTTATGACCTTTGCTCAATCAGCTGCTCTCGCGGGCTTTCAGAGAAGGGCCCAAATGGCTCATTAGCTCTGAAATCCTCCTTCTTCCTCATAGAAATCCCCTCAAAGCCATAAGAAAATCTAGTACATACTCAGATGGAGGACAGTGATCTGAAGCTAGGTTCAAATCATTCCTCAACCCTTTTTCTTTAATCATTTCCTTTGTCCTCCTCAGTTACTACACAGCTCTGACGGGAAAAATCAGGAAAAGTGCATTTGAAGAAGAAAGTTTACTGCGTGCTCTGAGGCACTTCATGTCACAACCAAGAGTGACTGGTAACTTTTAGAAGAGAGGTGGAAAATAGGCTTTGAGGCCTGATCTAGTGTTTCCAGATACTTGCATACTGAGTTGTAAACTTCCTTGGGCATGTCCACTGATTTTGAGAGTTTGTCTTTCTGTAAAGATAGTTACATAGTTGAGCCATCTTTGGGAAAGGGTGACAAAATTAACATGGGAAACCCTGAAAGAGAAGGCTCTTCCATCCTAATTCAGAGCGTAAGGATAAAATGTATGGGAAATGAGCTGCAATTGCTTTGAATTTCAGCATATTTGCCTGAGTCTGTATCACTGGATGTTAAGGTTAAAGTTAAAGAATTTTTCAAAAGAGAGTTAAACAGTCTTCTGGAAAGCAACAAGCAGGTGTGGTGGAAAGCCTCCATACTCAAATTCAAGGTCTTGATTAAGTTTAGCCCATCTCCAAGGACAAGTCCATGGGAAAGGTATCATACAGCAGGTGGGAGGAAAGTCTGCGTAGCTCAGGAGAGAGGTCACATGCAAGGTATTAGGGACAGTTTAATTTGCTCATTGTAGAAGTTGGAGGAAAACAATCAGACACCAAACGGTGAGTGAAGACATTCGATATTTGTTAACAACACAAAACCTCCCACCAGACGTATCTGTTGTTTCATTCTAGAAGGAGAAACTGAGAACTCAAATTCTGAGAATATCACTGGGTGCATAGGGACAAACTGCAGATCTGAAGAAAATAACTTGAGATGTCTTTGTCCCCTCTGCTTTTCTTTTCTTTTCAAATTGGACTGAAAAGTCTTCAAAACTAATGGAGAAACAAGCCAGAAAACCACCCTACCTTGAGGTCAAGTCACCCACCACCCACAACATGCTGTGATAATGCTATTAACAGAGCTCAGAGAGGCACTGTTAGTAATGCGTGTTTGTTATTGCAGCCACACATGCACAGACCTGGCTTGACGCACTGTCCCCTGAAGTTTGCACCTTAAAGGGACATGACTTTAGCAGGAAGCAAAGTACCAAGACTAAATGGAGACAAACAGAGTTGTACCAGAGCAGAAATCCAACAGGATGGAGCACCTAGCTGATGTTAGCCAGCAAGCGACCTGGACCAGTGGTCCTCAGACTCCTTGTGGGTAGGCCATTTGGAGACAGAGCTGAAGCATGTTTCACAGCCCTTCCTGTCTCCCATCATATTCCATATTAACTAACAAATGTGCTTGGGGAAAACAACAAATGACATTTTATTTAATGAAGAAGGTGGATCAGTTCTGGAGTATATACTTATGATCCATTCTAGTAGGAAGACTCGTGATTCCTAGTTCCTAGAATCACCTGGCTTCCTATTTGTCTCAGCCCGTGCACCCTGCAGAGAGCTGACCTTGTGAGAGGGTGACAGTTGCGCTTCTCCACTCTCTGCTGAAACCCCCAACATCTGGGTGAGACAGGACAACCACCCCTGCTAGAATTCAAGGGCAGTGAAGACAAACAGCTCTGCACTCAGATTTTAATTAGATTCTCCACCAGGCAACAGTAAACATATTATTTTAAATTAAAATTTTAAAATTTCAGATGGAGATAGGTAGAGTAGAGGAAGGACACAGATAAGATGGAAAGGGCATTGCATGTATATTTTTTACTCCTCACACCTCTATTTTTCCCCCCAGGCATTTATTTCTAAAACCATATGCTTCTTTTAAAAATGCGGAGACCTTCTGAGACAACTGCTATGATTGATACCCTGCTCAGGACCTTGCAAAGGTCTCTCTATGGCAAGAATTTCTCACACTTTATCCTGTCAAGGGGCTTCTTTGCAAATTTCACCTATGCATGACGTTGTCTGCCTGTGAACGTGCCACCAGAATGGAAGCTAAAGAGTTAAAAAAAAAAAATCCCAACCTTCAGGAGGGGAAAAGCTACCCAATGAAGTCCGTCCCCAATTAAGACTTTCATTACCTGAAGCGGAAAGCATGACAAGCATTTCTGTTAATGAGATTCTGGCTCGTCTTTCCCTCTCCAGAGAACAGTCACCCCAGGAAATGCTGGGGAGCAGAAGTGACCACACTCACCGAACGTCGTGCCGGCCTCGGGCCTGCTCACCGATGACACGATGACAAAGCCGAAGCCCTCGTTCTCGCCGCGCCGGATCTCCACGTCATAGGGCTGGACCACGGTGCTCACCACACCGCTGCCGCCGCCGCCGCCACTGCCGATGCCACTGGTGCTGCCACTGCCTGAGCTCACCGTGTTCAGGGAGTTCTGGCTGCCCTGAGGGGTCCGCTTCTCCTCCGTCAGCGAGGCCGGCTGGTTGCTACTGTGATGGGATGAGGCTGGCGAGGGTACCTCGTTCTCGGTTTTGGGGGCTGTGCAAGAGACGTACCTCTTGGTTACCCGCCTTTGCAAGAAATGTGCCCTGTCAACCCCTTCCTCCTTCCCCCATCCACTCCACAACCAAACCAAGAGAGTGACAGCTACGACAGCACCTGGCCTCACATAACTGAGACACAGGAACTGAAAACCACTCTCATTAGTATTTACATTCAGGATCTGCAGACATCGATACCATGGGAGAACAAAGGGGACACCCAGAGTCTGTTACATTTAGGGCATACTGTGTCTCAGCATCTGTATTTGGACTCAAATCTGCAGCAAGACTGGCCCATTCTGAAATATTTCCTGCTTCACAGATAGAAAAATGACCCCTTGGCATTATGCTAAGTGAAATAAGTCAGACAGAGAAAACAAATATTGCATGGCATCACTTATGTGTAGAATCTAAAAAATACAACCAACTAGTGGATTAACAAAAAGAAGCAGACAAACGTACAGAGAACAAACTAGCAGTTATCGGAGGGCAGAAGATGGGCGGAGGGGCAGGATAGGGGTAGGGGAGTAAGAGGTACAAACTATTAGGTATAAAATGAGCTATAAAGATATATTCTACAATGTTGCAATATAGCCAGTATTTTATAATAACTATAAATGGGCTTCCCTGGTGGCTCAGATGGAAAAGAATCTGCCTGCAATGCAGGAGACTTGAGTTTGATCTCTGGGTTGGGAAGATCCCCTGGAGAAGGGAATGGCTACCCACTCCGGTATTCTTGCCTGGAGAATTCCATGACAGAGGAGCCTGGCAGGCTACAGTCCATGAGGTTGCAAAGAGTTGGACATGACTAAGCGACTTTTCACTTCATTTCACAAATGGAGTATAACCTTTAAAAACTGTGAATCACTGTATTATACACTTGTAACATATGTGATATTGTACAGCAGTAAGACGTCAATGAAACAAACAGAAACAACCCACTGAAGGAAGCATAAGATGTGGCCCACCATCTTTGCCTCAGAGACATATCTGCATTCAAGTTGTCATTACCCTCAAGTCACATTTCTGCTCAGCTCTGCTTCTGCTTTTTCCATCAGAGAGACTGTAAGTTGACAGCACCATTATGACCTCCCTACTGCAGGATTCCTGACAACACCTGTCAGAGGTATACTTCGCTTTTCTTCCCAGATTCCAGATGTCAATGATCCACTCTGATCACAGAATTGGATACATTAACCTCCCTCAGAATTCATTTTATCAAATTCCAGTTTTATTGCTTTATCAAGTGGCAGGGTAAACCACTCCTAGATAGCCACAAAAGTAGGTGGGACCACTCATTTTTCATGCCAAAAGCAAAATATGGGTTCAGATTTTGGATAGGACTACTAAATTTATTCCCTAAAGCATCTCCTTTCATAGATTCCATTTTATAGTAGTAGAATATACAGAACCTAAAACTTATTATTGTAACCATTTAGATGTATCCTTCAGTGGCATGAAGTACAGAATCACTGTTGTCCAACCATCCCCACCAGCTATCTCCAGAAACTTTCATCTTCTGAAACTGAAGTTTTGTCATCTTTTAAACACTAATCACTTTCCCTGGCAACTAATCACTAATCACCAACCCCTGGCAGCCACCATTCTTTCTGTCTATACATTGACTACTCTAGGCACCTCATAGAGGTATAAGCATACCATTTTTGTCCTTTTGTGACTGGCTTATTTCACTGAGCCTTATGTCTCTTCAAAGATTTAATATGCCTTTTTACCCAAGAGCTTAAAAACCCCAATATTTAAAATTTAAAAAAATAAATCTGAAACAAACATCTCATTGTTCTATTATTTTTATCTGGACCAGTGAAATAAAAAGTTTTCAACTCATCTCTAAAGTCATTTCTGATTGCTTCTGGCTACACGGGACACCATGTTATCCTGACACCATAAACGAGCTCTCAGGACATAAATGATTAACACTGCTTTCCATGGCAGCAACAGGTAGTAGGGCTTTCACACTGGACCCTGATGTCTTAATTCTTTTGAAATTAATTATATACCATTGAAGTGAGTTCTACTAATTTTTCCTAAACAAGGAGCCAGTTGATTTTATTTGATAAGTAGCTGTTTCACTAGTACCATAGCTATGGAGAATTCATAAAATTTCATGTCATACTTTTTCAGTAATTCCACTGATATAACATGGAATTTCTTTCTTCAGCATTCTGGGTTGTCTTAAATACTTGGAGGTGGGGGCTGCCAACAAAGGTGATGAATGAATGCGAAAGGAAGACACTCCATGGACTGTCTCAAAATGGCAGATTCTAGCACAGAAGTAAACCATGATTGCCAAGGATGGCAAGAAAGGAAGGCTAAAATCAGCAGGCAGTTGGAGGGAGTAGAGAATTGCCAAGGGTTTTACAAAACAGGTTATATTTGAGTTAAGAACATATAGGACTTCTGGGTGTAGAGGAAGAAATCAAAGAGTACCTAAAACTGGCTAGCCATACGGCTTTCTTATAGAGAAAAAGTAAAAAATTAAAATAGTTTAATACATATGACTGTCAACAATAGAGTAACTTTTTATAAGCTTATTTGGCAGCATGAGACTGATTTTTGCTCTCTTATTTGGGTGCTACAATTCACCTGTCACAGTGACCTCTTTTGTTGAGAATCCTCATCAAATGAAGACAACGACTAAGTTCTGGTTGGCAAGGGGATGGAGGGACGTAACCATATATTCAACTAGCTTTGCTCTAAAAGCCTTTGTTGGATATGCATGGCTGGCACATTACAGTACTTTTGAGTGGCAGTGGTTTTGCAGGGTTTGAGAGAAGCAAACCATCTGGAAATTCTGTGCTTAATCACATTTGCAAACATTTGCTAAAATAGATGCTTGAGGAGGCAGACACAGGAAGGGGGCCTCTTCTGTGCATAAAGTGACAAGGCAATGTCTAAAGGAATGAATGAAAAACATACCCGCAAACACCACTTTACGCCGCACTGTTAGATTGACGTGGCCTTGCTTGGCGGCTTGTTGCATAAGCTGGACCACAAGCTGGTGTGATTTTCCAATGACTGGTGTCCCATCCACACAGATTAATTCATCCCCAGACCTCAGACGGCCGTCCGTATCAGCAGCACCCAGAGGTACGATGTGACCAATATAAATCTGTTGAGTAATTAGATGATAGATGAAACACTAACCTTTTTGGTTGACTATTATAGGCACACCTTGGTGACATTATGGGTTCAGTTCTGGATCACCGCAATAAAGCAAGTATCACCACAAAGTGAGTCACATGATTTTTCTCCCCAATGCATACAAGTTATGTTTACCCGGCGCTGGTGGTAAAGAATCTGCCTGCCAATTCAGGAGACCCAAGAGAGACGGATTCAATCCCTGGGTCAGACAGACCCCCTAGAGATAAAAATGGCAACCTGCTCCAGTATTCTTGCCTGGGAAATTCCATGGTCATGGGAGCCTGGTGGGCTACAGACAATGGGGTCACAAAGAGTTGGACACGACTAACTGCTCAAACAAACACAAATACTGTAGTTTAGTAAGTGTGCAATAGTATGTCTAAAAATTAAGGTATTACATACCTTAATTAAAAAAAAAAAAAAACTTAAGTGGTAAAAAATGCTAACCATCATCTGACAATGGAAGGTTGGCACCAAACTCCAACTTGCAAAAAAATGTAATTTTTGCAAAGCTTAATAAAACAAGGCTTGTCTGTGTAATGATGGCCTTCACATCTCTGAGCAAAATTCAGCCCATTCATTTGTGTCTGTATCCGTGCCCTTCACTGGGTTCTAGCTGCTGTGCTAGGTGGTACAATAATTCTTAAGTGGTGCAAAAAAATAACCTTTTGTTGTTTGCTTCCTTGACATTTATCTGTGGTTTGCTGATGACTCATTCTTTTTTCCCCTTTGCAGAAATCAATCATTTTACTCCCTTCATGGGCAAAACCTTTTCTCCTTTTCTATAAGCCTTCTATTCAGAAAATTCTGCTAAGTATAACAGTAATACAACTTTTCTTTAAAGGTCAGCATGTGCCTAGCAATAGGGAATGCACGATAAATACTGTTAAATGAAAGGGTGAATCAAGCAAAGTCTGGTTGGGCATCCCTATTTCCATAGTCTATAGCATTGGCATGCAGAACAGGTCTTTATTTTTAGTGTCTTGGTATTGTTATATTAACCGGTCACTAAACTTCACAGGTGGCACAGTGGTAAAGAATCTGCCTGCAATGCAGGAGATACAAGAGACACAGGTTCGATCCCTAGGTCGGGAAGATCCCCAGGATAAAGAAATGACAACCCACTCCAGTATTCTTGCCTGGAAAATACCACGGACAGAGGAGGCTGGCGGGCTACAGTCTGTGGAGTTGCTAAGAGTCAGACACAACTGAGTGACTGAGCACATTACAAACTTTAGCTAAAACATCTGTTTTCCTTGCCTTCTCACTAGGTAATAATGCACAACGGTTTTTACATGACATGTATCTTTTACAAAGAACTTTGGTAGAAGAGGGGTTAAGAATACGGACTCTGGAATCACAGCCTTTCCAGTCCCTCCATTTACTAACTCTGTGATCCCAGGCAAGATCACATTAATCTTTCTGTGTCTTTATTTCATGATTTGAAAATGGGGGTAAATTCATAGATTTGATGCATACATGAGAAGGATGTACGTTAAAAGCCTTTGGCATAGCAACTGGCACATAGTAAGCGACAAGAAATGATAACTATTTTTACTGTGATGAGGAAAATTTGAACAATACTTATCTTTAGTTCTTTTTTCCCCTTTCAAAAGAATCTCACGGTGGTCTCCTCAATGTACTCTAAAGATGAGGCCCGGAGAGATTAAATGTCTCCTGATCCTTGTTCAGGGTTCTTTCTCTAATTTTGTAAAGAGAGTGCTCCTACTTTCTCTAATCTCTCATAATGCCTTGTGAAGTGCCTTCTATGTCCTAGCTACTCAATATACAAAGCCAACGACCTGCTGGTAGATTTAACAGAATTGCCCAGAAGGATCAGGCCATTGTGTTCTCAGTTGATGTCTATTCCTGTTTTGCTTTTTTTGGTTTCTGTTTCTTTGATAGGGAGCTACAGATGCTGCAGCTGCCGCCCTCCACAAACATGAATACACACTCTTTAGAAAGGATCTAGTCTCTTCTTCCTCAAGACAGAAAGAGCTCCACAAAACCCAAAGAATAACTCCCACTGGTTAAGATGAAAGAGCCAGAGAAGATACATATATATATAACTGAGTCACTTTGCTGAATAGCAGAAATTAACACCAACATTGTAAATCAAACTTTTTTTTTCAAAAGATGAAAACAGTTTTGGGTGCACCTAGTGGAACTCGAATCTTGGTGATCTGTCACTGCTGCCAATTGGTTTTGAATTCTTAGAAATTAGTACTGTGAGGGACAGGATGGGGCAGGGAGACAAGAGACTCACAGGTTCCCCTGGTTCATTGCCACCCAGAATCCTAAATCCAAATCCGGTCTCTTTTCTCCAGAGGAAGATGTCCTGTTCTTGATAATCTGGAACTGCAGAGAAGGGAGAGGAAGAGAGATTATTTCTGTGATAAAAGGAATCAGAGCCCTAAGGCGAACATAGTCACAGGACCAATACTGACCGTGCCTGAATGGATGACAGTTTTCAAACACAGACAAGCAAACAAAATAATCTGGACAGGTGAAATAAAAGAGGACGGTGAGCGAAAATAAATGGTGGGGACAGTCATTGAGCCTGAAGTGTTGTTTTTTGTTTCTTTTTTCCAAAGGACTAATCACTGTTTGATAGTTCCTCATCAAGAAATTATCCCTGATGAAGGCTGCAGTCAGTGCTCGCCACTCTCCTGGGTATTGTTGCAAGAGGAATTTAGTAAATTAAAATTATCATGCTCTGCACCACAAAGTGGGTGCCCATATCTGAGGAAGGAGTTCATGCTAAGTCAGACTGACCTCTGATGCGGAGGCTGGGGACGAGGAGTCAGGAGACCTGTTAAGTGCCGATGTTATAAACTACAAGATGAAAAAAAACAGCTTATGGCAAAAACTATTAAAAAAACAACACCGCTTCTGTTTTTCCTTAAAGTAACCAAGACTAGCACACTGATAAAATGATCTGTTAGGTCATTTTTGCCAAACTAGTTACTCTCAAACATCCTAATATTTCCCAATTTAGAACATTTACTATGATTTCACTACTATTACCAAAAAGTAGCCAGCCTTCTATATCCTTAAGATCAATTGTTCTATGTAAATGAACAATTTACAATTTGCAACAACAAATTGTTCTATGAAAATGAACCATATTTCATCACTAAATGAGTTTTTTACTCCATGATTTGCCTATATTTCAACATTGTAAGTACTAATTTATTAGCCAATAACTTGATATTTTACTTTCAAAATGCAGTAACAGTTCAGGGTTTTGAAATGGAAATCTCATTTTTTGTTTAAAGAAATTTCCGTAAGACCATGCTTACTGTACATGAGACTGTCCTATACACCATTATGACTTAACTAAGGTAATAAAAAAGGGTTATTCCTATTTAATTCTTACTTAATATTTTAGTGTATTTGTAGTGTGTTTTATAGTCTATAAGATGACCAATCTTTTATTTAAAGAGAAAAAAAATAATTTAGTGGCTGTGAATCCTAAAAGAGATTTTCAAATACTGCTCTGCAGAATTTCTGGTTTCTTTAATTCCTTGGCTTTGGGGCTAAAGGAGTGTGTAGATACTAAGAATTTAGTTTCCACCTTCTCTGATTTTGTACAATGGCAATGGGAAGAAGAAGGTGGCTTTTCAGATTTCAAGCAGGTGACAGATGTCCCACTTTGGGGACTCACCCATAAGCTTAAAATGACAGTGAATGAATACGTCAAGAGAAAAGAAACTAAATGAACAGGTAAATCCAAGTCAGAGGAGCCTGAATCCTATATTTGTGCTTGAGCTATCTTAATGTTGTGCTTTCAATGAATCTTCTTATCCAACACATTTCATTATAATTGCCTGGGCTAAGCTGTCAGACGCCATGGTACATGGAGTTAAGCTACATCACAGTACTCCCAGAAACACAATTTGAGAATGGTATTTTCTTGAGCGTGCTAAGGTAACAATATTTTCTTTCTGTTTGAGTAGCTGGCTAAAGGGTATTTGCTGTAATAGCCTCATTGAAACAACAAATTAAATCAACTTGAGTCTCCGTCTTAGGTTCACTCAAGCAGGAGAATTATTACCAAAATAGACCATGGGTGCTTTCCAGCCAACACAAGGTTCTTGGCAGAGTCTGCCTGAAAATAGCTGAACTTTTCTGTGAACAAGCAAAGACCTCTGCAGAGACCTCCAGCCCAGACCAATTTTTATTTTTATCACAGCATCATGTAACACCAGAACACCTGCCCATTCTATAGTGACACCAAATGTAGCAACAGACTTAGGCTTATCAAACAGCTTAGCCCATTGGGGAAAAAAAATTCTTCTCAGAAATAAGCAAATGGCAAATTTACTTAAAGAGCTTCCGATTGAAAATGAAGATGCCCAATGACAGACCCCAAGGGTGCAGAAGATGCAAACAATGAACCTTCAGGAAAACACACACAAACACAGATAAGTTACAAAGAAAGTCTTTTGGCCCTTGAACTTGAGCATTTTGACAATTATATTCTTCCGCCAACCAAATACCATGTACCAAATATAGAACTTTGGTGATCAATCAGTACCGAAACACATTACAGAATTATTTTATCTTCTCTGTCCTCTGCTGCCACTTAATCCCAATGGCATTACAGTTTCTAAACTACTCCCCCAAAATGTTTGTTTTTGTTCTCTTCTTCATTTCAGGAAGATTTTATTAGAATTAAGTTTTTAGGAGGTAGCAGGGTAGAACCAACTTTCTGATATTACTATCGCCTTTTTATTTTTCCCAGTCTAAATCAAGAAGAGCTAAGAAAATCTCATCCAGCTCTCTTTATTCTAAGCACTGGTACAGGGGACAGGAAGAGTAGCTCGTTTCCTTTGTAATTCCATCAACAACCCGACAGAGCAGTCAAAAGACTTCCTTTGATCATTAGAGACAATGGGATCACCAGGTTTGCAGAGAACCCTCCTGGTGTCTCCATTACTACAGACACACAACATATTTGCAGACTTGGTTACAACATGCCTATCACTTTTTTACTTCACCTTGTCTTTGATCTAGGCTTGGTCAACAAGAAAGTCCCAAACACTTCTGTTCCTGGCATCCCTCTTTCTTCCCTCCTTTTTCTGAGTTTCTTCCCACCCCCAGACCAATGGGAACATCAAACAGGATGAGTAATAATACAAAAATGAAAGTTTTCAGCGGATCCTTACTCTGACATTCTCCAAAATTCGTGGAATTGATTTCTCTCTCTCTTTCACCCTTGCTCAATCCCGATGCAGGCGAAGGTGACATAGCTGGAATATTAATGTCACAATTTTGCAAAGCTTAATGTATGTGCTTTCTCTTACTTCATTTTAATTTAGTTTTGATTGATAAGGAATGTGCAGTTAAGCTTTCACAGTAAAGGTCAAGGCTGCTGTGGATTTTAAAAGACTATAGTTTGAGTCTTTTCTTTTTCATGGTACTTTTCTCGTCAAAAAGCTAGAATTTACAACAGTACCATTGAGAATTTCATTGAACCAGCATTACCATCTTAAGACTCTTCCTATTTAATTATACTCTAAAGTACCGATTCTCATACGACCTTGTTTGAATCATGTCATGAACCTGAGATTTATCTAAACCACTTATTTCCTTTTGAGAAAAATGTAAGCATGCTTTTGTCATTTAAAATAGTATCAAGTTTCTGATGCGATTAATTCTTTGACTAATACCTGTTCAGATGTATTCTTGGCAGTTCAACCAAAATACTATGTTATTTAGTGACACAAGTCATCACATCTGGCCAAGAGTTGAACAAATACACAAGTAAGAACTGTCACAATAGCTCTTAAAATCTAGAGCTTCCAAGCTTCTTAAACCATGATAAAGGAGCTGTACACCAATTTGAGATCAGTAAGCATGTCTCTCAAGGGACAGGTGTAAGCCGGTTAATATGACAGCTTTGTCATTTTTTCTTTCCCAACTCTCTTGCGAACAGGTAAAGTTTCAAGTGAAAGCTTTAGATTTTCTTTTGTAGTAAACACTAGTGGATACCAGCTGCTCTTCCTGAACATTTACAAATAACTGACTTCATCAATGTCATTTTTTAAAGATATGCACAACTGCCATGTAATCTAGAAAAAATACAAAACAGTCAATGTGACTTTTAAGGGACTTCCATGCTTGTTTTTAACTGAACATTTAAGTTTATCAAAGGGATTTATTAACACATCTGTAATTCAGATTGATTCATCTGGACACTGCTGTTTTGACAGATGGCCATATAAAGAATGTGGTATTCATGGCATTCATACCATGTGAAGGAACTGGATCAGAGACTTGGTTAAGAATCTTCACACCGCCCTTCACAATGAAATGAAATATAAGGAAAATATATTTCCCCCTCAAAAGGGGGATAAATTAAGGGTACAATGAAGGTGCTCCCGTTGACTTTAATTTTCCTGTTTTTCCTGGAGTACTTTGCCTTGCAGGGAGGGGCAGGGAATCACACTTAATGCGGCTACATGTTGCAATTTTTCTTTTTTTCAAAAAAGCAGATTAAAAAGCAGCCTGTGGGAATGGCAGAAACTGATCTGGAATAAAGCAAAATACTGATTAAAAGACAAGACTAATGTAGGTTCATTCAATAGATATTGTGAAGAAAAAAAAAATCTGTGATAGATACTGAATAACATGGAGAGAGAAATCTTATCATTATCCTCATTTAGTTGTAAGGAAGAAATCCATGTGAATTTTAACATCAATTAGGTTCTACGATCACTCAATTATGGAGCCTCTAATCACCAAAAAAAAAAAAAAAAATTTGCTTCTCATTTGTGCTGCTAGATCCTATTCCTTAGATGTCCTAGAAAGTCAAGGCCTAAAGAGGCACCATTCCAAATGTTTAGGTCTGCTTCTCATTCTAGGTTTAGAGCAGCTGGCTATGGCAGAATTAGTTGTTTTTTTTTTTCCTGGTGAAAACTTTTAAAAAAGTAAATACCAAAGTCTTGATATAATAGAAATACCGCTTGATATAACAGAAATACCATTTCCATCAAGGTAAAAATGGCATCTGAGCTAGAGCCTTGTGTTCCTCGGGTGTGTTAGAATTGTCTGTCAATCCATGTAGCCCTCACCAGCACTTCAGAACACAATTTGTTTTACTGCAAAAAGATTCATACATGGGAAACTCAGTCATAAATGTGTACTAACTGAGAAGAGCAGGGACATGGTCAATAAAGTGGTATCTTCACATCAGCTGAAGTTGGGTCATTGATTGGAGGAGCCGTGTGCTTGGAAATGTGAAGGGAATGTGAACATACTCTTTGAAAAACTTTTCTTCAATGAAATCATTACAATCAATGAGAAGTCCCAGTGAGAACAGACGCCAGGTTCATGCTTAGCAATACTGCTTACAAGGGATGCTCCAAATGGAACTTCATTTCTTCTGGCCTGAAGTCAGGCATACTCCAGGGGTCTTTCTAGTCCAGAGACTAAATAAATCCTTCTCAAATTATCGGGCTTTTGCCAGCATAGTGAAACCTTAGCCAAAAGACTGTACTTAATTCCACATACTACTGTAGTGAGAAGGTAATGATGCCTCTCCCTTGGAGAGGAAAAGGAGACAGACAAACCTCTGGGTAACTTCTAACACTTGACCATCACCAAGACTGCAGACAGGCCTTATGTCCCCTAAGTGCTGACTTTCACCCAGCAGTGTGGCCTGCTTTCAGACAGGTTGCTGGGCTCACTCTCCTGTCCGGTTTGGGTCACAGAGGAGCTGCTTCAGCCAGCCAGGGACTGCCTCCTGGCCAAGTCCAAGTGGGTGGGCAGCAGGCTGTAGCACTTCCCACAGCCCCCATCACCTCTGCGTCTCGCCTCTCCAGAGGGCTGTACGGAGAGAACCCCAGCTGTGACTCCAAAGGACACTTACACTGAGGGGAGTGGGGGCCACGAGGATGGACAGAGTGATTCCTTTCTCTATTCCAATTTTAATCAGACCCTTTAGCAGACCCTCATTAAACATGCTCTCCTATCCCACGACAATCTAAAGTGCATGTACTTTATAGTTACTTTGTCCTGACCACACGTACGAAAAAACGTCAGTAAAATCAACAGCTAAAAAAAAAAGGAGAAGGGGTGTCTATTTGCACGCCCTAAGATTAAAGCATTTTTAGGAACATGGATTTAGTAAGATAAATGAATATTATTTGTGGTGAACAGTCTTTGAAATCATCTCATAATAAAAAGCAAAAAAAAAAAAAAAAGTCCAGGGACTATTCAGTTTATCAGAGCCAATAAGACAACAGTAGTTCATATTTATCAAAAAGGTGAAGCTGAAGGAATACACAAAACTACAGCATGAACAATTAAAGCACAAATACCCACTGCTTGTTTTTTTCCTTTTTGAAAGGAATGTTTAGAAAGATTAATAACAGTTTAAAACATTATAAGTATTCTTGAAAACCAAGAGACCACTAAAAAAGCACTGAATTTCTTCTTATTACTCTTGTAATCCACACCAATCGTATTTATGTTCTATTGTATATGAGAGCCCTTTCACTAGACAGGAGCTCGAAGGAGGCCACCATCTCCACGCAGGGAAGCATTAATGAGGCAGTAGTTCTTATCTGCCACTTCTTCTAACAGAAAGGAAAAATAAAGCCATTTTTCCCCCAGGCCCTTCATCTGATGACCATCCATGACTACCCCACCCCGCCCAAACAGATGACAGAACAGAGCCTCCATGAATGTCCAGCAGATTCTATCACTGCTCTGAGATGCTGTCACCTTTCACCCGGATTCACCTCTCTCCTGTTCACACACTGACAATCTATTCTCAACAACCCTCAAGACAGAGTTGGAGCACCAAGATGGGGTCCAGGCAAGACAGGAGCCAGGGTGCTACTTACGTCGATTTTCATACATGCTCCTGGACTGGGCCCAGATTTTAAAAGGATCTGGTTTTTTCTGCCCAGAATTGTCGGTCTGATCTGGAGCCGGGGCCTCGGCGGGTGGGAGCTCAGGCAGCACCTGTGTGCTGTGGCTGGGGGAGGCAGTGTGCAGGCTTCGGTGGCTGGCGACACTATGCTGGGAACTATTCTGGCTGTCTTTTCTTTCCAGTGGTTGCTGAAAGGAAGCAAGTGAGAGGGGCAAGAAGAGAAGATTATTATTGGTTCCCTGAGTGGGTGTTTTCCATCAGCTCACTTTTTGTTCATCACTTCTGTGCACACATACATAAATTTATCAACAACATTTTGGCTTCCACCTTCGTCGGGCTCATGCTGAATGCAGATAAATCTCCAGGTGATTGACAGACAGATAGAGGGGTGGGCCAGATAGAAGGACATCATCACAAAACATACTGCTTTCAGGGCTGGAGCAGAAAACAAATCCAATTTTCATCACAGGTTCTCAGCTAAGACACCAGGCTTGTTTATTATGAGATGTATCTGTTTTAACATCTTCTTTTTTTCTAATTACAAAGAATTTTATTCAGGAGTTAAATCCTTCCATCTTAATACTTGCATAAACATTGTCATTTTAAAATCAAATATCTAACAGAAAATATCATGCATGGTTTAAACAGAAGGCTAAAATATCCAAGAAAGTAAATCAGGGTTAACAAGGTTCCTTCAGATCCTGCATTTTCCATCTTTCAATAATAAAATACCCAACCTCTAGTTAAGGGTTTACTATCAGTCTTTCTAGTCTGTAAGAAATAAGGATCAGATCTTTAAAAAAAACAACCCATGCCTAGCATTATGTGTGCGCTTGTACTAACAACTATATAAGTAACTACTATCTGAAGAGCTCTCATAATTCTTAGTGAATCAGTTTTGCAGGCATCACATTTCACCTCTGATCTCCTGATAACTACTGTTGGTTGAAAACCAAGATCCAACTTTATATATGGGTTGACCTCCAGGGCTAAGCCTTCTTAGATGTGCACTGACTTGTTCAAACTCCAAGCAGTAGTCAAAGGCACAGAGTTTCACTAGAATTTCAGTTAGAATAAGCAAATTCCTGTTCCTTAAAATATGCTCAGCAAAAGACCCTTCCCATTTTATGAGATGCTCTTTGTAGAAAGGACCACTGAAGGGAGAGCAAAATCTAGTGGGAGGAAAAATACTGGATGGGAAATAAAATAATTTCTGCTCTTATTTTCTCCAACGAAAGATGTGGTAAGCCCAGGTGTGTGTTCTCCTCATTCAAAAGAAAAATCCTGGAGTCCTGTCTCTTACAGCACACTATCCCTACAGTTATAGTAAAAGGGCACCTCCAGCTTGTGTTATAGATTCTGTGTAGCCTATCAAGTAGCTTATAAGATCTCTGACCTAGACATTTCAGTTCCCTAATGTTCTTTATAGTATCAAACTCTTGCCCTTGGCCTCACAATCAGTCCTATCACATCATTCTTCCTAGCTCTCTCCCCAGGTAGCCTCCAACTTTTATTCCCATCTCAACGGAAATTTCCAAGGTCCCTCTCATTTACTTCTTAGATCCCTCTACTCCTTCCCTTTCCAGTCCTTGCTTTGAAATAAACATCAAAGTAAGGTCAAGGAGGACAAAATCTTAATTTTCCCTTGACTGTTCCAGATTACAGATCTGAATATAGGTTTTAGCAAGGATTCAAAGTTGAGGAAAATGGGGCATGCGTTTCATGAAGGTAAAATACATGCTTTAAAATTATACTCGGTGTGGCCTGTGGGAGAAACTTGAGGAACGTATTCTAAACTAGCAAAGAAGTCTTGGTAACCAATGGTATGAGAGGCTTAACGCACTCAGACGCAAGGGAAAAGCCGATGGAGAGGTCAGGAAAACACACCGGCAAGGACAACCATCACCATTACCCCACGTCACCACGTTCCCTTTTGAGGACCAGGGGCTCAGTTCAGACCTGGATGGATCAGCATTCCAAGACTTGGGACAGAACCTGGTTCTGCCAACTTCCAACAATGCCCCCCACCAAGGTGAATTCAGCTCTCAGGGCCAGGTATCCCCTTTCTATTTCCTAAGAAGGTCAATACTGCCTCTTGCTTCCCCTAGAGACATGCTGAAGATGTTCAGAGTCAGAAAAATGTTAATGACGGATACACTCCTATCCCCTTATACACATATATGGGAATTTGTTTTTCTCTTCACTGCAGTCTTTACAAGGGTCTCCGTTATAAACAAATATGTGCAGTGTCAGCCCATTTTGGGTGTGTGAACATCCCAGCACAAACAGAAAATATATTGGGTTAGGGGGGAATCTTCCCCCTCTTGTATTTTCCTGTACTGCCTACTTCTTACTTGCATAATGCACAGAGAATGTTTTTATAATCCAGACCAAATGTAAACCTGTTTTCATTTAGAAATGAACCTTAGTAAGGAGAATTAATGGGGCTGTAACTTTCTACTTTTTACAATTTGGAAGCGTTTTGTTTCCGCCCGCCTAGAAAGGAGTGGGGGAGGGGGCTTCCCTGGTGGCTCAAATGGTAAAGATCTGCCTGTAATTCAGGAGATGGGGTTTGATCCCTACGTTGGGAAGATCCCTTGGAGAAGGGCATGGCAACCCACTCCAGTATTCTTGCCTGGAGAATCCCCGTGGTCAGAGGAACCTGGTGGACTATAATCCATAGTGTTGCAAAGAACTGGACACAACTAAGTGACTACCACGTGGACGGGGAGGAAAATGATATTTTAAAAGTGAAAGCAACATGAATATTACCATATGTGAAAAAGACGACCAGTCCAAGTTCCATGCATGAAACAGGGCACTCAAAGCCAGTGCACGGGAACAGCCCTGAGGGATGGGATGGGGAGCGAGGCAGGAGGGGCGTTCAGAATGGGGGGCACATGTACACCCATGGCTGATTCATGTCAATGTATGGCAAAAACCACTACAATACCGTAAAGTAGTGTCCAATTAAAATAATTTAAAATTATTTAAAATAAACTTAATTTTTTAAAATTTTAAAAAATAAAATAAATAGCTGAATTAATAAATAAGTGAAAAACTTAAAATAAATAAATAAAAGTGAAAGCAAACAATTCAATAGATGAAGAACCTCTGGGTTTACCATGAGAGTTGCATCCTTCTCTTCAAATGCCCTCCCTTTCCCAGCTTTTCAAACGAGTAGCAAATGACAGATGTGGGTTCCGACCATTATCACTAAGTTCAGTTTACGGTTAAAGTCGGACTCAGACTCTGGAAGCTCTCACATCCTTTGTACAGAGGCTCCTCTTCACGAAGCCTCTGGGACCCTGTGAGGGCCACTACAGGATTACCTGAGGGAAACCTCACACCCTTCTTCCGGCAGCCCTGTCCCACTGAAAGAGTTTGGACATTTCTCCAACAGAGAACACATGTGCTCTCACACACATGCTCACAAAGGCATGCACAGAGATTCTGTCCGTCACCTCAGGGGTTTCCAAGACCCTCTGATGGCTATCCCAGTGTAACAGATCTGACATGGAGGACCTGGAAATCTTGTGTTTAACTAAAGAGACAGCCTCACCATAACCAAAGAGTGTAAATGAAGTTTACTGGAAATGGCTTAGGCCATTTAAAAATTTTTATCACCTTTTCTCAACTTTCCCATAAAGGACACATTTAGGTCCAATTTATCACAAAATGACAGATATGATCCAGACTGAGTTTGCAAAACTGCCTCTCCATCAAACTGCACCTCTGCATCCCCTTTGAATCCCATCTAAACTTTGTTCCTAAATGTGGAAAATCAAAGCAAAGCAGCATCCTGAGAATATGCTCTAAAAACTATGCCACCACTAACCTATCACTAATTGGAATAATTCTAACCTACCCTCAGGGGCTAAACATATGAGCATCTGGAAGCTTTTTGGACTTTTCCCTGATAAGACTTAACCTTGCTTTATGTTTCTTCTCAAGTTCAATTATAAAAATGACTTAATTGGAAGATGCATTCTGTATTTAATATCTTGGCACCTAAACTTTCTGAAGCTATGTTCGGTGGGTGTAGAGAAGTTCAAAATACACCTTTTTATTTTCTGAGAACATGTTAATTAGCTGTGACATTGTCTTTTATTTGGTTAAGGTCCAGAACTGTCCAGGAGAAAACCAATGTTTATATAGCTCTCAAATTAAAGTCATCTTGTATGCCTTTCAACAGTCTGCATTACCTCCCAGAAGACTTGGGGCATAAGAACAGATTTACTTCTGAACTTGTTATAACACAGGATCTGACTTGCATCAGAAAAATGCAAAGATAGTATGACTATCTTTCACCTCATTTTTCTAGGTGAGAAACTGGCCCCCAAATAAGCATTAATAGTTAAAGATATACTTTCAAGGGCTTCCCAGGTAGCATCAGTGGTAAAGAACCTGCCTGTCATTGCAGAAAACATAAGAGACATGGGTTGGATTCCCTGGGTCTGGAAGATCCCCTGTAGAAGGGCATGGCAATCCTCCCCATTATTCTTGCCAGGAGAATCCCATGGACAGAAGAGTCTGGTGGGCTACAGTCCACGTGGTTGCAAAGAATTGGACACGATTGAAGCTACTTGGCACCCACACACGCATACATGCTGAAGTAGTTCTGTGCATGCTAAGAACATGGATGGTGCAAACACCCAGAACATCAATGACAGAACACCCAGAACAGCCCCTCTTGAGTAAATACCTGCCATACATTTATTCCCTCATCCAATAAATATATACTGATGGCCTGCTGTGAGCCAGATTCTGAAAGATATAATGTATAAGTAAGAAAGAGATACTATCTGAGAAGTTATTGGGGGAGGTACGTGTGTGTGCGTGTGTACATGTGCATGTAGATGGACAGTAATCAAATAATCAACACAGACCGATGACAACATACTGCAACATCCTTTAGGAAAACAGTAAGGGGTGGCTTCTGGAAGAATATTCCATTGCTAAAAGCAGCATGTGCTAAGTCTGCAAAGCAAAACGGAGCCTAAACTGTTAGAAGAACTGAGAGACGGCTATGGAGGCACACTGGGGTTGGGGGGCAGGCGGGGTGCAGAGGTGGCCTGAGATGAACTTGGAGACCAAATAATGCAAGGGCCTTGTGGGCTACTCTAAGGAGTCTGGGTTCACTCTCAGTTCTGGGGAGGAAGACTCCATTAACAAATTAAAGCAGGGATGTGCCAAGAGCCAACTTATTTCCAGAAAGTTTGGTCTGGCTTCTACCTGGAGAATATGTGGGCGGGGATGGGAGTAAAAGCATAACACCAGTCAAGAGGCTACTGTACAGAACAGGTGAAGGACCGAGGGTGGTTTACCCCAGGGGAAAAGCAGCGACAAAGGGGAGGGACAAGTAAAGTCAAAAGACGTTTTGGTGCCAGATTGACAGGCATTGCTGAAAGCTTGAAAGGAGGAGACGAGGAGGAGGAGCAGAGGGGAGGAGGAATGGTTAGGTAGAGGAAAAGGAGCTCCTAGAGACATGGATATCTACCTTTAGGTCTCCAGCTTAAATAAACGATTGGAAAGGAGTACCACATATTGAGCTGAATATCTCCAACACAAGCTGTTATCACTACGTGGACATTTTTGGAGCAAGACTTTTTATTTCTGAGTATCACATCAGGGCCAACTAGGAAGAAAGAAACGGGTTCAATTTTGAAAACTCCTTGGAAGTCCTTGGCCACACACTAGCCTTGAACTTGTGTCATAAGACCTTTGAAAATAACACTGATCCAACCCCCCCTAAAACAAATGATTTCCTTATTACTGACAGGCCAGGGAAATTGGAAAGATGCAATGGATTTTACAAATGGGAATGGGGGAAAAAGTCAGCTCATTAGTATTTCACAGAATGATTTCAAAGTCGAGGTACTTATAAAGTGAGCTGAAAATATTTGCTCAGAAGAGCAAACTAATACAGACAGCACTTAGGTGCTTAAATGATGAAAAGAATTCATGTGGCTTAAAAATGACAAATTGATCCATTTTTAAAGCAAAATTATTTACAGTTCATGTATCTGCCAAGACTGAAGGCCACTGCAGTGATTTACATGGACAACAGGAAAAACTCCAAGTGCTGATGAGGTATTAGGCCAATGTCATTAAAGGTTGCTCCAAAATCAGTCTCAAATACAAGCCAAAGCAGAGGACGGTCCTTTTTTCTCTTTCTTTTATCATTTATGGGTCTAAGTCAAATGATTTTTTTCCAAAAAGCAAGAAAGAGGAAGGAGTTAATGGAGAAGAGAAGGGAAGTATTGATTAATATGAAAATGAATTACGCATGTTTTAATGGAGTTGAATACAACAGCAAAGTCTATTTTGTAGGGCTCCAAAGGGCTGAGGGTCTGAGCTGCTGTGAGCAATGAGAGGCAAGAAGACTTACGTAAGCAACCCTAGGCCTTCTACCATCTACTTCTCCCACTGCTTTTCCTTGCAGCTTGGACTTAGGTGGGCTGTACCACTGTCCTGGTTCTGGGTCAGGTGGCATTCGGGGCACTAAGGCAACGGAGAATGTGAGAAAGAGGTGGCATTCAGGCGGATTCAGGCTGGGTTACTTAACTGTGTACACTGCCTAACATCTCTCTCTTGTATTTTTTAATGACTAGCTGTCAACTATGTCTTTGGCAGTCCTTCCAGGAGTAAGGGACAGAGAACAATGGAACAGAAACCTGTTGTTGTTGCTACTTTCATCCATTGTGTTCACTTTGCCCATCATTTGGCGTCCTTTAGGAAAACTTTGGAGAAGGCAATGGCACCCCACTCCAGTACTCTTGCCTGGAAAATCCCATGGACAGAGGAGCCTGGCAGGCTGCAGTCCATGGGGTTGTGAAGAGTTGGATACAACTGCACGACTTCACTTTCACTTTTCACTTTCATGCACTGGAGAAGGAAATGGCAACCCACTCCAGTGTTCTTGCCTGGAGAATCCCAGGGACAGGGGAGCCTGGTGGGCTGCCGTCTATGGGGTCGCACAGAGTCAGACACGACTGAAGCAACTTAGCAACAGCAGTAGCAGGAAAAGTTTGTGCGAGAACTTTTTTTCAAAACTAGAAACATACTGTCTCTTTAGTGAACACATTATGCTTTTTTTTTTTAATTTGAAAATAAAAGATAAGTAAATAATGTGGTTACCTACATTGCATAGGCTGCTGGGGAACTCAGAAGAGTTTCATAGCCCCATCACAGCATCTAACTCAATTTTTTAAATGGCTTTTTATGGCTTTGGATGACTACTTCACTAAGGTTATCATCATTAAGCGCTCAATGACTTTTATTACGTGTATACTTGTTCAATGTTGTATTTCTGCTTGGCTACCTTTTAAAAATACATGCTCATCAGACTTTAGGCCTCATGAAGACGGTGAGTATAGATTTGTCTTTTTCTCTCTCTCCAGTTGTATGAGGGCTTGAATGTTTTCTGTTTTAGTTCCTGGGTCTGGGTCTGGCTCATAGGAGATACCCAATAAATACCCATTGATGGAACAAATGCATAAAAGTTTTTACTGATCTGTGACAGGGCATTCTTTTTTTGAAAGGAGCAATCAATAAATCATTTGTAGGCTCCAAGAAGGCACCATCTTATTTATTACATCATTTCCAGTGGCTCACACCAAACCTGACGCTTAGTAGTTTTTCAACACCAGCTTGCTGAATGGATGGATGAAAGGATGAGTAGATAAAAGAGAAATGTATGGCTAGATGGGCAGATGAAAGAAGAGAGAAAAGAAAGCAACGGTTGGGAAATGAACTATCGAACAAACCTAGGTGAACACTGACTTCAAATTCAGGGTTTAGTGTGATACTGAGAGTTTTCAATTCTCACACACAAAATCCTTGTGTGCGATTTTGACAGAGTCTCTGTTAAACAAGTTTCCAGTCAAGATGATTAAATTGGGCCACCAAATGTTTCCCAGTGAGGACTAAAACCTGACAGCAAATATGTCTTATTTTTGTCTCTGCCATTTGGCAGAAAAATCCCTGATGCTATATGGATGTCCAGGTATTAAATTAGAAAGATTTTATTAAGACACCACCATTGTCCCCCATGAGTATATAAACCATAAATTTAACACTTACACTAAACCTAGTAGGTGAAATTGCTGATTGAGAGTAAGTTACAGAGACTATCCAGGAGGGGAAATGAGATAAACAAGAGAAGTCCTTCCGTTCTAAAAAAACCCCAACTACTTAATTATTGAAATTTTAGGGGAAAAAAGATATGAGGGCAAAGGAAGCTGTCAGTCACATGAGCAAGTCAACAATATCAGGAGCCTCTATGAATAAAGAACAGACACCATCCTCAGTTCAGACAGTGTATCTCAGAACTAACAGTAACTCTCAGCGTATCATAACCCAGGCACAGACAGTGTACATTTCATTCTGCAGCCTGTCTGTCTGTCACTATGGGAATGGCGTTCTGGAACCAGGACATTCAACTTCCCCACGGATTTCCTCCCATCCTACCCAAAAAAATCTCATCGTCATCCGTCTCTCTGGCAGGACTTCATCAAAATTCATACTGGGAAAGGGGAACAGCTTTCAACCCACCTGTACAGAACTCCTACTGATCACAGATGTTAGCAAGGCTCTAACTGGCAACAGCAGACCTTGGCTGATAGCCCCCCCAGTTTTGTGCAGCAGCTGCCAGAGGGTGCCAGCAATGCTGTGAAAACCACCATCCCTGTCCTGGCAGAGAAACCAGGGAAGGACAAGCCCCAAGCTGGGGGCTGGCTCTTTTCTAACCCAGCAACACACCAGTCTCTTAGCTTGTGGTAATTAAGAGCCAGCAGACTGTGGGCAAAGCAGTTAAGAGAGGCTTTTTCCCTAGGAATGTAGCCTGAGTAATTGGTTTGCTGCTTGCTAATGACACGGCTTCCATAAAAATAAACGGTCATGGGGAATTCTTAACTGACTTGGTGAATGCGGGCCCCTATACCTGTTTGATATCCTTTAAGTTCAGCAGGAAATTCCACAATGTGTTGGGGGAAAAAAAGATGCAAATGAATCTACAAAGATCCTTTTGCACAGCAAGTTTAAATGGAATGCAAAACAACACAGAACACCTTGCTACTGATGTCATCCTGCCTGTGCCAAACTGCTCTCTCCCCCAGTACGCTCCATGTCAAGACTCCATTTCATGTGGAGTGCATAAAGTAAGTCCATGCATCACGCAGCATGCCAGGGGGCGGGGGAGAAAAAAGGATGACTCCTGATAACTCAAGCTCATGTGACACCTCTCTCAGGTGTGCTTCTATTTTTTTCTGAAGGCTGAAAAGGTTTCTGGACTATGACCCAGGGATGGGGAGACACATATGCATGCACATACACGCACACACGTGTGCACATGCACACACACACACAGAGGCTTTGGAATCTCCATAGTTCCAACACGGACACCGACCAGCCCTTCTCAGCTTGGACATTAACACAAAATGACAAGGGAGGCAGACAAAGTCACATGTTCCCATCACCATAGCATCATGCCACTGGAATCACATCAATTATTGCAGGTTTTTCTCTTTGGAGAACTTAGGAGCAGGGCTTATGAATGCAGGAAGCCCCCCTCTCATCTCATGAATAAACTTCTGCCTCTCGCTGCCAGTCTTGGAGACAGGTGGAAAAATTCAGCTGCAGCACATAAGCTGCAAAGTTTTTAAGGGTTCTCCGCTCCCGGATGGCAGAAGGTTGTCAATTTTCCCTCCCCCGCCCCCTAATATTCTAAGCCACAAGGAAGCACACCCCTCTCTCTGTATCTTGGTGTTAAAGATTTGGGAAAAGTTCTTTCACCTGGATCAATTGCACAGGCACCGGAGTTCCAGATTTTGAGTTTTTAAGTAGCATTTTAATTTGTTGTCAGTGCCCTGGGAGTAGAAGCTCACCACCACCAAGCAAAACACTAGAGCCTCTAAGCTATTAGCTAACATGTCAACTAGGTAATGCATCTTCAGGGAAACCAGATTAGAAAGGACAGCATAACATTGATTTTTTTTTTTTTTTAAAGAATCCTATACCTGCAGCATAATGCCGCTAAAGCCGGAAAAACAACAAAGGACATTTCCACAGAGGGGAAAATGTCTTATTCTCAGTTCTGGGGCATTTTCCATGTGAGCATGGGCATATACACAGGACAGAGTTATTCCTCCGTAAACCTACAGGCTTTACAATTTTTAAATAATTTATCATCCAGTGCATAAGAAAGCTTAGGGAGGGAATCCACCCATGTGAATGGCTGGAAACACCAGTTGAGAGCAATGCTATTCAGGAAGCAGGTGGAGGGTTTTTTTTCCCTCCTCCCAAAAGAAACAATAGCATTTATATCAAGTTAAAACATCTAAGAGACTCATGCATTGGAATGAGAGTTGTGAAGCATTTATACAGAGAAGATTACAAACGTGCATTCTTTATCCAGGCTTCTGCACCCTGCCTACAAATCACTGGACAGTTAAAGACAAACCCAGATAATACCTTCTATACCAAATGGAGCTCCAGAACTTAATAAAATGAGCCTTGGTTCTTGTCTCCTCCACCCACTCTAAAACACATTTAGTGAAGTCCAGCCAGATAGCATCTGCTCCCACCACCAGCCTCCCACCCTCCACCCCCCAAAAAACCAGTATCAAGTAACTGACAAGTCCTTACCGACTTTGGGCTCTTCTTGGGAACTGGCAGTCCTGGAAAAAATGCAACAAGGAGGGAAGGGGTTGGGGGGAGGGGGGGAGAAATCATTAGCATATAAATGTTACCTTTTCCTTAAAGAACAATCCCCAGGTGTTTCATGGCAACCTAGCCATCTGCAGAGTTATGTCAGATTTCTCCCCAGCATCGGAGTTACCAGGCTGTTCATATCGAATCAAAGCAGAGGGAGGAGGAGAGCGAGAGGCAGGAGATCTATCTGCATTAGCTATGCTGACTTGTACTGCAGCAGCCTGGAGGCTGGGAAAAGAAATTCACAGACCTCAGCGGCCTGGGAAATTGAACACTTGGACAGAATCTCAAATGCTCTTCTGGATTAAGAGAGACTTAACTTACAATTAAGTCCAAGATATTCCCTTTCCACACGATCCACTTGTCAGTTGATGAGGACCAATCAGGACAGAGGAAGGGGGTGTATATTTAGTTTCAGAGGAGTCCATGGTTAAAATTAAAAAAGAAATTTTTTTCTCAGTCTTCTTTTCCCCCCTGCCTTTTAGGAGAGGAAATGCCTTCTTTATTTGGATGAGCTGAATACCAAAACAAAGACAGATCCTCTTTTGCCAGCACATACAGATCACAAACCTAAGCCAGTCTAGGAACCCCTCTGGATCATGGCACACCTCTCCACACGTCACTCGTGCAAGTACACTCCTATTCAGTTTCCCAGGACCAGCCCCTCGAAAGCAGATGGTTAGGAAGTAAAAAGAGAAATTTCATGGTGCTGAGAGAAAAAGATAATAATGTAGAAAGAGAAAGGCAGAGGAGAAAAGGTGCTCACAGATCCTAGCAGGCTCTTCCAAACCCCCCCCACTGTCTTTACTGGGAGAGGGAGAGCTGAAAGGGACCGTTGCTCTCACTTCTGGGAAACTCAGCAGCCATTAGGGGCAGACTTATGGGAAACCTGTCACCAAGAAGAGTGTGGCCAAGGAGGGCTGGAAAGGAAAAGCACAGCATTTATCGGTGTTTAAAAAGCAATCATTTCTGCAAGCTGTCCTCTCTCTTTTTTTCTTTTTTTAATTTTTGGTTTGAGCCAAGGTTAGATTGCAAAACGCAGATTCCACCTGTGTTAGGCACAATACAGGTCCTGATGTATTGGGATCTGATGACTTTGCACCGGAAATGTCAACCTTTTTTGGAACACGATCTGTAGGTAGTGATGATTTCACCTCTACTTAGAAGTGACTTGTCAAACCACGAGGCGTGCTAAGTCCAATGCAAGTAGGGGGAGGCGGCGGAAGTGGGTGAGTAGGCGGAAGTGCAGAGGAGCACTGCTAATGGGGCCTGCAAGAGGGCGTGGCGGGGCTGCTCGGCCCCCTGGGGAGCGGGG
>NW_011494876.1:1304567-1310853 GCF_000754665.1 Bison bison bison | reverse complement strand
ACTGTCATCTCACTGAAAGGAGGTCAGCACGGTCTGGCACAGTGGCTCTGGGACTTCAGAGCGCACATGGAGGACCTGGCAACTTCTTATCAGAGCAGAATCCCAGGGCCCGCCGTCAGGGGCCCAGGAACCTGCAGAATGAAAATATATCCCAGGAGATTTTGACACAGAAGGTCTGAGGACTCTTTTAAGGGAACTATGCCACTGTAGGACAAGGATTACCACTCTCTCAATTCTGGCAAATCTGCGTAGGCTAACTTCAGTCAGTTGCTTTACCGTCCTTCATTCCTCAGTTTAGGAAATGGAGAGACTAAAGACTCTTTGTGCCCGTTTGGGGTAATTTAATAGACAAAATGTTTAAAAGCCTCAAACCTGGCATAGAGCAGGTGGGACCTCAAATGTCAACCCTTTTACCCTTCTTTGCTAATTTACACCATTCAGGAGGAAAAATAAATGGTTATGGTTATCTTACTCTATCTAATTAGGAGAAAGCATTTGCCTCGCATGTTAAAATGCAATATATAAAAATATATACTTCTTTATATTTATAGACTATATTAATATTTATTATTTGTAACAATTTATATATATAAAATGCAATATATATATATTGCATTTTAACATGCTAGGGGAAATATTTTGCCTATGGATGAGAATAACTGTCTTGAGCAATTTAGATGTGTCATTTTTTCTTAAAAATAATCATTAGGTGCTTTGATTTGTTCATTAATGAGATTCCCTTAAGGAATTTTATCAAGTGATATTAGTTTTGAGTCACTGTGTACACATTAAAATGGTCTAATATTACATCTTTAAATATAGATTTTTCTCTAATTCAGACTGATCTTAGTGCATTGGAATAAACAATACTTCACAGGAGTGAGCTTTTGCTAGACTTGTCATCGCCCAGGATTCCAACAACCCTCTACAAAACTTTGTAAAGAATCTACAACTAGTTCGGAGGAGTCAGGGAAAACGACTTCAATTTACACTCTGCTTATCAGTTCTAAAACTCTGACCATCTCAAATCCTCAATCTCTTACGATTTTCATATATAAAATAAAGGGTACTTTGGATCCTCTATCATAGTGAAATATTCACACCCACATTCAAAGTTTTACAGGTACATGCTGTTCACTGCAGCGTGACTAGTACAAAAAGAATCTGGAAACGACTGGAAGTTCTAGATAAACTCAGGGACAGCCAACCTATGAAGCAGAGGTTAAAAGGTACAAGCTATCTCTATTAGTGACAGCATGAATGGTCTCCAAACTATAATGCTGAATGAGAACAGCATGAAGCTGAAGGGAAGGCATAAGAGATGGGTATTATACAGATTCAGACACCTCCGTGCTCTTGACTGTCACACACAAATATTGGCAAGTGAAGTATTTCCAGTGGGGAAATAAGGGGCAGGGAGTGGATGGACTATTTTAAGCAGGCTTCAGACTTAATCTAGAATTCTTTCCACAACAACATATTCACATCTTGTTGAGGCAATAAACTAAACATTAATTAATGGCCCTTCCATTAACTGTACAAAATCAACCAGTCTACAGCATATTGTGGTAACCAGTTAGTCTGTTTGCTCTGAAGAAGCAGTCCATGGACACTTCTAAAAAATCCCAGGCTCAAGTGACCCAGCAAGTTGTTTTACAAATAAAGAGGGATTTGCTCTTCTGTGCTGGCTAGTTGCCAAAACTCTTCTTTTTAAAAAAGCCACACCATTGACAGGAGCCAAATGTGCCCACAAAACAGTATTTAAAAAGTCAAAAATCAAGAGACTCCATTTGACTGCTAAAAAAAGAAGAAATCAAAGATTTGTTTTAGGTCCACATCATCATTAAACCTTAAAATCTAATGAATATGAATGTTGGAACCAAGCTCCTGATGACAATTTATAATTTATTTCAACCAAAGCTATTCAGATGGGCTGAAAATAGCTGTGAAGACCTAATGGAAAGCACTAAAAGAGATCCCTTTTCGGCAGAATTTTCCAAGACTGAGAAATCCTGCTAGGTGGCTCTGCTTTAGCTGGAGGTGACTGCAGGCCATCCTACCTTGGATGGGCCACAGAAAGCAGAACCATCCCATACCAACAGCATGTCAGTGGTTTTCCTTAGGACAAAGGTAAACTTTGTGTTCCCAGGGGAAGCAGGAAGCCCGTCTTGTAGAAATCATGTCACATACTGCATAGGAGGCATATGGGCAGAAAGAGCACCTGTTTTAATGGGCTCATCTGCTCCCTTCAGGGAAAGGAAGGGGGATTTTGAGAAGAGGCAGAAGAAAAAATCCATGGACAGCACCATCTGCTCTTAGAGCCTGGAACTTCAAAGGGATCCCAGGAAATTTCACAGGAAAGTGTACCTTCAAAGTGTCACTCTGGGTGTGATCTACAGAAGTGAGAAAACCTGGGGGCCTGAATTTCTAAAGTTTCCAATGAACAAGGTGTGCCTCTGGAGAAAACAAATGGCAAATGATCTGCTAGTGACTGATAAATGACCAATTAACATGAGGAGAAGGAAGAATCTCTTTCCTTTAGCTATCAAGGCCATAAACTATGCTACTGAACGTGTTCTCATACAACTAAATGGCAAGTGTTATTCTTGGTGAATTTTTAAAATGGTTGTACATGAAAGTTTATATGAAAAAAGTAAAAATATAACAGAATACAAAGCATTTGGGAATAAAGCACAGAAATTTATACATTAAAACTGTGTGTTCTTGGGCCAATGATATCATGGATGGCTTTATTACCTATTTTAGAATCTTCCACAACAAGAAAAGCTTTATTTACTTATAAACATATACATACTCACAGATCCCACAATAAGGTCTATACTGCCTCTTTAAGTAAGATAAATGCAGCAAATTTCAGAACATTTTATTACATTTTTAAATCTCTAGAGCCACTACTGACTTCTTCTCCAAGAGTTGCTTACTTTTTCCCCAAATGAATATATACACGTTGAGTTTCTTTAAACATCCTGTTGAGATTAAGACTTGTGTTTGTCCTACTGACTAGATGGAAATAGGGAAGACACTGGATAGATCAGCTGGGTATCAGGCAAGCCAAACAGAAGTCAATCTCTTTCCCATTTTGTCACCAAGATAAATAAAACCTGAGATGCTGGGAAAGAGATTGGACTTCGCTGGACCTAATTTCCTCTAGGCTGAAAGGAAGTGAGAATATCTACCAACCTTACTCTCTGAAAGAACCAAGAAAAATTGCACAAAGGGTCTGAAAGGGGGGAATGCTAAAGTCATTGTCAAAAGCAAAGTGGATCTTCAAATAAGAAAAATGTACTGGGTCATCAATTTCCTTTTTTTTTTCATTGTGATAGTCATTCCCCTTTTCACCTAGTCTCTAGATTTGAGAATTTTAATGGAAACATTTGGTTTCCGCCTCAGTATTCTAACATATGCTATGTCACTAATTTACATCATCAAACACAAGGGATTCCTTAGAAGTGTGCAGAGCAAAATGATGCATTTACCACTGCTGAACATGGTAATGCCATGTGTAAGGAGCAAGGAACTTATATATATTCAGAAAGACAGAGGTAGCTCACAGAAAAGCCACAGAAAGAAGACTAAGAACTTGGTCAGAGGCTAGTCTTAGATAGAATTCAAAGAGAATAAGACTACTTTTGAGCACATTTTCATTTCAGACCCTACAAGTTTTCTTTCTTATTCTAAGACTTAACAATGCATAACGCTAAATGCAGGATTCAAAGATTACAACTGACTTTAACTCAGTAAACTTATCATTAGGATTTGTATTAAGGGAACACAAAGAGTCTCACACAGATATACATAGAAAAGATGTTCCACACAGTGTTATTTAAAGAAGGCAGAAATGGAAACAAATTGAACTTCCAAGAACCGAGGAATGAGCAAGCATATTGTTATATCAACAAGATGGAGAATTATGAATTGATTAAAAACGAATGGATTGTAAAAGTGAAGACTATCAAGCAACATGGGACAAGACATGAAAAGCAGATTAAAACCTGCCAGACAATATAAATTTGTTTTTAAAAAATGTTATATCATACACATACATCACACACCCAAAGACTACAGAAAGATGTATTAAAATATCCTTCCAGACTGCTAGGATGAATAGGTGATTCATCTTATTTTTGGTGTTTTCCAATAATTTATATACACTACAACTAGAATCATAAAGAGTTAATTTTTATTGAACATTTAGCCACACTGAATGCACTTGGACAGTGGGATATACCTACTGGCTTTAGTGCACTGCTAGATTAAAAAATAACTGGAGTTTGTTTTAGCTCTCTCTTGATTCAATGATGCCATTTCTACTCAAGTGTCTGTACTGCTAAATTATGGGCCATGGCCTCGATTGAAAATGGGATTCAAAGCTGTTGAGCCTTTCTGAAGCAAAGCTGCAGAGAAGCACACAGTTTTGCATACAAATTCAAGGAGCGTCTGAAACCTTGACCAGGGAGCCTGAGAAGACCCTTCTGTTGGGGTATATGATCTGCAGGTTAAATCATCTTGTTCAAGCACATGAGTATGGTGTTAGAAGCAATTCCTAGAATGAAGTTCATTTCTGCTGAGTTTGTGTCTCTAAGAACAGGGTATGCAAAATACTTCATCTGCAAATAGAGGGGACAATGAGAAGAATCAAGCAGAAAGGGGAGGGTTTCACTGCTTTCCTCTCCTTCTTTTTTGGGAAGATCTAAAGGGCACAGCTAAGAAAAAAATTTGAGGAGCGATACTGCATTAAAGAACACACCAGAACACTAATACTTATGTGCAAAAATGCTGCTGCATGAAAAAATTATGAAACTAGCAGGTAATGCTTTTACTGGTGGAGGATAGAGTAGTATGCTGAGGGAGCCAAATACCAAGAGATTATTAAGATCCAGATGGGAAGAGGTACAGGGCAAAGGGAGTGAGAAAATCTGTGATGTTCCTGGTAATGCAGATGTGATGATTATTCGATTGCAAACCAATGGCTCTGAACAATTAACATTAATGGCCAGTAACCTTTCTGGAAAAAAGCCATCTGCACCATTCTCTATCAATTAGTATTTCATTTGTTTTGTTCAATACATAATATATAAACCACAAAACAAATTTAATTTGCCCTCACCTTACCAGTGAAATGCTAATAAGGACAGTCCAGAAAACTGAAAAAGGTAGGTACAGTTGGCCTTAACTTTTTTCACTAAAGGCAGGAAGGAAATTAGGGAAAATGCACTCACTCATTTAAGCAAAGTGGGCTAAGGGCCTGCTAGGTGCCAAGAGCTGGCATGAGATACAGCATTTAACTGAACCTGTTTTTGCAGTGTTCACATTCTGTGGGGAAATAGAAAAACAAAATCCACAAATAATTTCAGAGTGATAATTTTGGTGAAGAAAATGAAGCAGGATAGGACTCCCCTTGTGGTCAGTGCATAAGAATCTTCCTGCCAATGCAGGGAACACGGTTTGATCCCTGGTCTGAGAAGATTCCACATGCCTCAGGGCAGCTAAGCCCATATGCCACAACTACTGAGCCTGCGCTCTACAGCACATGGCCCACAGGAGAAACTATCACAGTGAGAACCCTAAACACTGCAACACAGTAGCCCCCACTTGCCAGAACTAGAGAGAGCGGATGTGCAGCAGTGAAGACCCAGTGCAGCCAATAAACAAATAAATCACTTAACTTTTTTTTTTTAAAAGGAAATTAAGCAGAATAAAAAGGAGTTCATTATCTGAGCCACATTCAGCTCCCGGTCTTGTTTTTGCTGACTGTATAGAGCTTCTCCATCTTTGGCTGCAAAGAATAATATAATCAATCTGATTTTACTGTTGACCATCTGGTGATGTCCATGTGTAGTGTCTTCTCTTGTGTTGTTGGAAGAGGGTGTTTGCCATGACCAGTGCGTTCTCTTGGCAAAACTCTATTAGCCTTTGTCCTGCTTCATTTCATACCCCAAGGCCAAATTTGCCTGTTACTCCAGGTGTTTCTTGACTTCCTACTTTTGCATTCCAGTCCCCTATAATGAAAAGGACATCTTTTTTGGGTGTTAGTTCTAAAAGGTCTTGTATGTCTTCATAGAACCGTTCAACTTCAGCTTCTTCAGCGTTACTGGTTGGGGCACAGGCTTGGATCATCGTGATATTGAATGGTTTGCCTCGGAAACGAACGGAGATCATTCTTTCGTTTTTGAGATTTCAAATCCTGAAAGATGATGTTCTGAAAGTGCTGCACTCAATATGCCAGCAAATTTGGAAAACTCAGCAGTGGCCACAGGACTGGAAA
>NW_011494876.1:1303898-1304467 GCF_000754665.1 Bison bison bison | reverse complement strand
GAACTTCCAGATGTTCAAGCTAGTTTTAGAAAAGGCAGAGGAACCAGAGATCACATTGCCAACATCCGCTGGATCATGGAAAAAGCAAGAGAGTTCCAGAAAAACATGTTTCTGCTTTATTGACTATGCCAAAGCCTTTGACTGTGTGGATCACAATAAGCTGTGGAAAATTCTGAAAGAGATGGGAATACCAGACCACATGACCTGCCTCTTGACAAACCTATATGCAGGTCAGAAAGCAACAGTTAGAACTGGACATGGAACAACAGACTGATTCCAAATAGGAAAAGGAGTACGTCAAGGCTGTGTATTGTCACCCTGCTTATTTAACTTCTATGCAGAGTACATCATGAGAAACGCTGGGCTGGAAGAAGCACAAGCTGGAATCAAGATTGCCGGGAGAAATATCAATAACCTCAGATATGCAGATGACACCACCCTTATGGCAGAAAGGGAAAAGGAACTAAAAAGCCTCTTGATGAAAGTGAAAGAGGAGAGTGAAAAAGTTGGCTTAAAGCTCAACATTCAGAAAACTAAGATCATGGCATCTGGTCCCATCACTTCATGGC
>NW_011494876.1:1300927-1303545 GCF_000754665.1 Bison bison bison | reverse complement strand
TGCAGATGGTGACTGCAGCCATGAAATTAAAAGACGCTTACTCCTTGGAAAGAAAGTTATGACCAACCTAGACAGCATATTAAAAAGCAGAGATATTACTTTGCCAACTAAGGTCCGTCTAATCAAGGCTATGGTTTTTCCAGTGGTCATGTATGGATGTGAGAGTTGGACTGTGAAGAAAGCTGAGCACCAAAGAATTGATGCTTTTGAACTGTGGTGTTGGAGAAGACTCTTGAGAGTCCCTTGGACTGCAAGGAGATCCAACCAGTCCATCCTAAAGGAGACCAGTCCTGGGTGTTCATTGGAAGGACTGATGCTGAAGCTGAAACTCCAATACTTTGGCCACCTCATGCAAAGAGTTGAAATCACTGGAAAAGACTCTGATGCTGGGAGGGATTGGGGGCAGGAGGAGAAGAGGATGACAGAGGATGAGATGGCTGGATGGCATCACCGACTTGATGTACATGAGTTTGGGTGGACTCCGGGAGTTGGTGATGGACAGGGAGGCCTGGTGTGCTGCAATTCATGGGCTCGCAGAGTCGGACACGACTGAGCGAGTGAACTGAACTGAAGCAGGATGATGGAACATGCAGTGCCTGGCATGCATGGCTACTTTATACTCAGTGGCCAAGCATCTCTTTCTTAAATAGAGTATTTAAAATAAGACCTGAATCATGAGATGAGACTGTCCATGTACCTATTCATCCATTCAAGATTTATTGAGCTCTGCCAAGTGCCTATTGAAGCATGAAAGGTAAATCAGACATGGCCCTGACCTGGACAAGTTTATAGTCTTTCTCTTTTAAGACAGGGCCTGGGTTCAATCACTGGTCAGGGAACTAGACCCCACATGCCACAAATGAGACTTAGTACAGCCAAAACAATAATTTTCTTTTTTTTAAAGAGAGAAAGATGCAAAATAACAGTTATGATGCAATGTGATCAGTACTAAGTGCTGTGATAAGAGGGAGCTCCACTGCTCTTCGAAGTATGAGAGAAAAAAGCAAATCCAATGTGAAGAAGGGAGCAGAGGGGACAATGACCACTGAAGCATCTAAACATGAGGTCAAGACGTTGGAAGCAACATGCAATAACTGATTCCTGATTGAATAATAATGATGACCTTTTTTAAAAAAGTTACCGTCCCTTCAAACAAAGTTAGTGTGCCAGCATAAACTCAATGCCAAGTTAAAACTAGAGTACATTTCCACTGAAGGACCTTATAAACACAATGTATCACAAAACTGAATCCATAAAGCAAAATGAAAAATGGTACTAATTTAGCTATGTTTGATTTTTATCTCCTTCTTCTAGCCAAATACCATCATCAACCCTGCAGCATAATTTTTGAAAGCAAATATGATACCAGCTGCCAAGAACAGGAGCATCAGACTCAATGTCTCTAAAAAGATGAAGACATTCTTTCCTTTGGGGACCTCATAATGGTCATTATTAAATAGTACAGCCACCATAATTTAAAGAGATGCTTAGACTTCTGACGTTTGGACTAAGTGAGCTCCCAATGCTACGTCAGGTGGCATTTTGTTAGGAAGATTAAGAATACAGTTGTACAGCTTTACAGCCATGGAGAAGTCTGCTTCAATTACACAGTACATATAGCCTAATAAATATGTCCTGAAGAGAAATAAATGGCTTGCAAGGCTGGTGATTGCTAATGGTTTACAGGGCCTTTCACCTCAAAGTCATAAGCCTTGAACTGGCACAGGTGAGGAAAGACCCAGAGTCAATAATACTCTGAGCTGCTCCAAAATCTGGGTAAGATGGATGGATTGTCCTCGTGCAATTCTTGAAAGATAAATGGTCACTTCAGATAGAGTGTCACTGAAGTAACATGGATAGTCCTACTGTTGACTTTTGAAAATATAAAAAACACTTTGAAGGGTCTCTGACTCAGCTTCCTATTTGTTAAGAAATAAACACAAAGGGGGTCTTTAAAAGTAAGAGCTAAATGCAAAAATAACAAGAACTGAGAGCTTGCCTCTGACATACACTTATTCTTCATAACTGTTATCCAAGTACTAATAGCATCTCTGTGATTACAGATGAGAATATTGAGACAGTGATGGGTAAATAACATGGCCAAGGTCACACAGTTAGGTGAGCAGTGGTCTGAAGATCTGGTCTAATGTCAAGTTTATGCATTTAAACACTGAACTGTACAGTCTCATTTAAAGGTGCTTCATCTATTTGGACCGTAGCCCATCATGAAGTGATTAGAATGACAGTGTTTGTGCATCAAAATGTATTCATAGCAAATGTGGCACATAGCTTCATGGAATATATGAATATCAACCTATAGGTCAATGGGTAGAGGTATCTTGGACCCATAATTGTAATGTGAATCTAGAAAGAGAGCTTCCTTTCTACAAACAGCATGAGAGTCCAGGTATGGTCAATCAAATTCCTAAGATGTCTGTGATATTTTACTCCAAGTCACAGTATGGAAATCATTGGCCATCTAAAGCTACGCATGCTAATAATCTGGGTCTCTGATTTGAAGGCAATGAAGCCAGTCTTTTAAGCTATATAACTAATAGGTTGCCTGGACACCAAGTCCTGTGATATACTTTTATTTTATTTTATTTTTTTTTTTGTTT
>NW_011494876.1:1299075-1300827 GCF_000754665.1 Bison bison bison | reverse complement strand
TCTCTGATTTGAAGGCAATGAAGCCAGTCTTTTAAGCTATATAACTAATAGGTTGCCTGGACACCAAGTCCTGTGATATACTTTAATTTTATTTTATTTTTTTTTTTGTTTTTAAAATTTTTTTAAATTTAATATATTCCTTACAAATTTAAGAACCCATCCTGAACCCTCCTCCCTCCTCCCTCCCCATACCATCCCTCTGGGTCGTCCCAGTGCACCAGCCCCAAGCATCCAGCATCGTGCATTGAACCTGGACTGGCATCTTGTTTCATACATGACATTTCACATGTTTCAATGCCATTCTCCCAAATCTTCCCACCCTCTCCCTCTCCCACAGAGTCCATAAGCCTGTTCTATACATCAGTGTCTCTTTTGCTGTCTCGTACACAGGGTTATCATTACCATCTTTCTAAATTCCATATATATGCGTTAGTATACTGTATTGGTGTTTTTCCTTCTGGCTTACTTCACTCTGTATAATAGGCTCCAGTTTCATCCACCTCATTAGAACTGATTCAAATGTATTCTTTTTAATGGCTGAGTAATACTCCATTGTGTATATGTACCACAGCTTTCTTATCCATTCATCTGCTGATGGACATCTAGGTTGCTTCCATGTCCTGGCTATTATAAACAGTGCTGCGATGAACATTGGGGTACACGTGTCTCTTTCCCTTCTGGTTTCCTCAGTGTGTATGCCCAGCAGTGGGATTGCTGGATCATAAGGCAGTTCTATTTCCAGTTTTTTAAGGAATCTCCACACTGTTCTCCATAGTGGCTGTACTAGTTTGCATTCCCACCAACAGTGTAAGAGGGTTCCCTTTTCTCCACACCCTCTCCAGCATTTATTATTTGTAGACTTTTGGATCGCAGCCATTCTGACTGGTGTGTAATGGTATCTCATAGTGGTTTTGATTTGCATTTCTCTGATAATGAGTGATGTTGAGCATCTTTTCATGTGTTTGTTAGCCATCTGTATGTCTTCTTTGGAGAAATGTCTATTTAGATCTTTGGCCCATTTTTTGATTGGGTCATTTATTTTTCTGGAGTTGAGCTGTAGGAGTTGCTTGTATATTTTTGAGATTAGTTGTTTGTCGGTTGCTTCATTTGCTATTATTTTCTCCCATTCTGAAGGCTGTCTTTTCACCTTGCTAATAGTTTCCTTTGATGTGCAGAAGCTTTTAAGGTTAATTAGGTCCCATTTATTTATTTTTGCTTTTATTTCCAATATTCTGGGAGGTGGGTCATAGAGGATCCTGCTGTGATGTATGTCAGAGAGTGTTTTGCCTATGTTCTCCTCTAGGAGTTTTATAGTTTCTGGTCAAATTGAAAAACAAAAACCATATGATTATCTCAATAGATGCAGAGAAAGCCTTTGACAAAATTCAACACCCATTTATGATAAAAACTCTCCAGAAAGCAGGAATAGAAGGAACATACCTCAACATAATAAAAGCTATATATGACAAACCCACAGCAAACATTATCCTCAATGGTGAAAAATTGAAAGCATTTCCTCTAAAGTCAGGAACAAGACAAGGGTGCCCACTTTCACCATTACTATTCAACATAGTTTTGGAAGTTTTGGCCACAGCAATTAGAGCAGAAAAAGAAATAAAAGGAATCCAAATTGGAAAAGAAGAAGTAAAACTCTCACTATTTGCAGATGACATGATCCTCTACATAGAAAACCCTAAAGACTCCACCAGAAAATTACTAGAACTAATCAATGATTATAGTAAAGTTGCAGGA
>NW_011494876.1:1255506-1298614 GCF_000754665.1 Bison bison bison | reverse complement strand
GAACAAATAATTTCACAATTTGTATGGAAATACAAAAAACCTCGAATAGCCAAAGCGATCTTGAGAAAGAAAAATGGAACTGGAGGAATCAACCTACCTGACTTCAGGCTCTACTACAAAGCCACAGTTATCAAGACAGTATGGTACTGGCACAAAGACAGAAATATAGATCAATGGAACAAAATAGAAAGCCCAGAGATAAATCCACACACATATGGACACCTTATCTTTGACAAAGGAGGCAAGAATATACAATGGATTAAAGACAATCTCTTTAACAAGTGGTGCTGGGAAATCTGGTCAACCACTTGTAAAAGAATGAAACTAGAACACTTTCTAACACCATATACAAAAATAAACTCAAAATGGATTAAAGATCTCAACGTAAGACCAGAAACTATAAAACTCCTAGAGGAGAACATAGACAAAGTCCTGTGATATACTTTTAAAAGTTTCTGCTTTTTTCTAGCTTGAAAATGCATTCTGACACTACTAGGTAACAGATTTCTGTTGTTATTGCCATTGGGAAAACAACAGGGAAAAAAAATGGAGAGAGTCAGAAGGAGAGTGGGTTGTGGCACCATCTCTCCAGGTAGGAAAAGAAAAGTAACTAAACAGTCAACTTAAAAAGTCCACTAATTGCTCATGGTGTACTATGGGGACCAATCTTTCTTCTCTAGGGAATATTCCTACCAAGATCTACTTAAAACAATGGAATTAACCCAGTTTTTCAAGTGGTTCCAGGAAACCTCTCAATGTGGACTGGAAATGTCTCTAATATGGGTATTTGGGCATAAGATCTTACCTTAGTTTACAAATGCTTCTGCCTCCAAGGAGGACTACCCAGCTGGCTTTCCTACCACCTATATTTCAAATCTGAAATACTTGTTGAGCAAACGCTTAAGGGTTGGCCCTGTTATACCCATTCTCCTTACCAATAGTTCATCAAGGTCTCCAAGGGATAGGAGAGAAAACTTGTCTCCAGGGCAGTGCCTCCAAAGTTAAGTTTGACTTTCAGCTGCATAAAGTATATGGGGGGATCATGAAACAATAGCCCAAAACAGCTCACTGAAAGAAAAAACTGATAAGAATTCCTTTCCTGGGGTGAAAAACAGGATGCTGTGTGAGTCCCTATTTTAAATTAAGGTCACTGGCCCAAAGGGAAACCTATCACAAATAGTACTGTAATTGGTGCTGAGATGTTTCTAGGTTAAAAAAAAAAAACAAAAAACATGCCAGAATCTTTTTCTTCAGGATTATTGACCTTGAGGATGATTCTTATCCTGCCTGCCTATTTTTAGCAATGTAAGTTGGACACAGGACCAGGTATGAGATCTATGAGGGTATCCCCAGTCTTAACCTTGCTGCTGCTGCTGCTGCTAAGTCGCTTCAGTCACGTCCAACTGTGTGACCCCATAGATGGCAGCCCACCAGGCTCCCTGTCCCTGGGATTCTCCAGGCAAGAACACTGGAGTGGGTTGCCATTTTCTTTTCCAGTGCATGAAAGTGAAAAGTGAAAGTGAAGTCACTCAGTCGTGTCCAACTCTTAGCGACCCCATGGACTGCAGCCTACCAGGCTCCTCTGTCCATGGGATTTTCCAGGCAAGAGTACTGGAGTGGGGTGCCATTGCCTTCTCCAGTCTTAACCTTACTAGACCTCAAACCTCTAAAATTTGAGGCCCTTCTTGAGGCTTATTTATCTTTCTTACCATGTCCATCTTCTAAATGTATTCTGAAACATCTATCTCCACTGCTACCACCTTTTCTTGCTTGTGTGACCACAAGGGCCAAAAACCTGGTCTCCCTGTTTTATTCTTCATCCACTTTAATTCATTGTCCACAAAGAGGCCAGAGACATCTTTCTACAGCATAAATCAGATTACATGGACTCCTGACTACACATCCCTGTGGCTTCCCAACACAGTTTCAACAAAACACAAACTCTGTGTCCCACAAAGCCCTCCTTGCTCTGAGCCTGCTTGCCTCTTTAAATCCCACCACTCTCCCCCTTGACCATGCACCACAGCCAGAGGTGCACTCTCTCCACTTCTGGGCTCTTTCCTTTCATTCCTCTGGGCACTTTCACTGGCTGTTCCCTCTGTCTGGAACACTGTTCCTGCAGATCTACATGGGGCAGCTTTTTCCCATTACTCAGGGCTCTCCTCAAATGTCACTTCTTCAGAGAAGCTATTTAGGAACCCTGGTCAGCAGAAGAAAAGACCCTTCTTGTTCCACTATATTCACATAGCTCAGTTTGTTTTCATAGACCCTGTGACTTATATATTTATTTGTTTACTGTTTATATTGTTTATTACCATTTACTTGTTTATTGTCTCTGTTTCAGGGACTTTGCATGTTATACTAAAGTTAGTCCCCCAGCCCTTGAGGGTATCTGGTCCCATTTCAACAAGTATCTTTGGAATGAATGCATGATTGCTGGGAACTCAGAAAGTGAGTAAATGTCTTGAGGGTTGCAAGAAGAGCTGATGAGGCAAAGGGGAGGGCGACTTGGCCTTTCTTTTGATCACCATCATCTCTGCTGTGACTGCTTAACAGCTCTTGATCCTTGGGCTGCTCCTTGATTTATTGGTGAGCTGCCAGGCTCAGCTTGACTCACCGCTGCCTCCCTCTGCGCGGAGAGCAAGGTTCCACTGTGCCACCTGGTGTTCTAAATTCCTTATCACAACGAATGGGAATCGCTCAAGTCCCAGGATTAACTGGAGGCTCACAAAGCAACCCCAAGCCTGACAGTTATTGGTCTCATCAGAGGAGTGTGTTCTCAGGGACTCCTGGAGAATCTAAACACATTTTCAGTTAAGGACAGCTTCATCCCTTTCCTTAGAAAAGCAACTTCTTATGACAACACTGAGTTAAAAAGCTCCAAATGCTTCACCCTTCCTGACAAAAGGCAAACACGGGAGGATGAAAACTATTTCACGTTCTTTTCTTCAGTCAAATTCATGAATCTCTTGAGCAGTTTTAACAGCCTTGATTGGGTGTGACAATCACTTTTCTGTCACAGTGTACTTTTGCCAAATAGGAGGGCAATTTTCCCATCTGCTCTGTAAGGGCATCTATTATTCAGCCATTTCAATTAACTTCATTACCAAACTGCTTAATTGCGACGGAAGCCACCCCTGGCACTGTATCAAACCTGACTCCAATCTCTTAAATTTAGAAAATCATATTAGCTTTTGGAAAGCATGGGTCATGTTAACAAAGGCAAGGAGATCCAACTTATGAGTCCGACAGCACTGCATTATTCAAAGTGTCTGGCAGTCAGACCCAAAGAGCCATTTACTAACGGGTCATGTTTTTCCAACGGGCAAAGGACACGTGATGAGCAGCCCCATTCTTCTCCCATGGAGATATTAAATGTCTTCAAAATCCTCTTGCTGAAACAATATCTGCCCTGGTCTAAGTGATTATGTGAATTGCAGAGGGAAAAAAGCTGTTACCTTGACTTTGTCAATTTCTAATGACAGCTGCTTCATACGGCCATGGGAAGCAGTGGAAGCTCATGCTTTGTTCAACTATTAGATTGCAGGTTTCAGTGAGTCAATACTCATTTTGCGAATTGGATTTGCTTAAAGGCAGAATATGGGAATCGGTTTCACCCACACACACCCCAACACACATAATGCCCCACTCAGGATGAATCTCAATTAGAAAGAACTTTTATAGGTCAAGTACATTTAAGATGCAGGGAAATTCAAGGACTGCAAGTCCTTTTAATGAAATATTTCAGCTGGGAACAAGATGTACAACAGGGCATTTGCCTTCAAGAAGTACATTCCATTTATGGCAAGGAAGAGTAAGTAGCATAAATTCATATTGGAAATGACACAGATGATCCCCAGTAAGCATTTACACTGAAGAAGGCACTCAACACATTTCTCATGGTGGAGATCAAATGCCAGAATCCTTTTGCTCCCTCCCCTATCTGATTTTGGCAGTTTTTTTTTTTTCTTAGTAAATAAAGCTCTAATCAGGTTTAGAGTTAATGCAGAGGGAGAACTTAATGCAAACGGATCCACTGAAAATGGATTTTTTTAAAAAACCTATCATTAAGTTTTTGACACTTTTTTACATACGCGGAATTAGCCACAGATATTTTGGCATGTCTCATGCATCATGAATGTGTATAGTTCATCCAATTTTTCTCTTGCTTTTGGATTTAACATTCTCTGAGTTACCTTAATAACTTATACATGACGAAAGAATTTCTGAAAGAGTCTAACCAATAAAGGTAGTATTTTGTAAGGGCAACACAGGGCAGACAGGTGAATCCACCCCTGGCCTTGAACTTCTCACTCACTTTCTCCCTAAATTAAGAGACTGTGGAAGCCCTGGTTAAGACCAAGGAGGTTCCCACTGCTCTTCCTGTGGCTTGGATTCTAGACTCCCCACTCATACATTACTTCCAAGAATCCCACCTCCTTTCCTCTGCTCTCTCTAACATCCTGACAGCCTCCTTTTCTACAGCAGTGATTCCTGCATTTCAGATTTTAGGAACCAGCAATTTTTCACTAAATGGATTTGAGCAACTGACCACAAAGTGCCAATTCCTTATTTTGCAAACTAGAAACATTAAAAAGGGGGTGGAAAGGTAACAACCAACTACTATTCCATAAGTAAAAGGATACTTCAAAAAGAAAAAAAAAAAAGATAGAGGGATATAATCTCCCAAAGAGAGTCTTTGAGAGCTTATAAAACTTCACGAATAACCTACTTCTCTATCCTGCTTTATTCTCATTTCACTGTTTACTGAAAATCACTGTCATCACAGAGTAGAATAAGAAACATCTCCGGCCACATTTTTTCTTGAGGTGACTCTTTTTTGCCTTCTCTTGTCTCTCCCCCAGAAAACTTCTCCTGAAGTATTGAAAACAGGAGGGCCACCTGAATATTTCATCCACCCTCTTTCTCCTGGATGGCTTGAAGCCCCATCCAATCATACAGAGCAGTCAACCCTCCATCAGGACCGGGCTGCAGGGTGAGTAAGACGAGTCCTCATCTCGTTCCATCCTCACTGAAATACTGAGGAAGGTACAGATCCCCTCGTATTTCGGATGACAGTGCGAGGCTCAGGGACATTGCCCATGGCTGGCCCAGGCAGAACTGCTGGCAAGTGGCAGAGAGGAGGACTGAACGGAGAACATGATGTGGGCCAATGGGTCACTTCCATCAGTGAGCTGATCGATGCAGCTGATTGCATCAATATAGAAGCAACGATTGAGAACGAACGGGGACTTCTCCCATGAACTCTCTTCCATCCAAATTCAACACACAAAAGTCCATAAACTAATTCCATTTACATCTTAAAAAAAAATAAGACACCATTTCCAAGAAGTAAAAATAAAGGGTGTCTAAGGAGTCTCATTCCAGGTTGCTACTGCCCTTCAGTGGACATCGGCCATGTCTGAATACACTGTCAGGTATCATTGCTGGGGAGGAGGAGGAGAGTGCTGCTGGCATCTAGAGGACAGAGGCAAAGGACGCTGTGACACATCCCATGATGCACAGGGCAGCCCCCCTAACAAAGAACTGCCTGGTCCATGATATCAATAGGGCCCAGTTTGAGAAACTTTGGGATAAAAAAACAACTGCACCTTCCTGTTTCATCACCAAAGTCAAAGTGACAGTTATTTTGCAGGGGCAAACTACAAAAACAAAGACTCCATGAATTCATGTGCACTGTTATTATTTTTCCGACACAAACATTTCCCACTTTGGTCATTGGTATCTATGGCAAAAGTAATCACAGAGAACATTTTTCAGTTTAGAAACAATATAAATATCTCAGGAAGCATAGATCTAATTCCAACTGTCTCCAAATGATTAAAATAAACTGCTTTGTATTATGCAACCATAAGAAAGATTTTTAAAATATAGGGTTTTTTTTGATGGGTTCCTCATGCCATGGACCCTGAACACACCACCTGTTAAAATAAATGTCTCATAAAAACAGAAGGCACTTCCCTGGTGGTCCAGTGGCTAAGACTCTGTGCTCCCAACGCAGGGGCCCTGGGTCTGATCCCTGGTCAGAGAACTAGATTACACAGGCCACAGCTAAGACGTGGACAGCCAAATAAATAAACAAACCATATCAAAAGACAAAACAAAACAGGTGGCTGAATAAGGCATGCTGATACCCAACACCTGAGAGGAAAGGAATTCCCTCTATTACAGGATCTTAACATTGCTCCACACTGCAGTTTCCTAGCTATTTTGACTGCTATCCTAAGATAATATCATGTATGAAACGAGTCGCCAGTCCAGGTTCGATGCACGATACTGGATGCTTGGGGCTGGTGCACTGGGACGACCCAGAGGCAGGGTATGGGGAGGGAGGAGGGAGGAAGGTTCAGGATGGGGAACACAGGTATACCTGTGGCGGATTCATTTCGATATTTGGCAAAACTAATACAATATTGTAAAGTTTAAAAATAAAATAAAATTTAAAACTTTTGAAAAAAAAAAAAGATACAGTGCAAAAGGATCTTTTGAATAACTCTGCCTCAAGTGTTAAAATTACAAAACTAGGATATGAGAAGTTTTCATGGCAAAGGTGATATGCTAAATGGAATTTCTAGAAAAAGAACTGAGCATAAGGAAATGGAGAGGATATGATTAACCACACTGTATTTTAGATGTTTACTCACATGTCATTCATCTATAATGAGAGATTATCACAGTGCTGAAAGCCCACTGCATAAAAGAAAGGCTGAACAGCATTTGTTGCGTGTGGTGAGAAACGAAACACATCAAGAACATTAGAAACACACACACACTAAACAGGATTGTCACATAAACCCAGGCAGCAACTTGGCATACAAAAAGGCAGGTTCCACGCTGCCAGTGGAAACAACACTTCTAACGACCCAGTGCTATTTTCAAAGATGTTAAAATTCTACCAACATGATTTCGGAACCAAAAAGGATTATGTTCATAAACGAAGGACATGACTAATCTTTGAGCAGGAATACAAACATGTGAAATACCAGGCAGGATACAAGTTGGGGAATGTTTTAAAATTTGCAGGTGCAATGCAAAGACAGACTCAATAAAAACCATAGCAGACACTTAACTCCAGATGGTGGTAAAGAATGTGTGATTTAATTTAAGGAAAATGAAGGAAGGTGGAAAAATATTACCCTGAGTAAACTCTCTGCCTCAATAACTGTTTTGAAAATGTTCAGAACTGCAAAATGCTTAGAGGAAAGGCTAGGAAGATACCTCTTCCAATAAAGAGAAGCTTAATGAAGTGAAGTCACAAAACTAGTATCAAATAAGGGAGAACAGTAATTAAAAAAACCAACATAATGTTCCTTGTATTAGATGCCTCTCACACCACAGCCCCCATTCCAAAGAGGTGATCACTAACTAATTTTCATATAGAACCAAAGTAAAGGAAGAAAATAAACTTCAATGTCAAGAAAAAAAAAAAGTCTGAGGATGTCATCTTTCTTTTGTCACCAAAAAAAAAAAGTATAAATTAAATCCAAAAGAAAAGAAAAGCAGCCAGTTCCTGAAATTTTGAGATAAGGATGGTAAAAAGAAATTCCTAGGAAACAGGTCCTCCTCACAGTGCCTGCACACATGCTGTTTTGGGGTCTCAAAGTCCACTGTGTATGAGCAGTGGGCAGGAAAAGCACAGGAGTGTGTGAGGCCAGATGGGATAAAAAAGGAAATGGCAGGCTGTGGCAAATTGGAATTGTTGGCACCAACCAAAGGCATGTAAATTTAAAAATACTTTTTAAAGAGACTACTAAAAAATACATGAGTGGGTCATGCCAAATACTACTCATGGACCACCCACTCACAACTCTCAATTCTTCAGGTACTTCAGTAGTAGTTCTAGTAGAACTACTAGTAGAACTAGTAGTTCTCAGCAAATGGTAATTGTGTCCCATTCCCATTGGTCATCTGTCATGTCTGAAGACATTCGGGGAGGGAATGTGGAGGCAGGCACACACTGGACAGAGACCAGGGAAGTTGCTCAACATCCGGCAACGCACAGGATGAACCCTTGCAACAATTATCTGGCCCTAAGTGTGGGGGCGGAAGGTAGGGATTATGAGACTGGAATTGACATATACACACTATTATATACAAAACAGATAACTAATAAAGACCTACTGTATACCATAGGGAACTCTACTCAGTACTCTATAATGGTTTCTATGGGAAAAGAATTTGAAAAAGAATAGACACTTGTATAACCAAGTCACTTTGCTACACACCTGAAAGTAACACAACACGGTAAATCAACTAAACTCCAATTAAAAAAAAAAAAATCTGACCCTAAATGTCAATAGTACTGAGGCTGAGACACTCCGCTGTGGCCTCATGTCATTTAAAAGGTGCCATTTGTCACCCCTTTCCTCCTTGATGCACCTCTTACCCCAATCTGTAGGCACAGATTCAGACTACAGATTACTGCTGGTTACATTCACAGGTTAGTCTTGTTTCTGTATCTGGGTTGCGGGTACCTTGGTTCCTCTCCCCTTATCCTAGGGCTGTGCACATGGAATGCACTCAGACCTCGATTACACGATGGGTCAACTGGAAAAAGGCTTGTCACCAGTTTAGAACAAGGATGCGAAAGAGAGAGGAAGAACAGCTACAATATATAAGCTCAACTGATTCTACAAACAGAAAACCTCAAATACACAGAAATTTCACTAGCTTAATTTTAGGAGAAAAGGGAGTCACCAAATCTAGTTCTGTTTTCTGCAACTTACAAATACTGTTCGAAAGGCCAACCCCTCCTCTCTGACGCTGGGTCCTACTTCCTTCCCTTCTTAAAGCCCTCACTCCTACAATGATGCCCCTTTCTCCTCTGCATATCCAGTTTCTCTATCCTCTGGGTTGTTTCTATCGACATACACGTTGCACGGTCTCCCATGTAAAAAACCAAGGCAAATTCTCTCAACTGCACAGCCCTCTCGACCTCTCTAGCCAGTAGCTCTTTTCTCTGCTCCATTTCACAGGGAGAATTCTTGGACCACTTGATCAAATCCCCACCCCACTCCTGCCTTCTATGCCCCACTCCAGGCTGCTGCTTATACACACATCATGAACTCCGCTCTCAGAGATGACCAATGCCACACACAATGTTTCCACCCTCACATGCCTCCACTTCCTGATGTGGAAGGAATACACTTGAGATACTTTTTTCTCTGGGACTCGTAACACCACACTTCCTGTTTGCACTGGGTGCCCCATGATCTCCGTTACCAGTCCCTCTTCCTCAGCTTGATCCCTGCAAGATGATGTGCCCCAGGCTTCTGTCCTGGCTCTTTCTTTCCTTTCTACTCTTTTGCTAATTTCATTCACCCTCATGGCTCTATATACTATCTACATGTGTGTTTGACAAATGGTAGTGAACATAGTCCACAGTGAGAAATGCACTTGGTAACAGATTGACACACACATACATACATGTGTTCATATGTGAGTGTATATATGTATGCACACATATAAGTCAAAGTTTCATGAACATGTGCTTATCTTTACTGAGGAAGACATATTATTACTGTTTCTATTTTATTTCGCTTTTGAGAAAAACACTGGTCATAGCCCAGTACAGTAGTTTCAGGACCTAGTAACAGGCCATGGCTTGTGGTATGCAGCAAACTTACTAAGATAATGGCTCCTAAGTGTTTATCTCGCCTGTCCTAACTTGCCAGTAATGAACTCCAGGTCCCAGACAACTGCCTGTGTTTCTGCTCCACTTGGATGTCAGATGGGCATTTCACAGTTACCATGTCTGAGAAGGCACCCTTGATGCCTGAGTTCAAGGCCCATCCACTCCTACCTCAGTACACACATCTCAACAAACGGTCCCTCTGTCTATCTACCTGCCCCAGCAAGAAACTTGGGGGTCATTCCTGGTTCCTCTCCTTTCCTTTCCTTCTTCAGCAGGGCTCAGCAAACTGTAGCCCCAGGACCAAATAATGTTTTCTTGGAACACAACCAATCCATTTGTGTTCACGTCATCTGCTACAATGGCAGAGGAGAGTAGTGGTAACAGAGAATGTGGCCCACAAAGTGAAAATACAGACCATCTGGTCCTTCAGAGACAAGAGTTGGCCAAGCCTTATCTTGAGTCAACCTACCCAGTGCTGTCAACTCTCCTGAGCACTCCTTAACACTCCTTAAACACCACCCCCGACCCCCAACTTCCTTCTGTCTCCATGGCCATCACAAGAGTTTATACTGCAAACACCCTTCTCCAACCACCACAATGGCCCTACTGGGTCTCCCCTTCCACATCAATTCCTCTAAAATATATTCTCAACAAATATGCCAGAGGGATTGTTTAAAATGTTAACGAGATCACATCCTTGCATTTCTTAAAACCAGACATCACACAAAAAATAAAATCCAAATTCTAGACCCTGGGTGCTGGTCTCTGAAGCTCATCACCACTCCCCTTGCTCATCTTTCTTCAGCCACACTGTCCCCCATTCTAGTTCCTTCTTGGGGCCTTGGCATTAACTGTCCCTTGTTCCTGGAATGCTGTTTCCTTCCTTGTGGTCACTCAAATCTTGTCACCTAATTGAAAGCAGCCCTACTCCTCTGTCACTCCCACACCACTTCATCCAGTTTCCTCACAGCACTTCTCTCTGGATGATATTTTCTTGCTCATCTGAATATTTCTGCCCTTTTTCTCCTTCCTGTAGAATAAAAGGGTCATGAAATCTGCAGTAAACTTGTTTGGTTTGTGGATGATCTGTTTCATTCCCAGCACCTAGACAATGCCTGGCCCACAATGTTTAGGAATTTGTCCCCCGCAAAAGGGAAAACAAAAGAACCTCTTTACATTTAAATGCAGACCTGTAGGTAGAATGAGTATTCTACAGCCCACTGCTGCTGCTGCTGCTAAGTCACTTCAGTCGTGTCCGACTCTGTGTGACCCCATAGACGGCAGCCCACCAGGCTCCCCCGTCCCTGGGATTCTCCAGGCAAGAACACTGGAGTGGGTTGCCATTTCCTTCTCCAATGCATGAAAGTGAAAAGTGAATGTGAAGTCGCTCTGTCATGCCCAAATCTTAGCAACCCCATGGACTGCAGCCTTCCAGGCTCCTCTGTCCATGCGATTTTCCAGGCAAGAGTACTGGAGTGGGGTGCCATTGCCTTCTCTACAGCCCACAGACCAATGCAATAATTCTAACTTGAAATTCCTACACTCTTCCAGAAAGGGGAGACAACGTCACCACTCCTTAATGAAGATTATAAATCACATATACATTTATAATAAATAATGCACAAAAGCAAATAACTTGGTGCATTAAGTTTACATTTAATCACTAAGAAATTATTAGGTAGCACACTGGATTTAATAAGAGGACTTGACTTTCAAAATTACTAGAAAAACCAAGCATCACAGGTAAGCGGGGAGGTCAATTAGTTTGAGATATCAAACCAGATAAACACACCAAGATGACATCTACACCTTCCTTTTTTAAGTAGAGGTCTGACAAACTGTAAATTGCTGATAGTTCATGCAGCAGATTATATACTATTTTATATATAAGAATTTAAGGTGAATTTTTCTTGTGTTAAAGTTTCTTCCCTTTTTGGGGTAAAGATACTTTACATAATATAATAATGTAAATTAAACTCCTTAACAGCAGTCCAGTATAACACATGAGATGCTTCGTGGCCAGGTTAAAAGCTGATAAGCTATCTCAGGACTGGAACACAGCAGATCGCCCAAGCACTAATATGTTTCAAGTGTTTCATGTTCTCTGAGTCTCAATTCCTTGTGACCCCCTAACATCCAGTTAACACATGTAGACAGCTGAGAGCAGTACCTACACATGAAAAGAATTTAATAAATAGGACCTATTATTATTATCATCTGTATAAAAGAAGTACATTAACCATGAAGTTGCCTTCAATTTCATATTTTTCTGCTTTAAAAGGCATTAAAAACAAGAGAAAAGGTAAAATGAAGGATAATCAACATAGCACTTTTGAGGGCAAAATAATCAAAATCTCTAAAGCAACACTGTCCAACAGCATTTTCTACGAGGATGCAGATTCTAAAACTGCACTGTCCAATATGGTAGCCATGGGCCACATATGGCTCTTCAGTTCTTGAAATGTGGTCCATCAGACTACATTTTCCATTGTATTTAACTTTAATTAAATAGCCACATGTGGATAGTAACAACTGCACTGGACCTGGAGAACAGGCTTAATTGGACCATGATTCACTGTCATGTAATGTATTTCTTTGTCATTTATTTATTTACATGAAGTAGAGTTGATTTACAATGTTGTGTTAGTTTTAGGTACATAGCACAGTGATTCAGTTACATACACACACACACACACACAGGCTTCCCAGGTAGCGCAGTGGTAAAGAATCCACCTGCCAATGCAGGAGACTCAAGAAATACGGGTTCGATTCCTGGGTCGGGAAGATCCCCTCGAGTAGGAAATGGCACCCTGCTCCAGTATTCCTGCCTGGAAAATCCCACAGAGGAGCCTAGCAGGCTACAGTCCATGGGGTCACATAAGAGTCAGGCATGGCTGAGTGACTAAGCACACACATACACACACACGTGTGTGTGTATGTGTGTGTGTAATATTTTTCAGACTCTTTTCTCTTATAGGTTATTATAAAACATTTCCTATGCTATACCGTGGGTCTTTGTCGTTTATCTATTATATACATAGCAGTGTGTATCTATTAATGCCAAACTCCTAATTTATCCCTTCCCTTTGGTAACCATCAGTTTGTTATCTACTGTCTGTGGGTCTATTTCTATCTTGTATATAAGTTCATTTCTACCATGTTTCCCTTGCCATTTAGAACAGCCCATGATAGAGGGATGGGTTTTGTAGGCCAAGAAGCCTGGGTTGGAAGTCAGGCTAGGTCACCTTCATGCTCTGTGATTTCTGAGGTGGTCCATCTCCTGCTGCCCATCTTCCCAGCTCTAATGATAAGCGCTCATCCCAGAAAGTTCTGTCCAAGATGATGAGGACTTATGAAAACAAATGGCCTGGCATTAATTTCTATTTTTCTTTCAGTATAGAGAATTTTCTGAAGACCTACAATGTGCCAGGCACAATTTTAGGTGGTGAGGATCCAATCGTGATTGAGACCCAGTCTTTGCTCTCACGGAGGAAAGGGCAGAGCATGATGGTGGTGGACACTGTTTGCTATGTAGCAGTCAGAGCAGAAGCCTGAAGGACAGCAGGGAGAGAGCCCCGTGGCTCTCTGCAAGAAGAAATACACAGACAGAAAAAACAGCAGCTCTCGGCTGTGACACAGGACTTTGGAGTTTCCTCTGAATGATGGGACGTCATCCTGACACTAGCAGTGACTGGAGCCAATTGACTTTAAATCACTCTAGCTGGAGAATGGACTACAGGAAGCTTCGAGACCTGCTGCAAGGCCACGGCAAGGCCAGGTGCCACATGATGGATAGCAGAGGCCGGGGAAGACAGGGGAGGATGACAGGACAGAGGAGGGGGACGGGATGGGTTGTGCCGATGTGAATACACAGGACTCTCCACCTCTTTAGGGTATCACTCAGCCAGCAACCTGAATTTTCCTTTCCGAGGCCCTGCAGCTCAACTGAAGAGATTCTGGCAGTCAAACCTTAAGTGGTGCAATTTGCAATTCATTCTCCAGTCCGTGACCAGAGGGCAAAGAGAACAGAGGCGCCAGATAACTGGGGTTTAACTCTGAGGCAGGGCACAGCTCACTGCAGTTCTAATTATGATGGTTCTACATCGTTTCAGACAGAGGAAAAACACACACAAAGAAGAGCTAATGCTAATCATGTGCTTGGATGATGAGATTAGATATTGCTTTCCCTATGTGGATCGATGACGATTTAATCAACTAAATATCATCATTAATTTGTATGAAAATTAAGTTGCATTAATTTGCCACGGACTTCAGACCTCATTCATTCCTTTATGTATAAGGCGTACTGCTCAACAGTTACGGTATTGGAGCTTCTCATCTAAAAGCCAGGAGGCTGCTTAACATAGTGGGTAAGACATTTGTCTTTGGAAGTAGAATCGCTGGGTTCAAATTCAGCTGTGTGATTCCGGGTAAATCAGTGAGCTTCTCTGGGCCTCAGGATCCTCTCCTCTTAAGTAGAGGTAGAGACTTCCCTGCTGGTCCAGTGGTTAAGACTCTGCCTTCCAATTCTTGGGGTGTAGGTTTGATCCCTGGTCAGGGAACTAAGATTCCACATGCCTCGGGGCCAAAAAAACAAAACATAAAACAGAAGCAATATTGCAACAAATTCAATAAAGACCTCAAAGATAAACAAATAAAAATGTAAATGATTTCCTATTTAAAAAATCGTTAAAGGGGAGATAAGGTTTTAATCAGGCTCCCCTGGTGGCTCAGCAGTCAAGAATCCGCCTGCCAATGCAGGAGATGCATGTTCGATCCCTGAGTCAGGAAGATCCTCTGGAGAAGGAAATGGCAACCCACTCCAGTATTCTTACCTGGAAAATCCCATGGGCAGAGGAGCCTGGTGCGCTACAGTCCACGTGGTCACAAGAGTTAGACACTACTTAGCGACTAAACAACAACCAGGTTTTAATCACTTCAGAGGGCTAGACATGTAAAATGTTTAGAACCAAGTCAGCCTGGCACACTGTGGAAACGTTTAGTGTTTTTATTACAGAAGCTTTAAGCAAGGGAGTGTCTTATACATACCAACTAAACCAGAAATTTCCCTTTTGCTTTATATACTAAGCAATTTTAACTGTGGAGTCGCAACACCTACAGCAAAAGCAATTCCTTTTTTTCCCCCTACCAATCACTGCCTTCATTTCCCACAGAGCCCTGTTCAGAATCACACTCCAAACGGATGCTTCCACTGTGGTCGTGACAACGGGATGCTAAGAGGTTTATTTAAGTGTGTATGTATCGCTTGTACCACGGTAACAATTCTGGTACATAGTATAACCAATAATGTTTTTAACACGATCATTACTATCACTACCACCATTTTTATACCTAATTTATTGTCTTTTAACATCTCTCTCTTATGTTTCAGAAGTTATGAAGAGTGACTGTGAAGCTAAGAAATTAATTTTCTAATGTGACTTGCAGAGGAAGTTAAATTTATCCAGTTGGTATTTAACTGAGACCTTACTACATACAAGGTTCCCCATGATGTCCAGAGATACAAAAGTACAAGTTGGATAGAGTCTTGCCCTCCAGGAATCCTAGCATTTCATTACTTTACATTCAGATCCTAAAATTACTCAGTGTCCTGACAAGAGCACTCAGTAAACAAAGCATCACTTCTAATTCCGTTTTGATCAGCTAAAGCCACTCGGGGGATAAGCTCAAAAGAAGCATCTCTGAGACCAAGTCCTCCTTTCTAACCTCCTCTAAAGTAGAAAAATATCAAATTTGGGAGCTGCAATGGACCTTAGCAAAGATGGAGAAATCTGTTGCTTAGAAAGTAGACTTTAGAAGAAGAATATTACTTAGAAATGAAAACAACTGTTAAACTTTATAAACTTATTTAACTTCCATTTATATGTCACAGAATCTAAATGAGAAGGAATCAGGAGGGCAGGAGCCTAAGACTGATTCCAATTCTGATTTTATATCAGAATTGCTGGTAGAGCTTCTAAAAAAAAAACACAGGTGCCTGCACATCGTGTACTCAGATTAAGATTCTGCAGATAAAGGATAAAACTCTTTTTAAAAAGAGAAAAAATAAGCTACCACACTCAGGGGCTTCTGATACTAGATAAGGTCAGTAACACACTACTCATCACGTGACTGCTTCTAGGTCCGGAACTGGCGCAAGTGCTACTTTTTTCAGATGACTTGCCTAAAGTCACAAAGGGAATAAAGGCAGGAGTTGGAATTTAAACTTGCATCATCCGACTCTCAAATCTTTCTTTCCTCTACACGTCAGTGAAAGTACTGGCATAAAATTAGAGCGGTTATCCTAAAGATGATCTAGTTCAAAATATTCTTTTCTTTCCTTTTTTTTTTTTAAGATAAAGAAATGAGTCTCAGGGCAGGAGTTGTAACCCAGTCAGAGTTATAGAGGAGTTACAGGCAGAGGTTGAACTAGAGGCAGACTCCTGGAACCCTAGTTTAGCTTTTTCTTTTAAATAACACTTAAAACAAGATGATTAAAACACGCTTACTCCTTGGAAGAGAAGCTGTAGCAAACTTAGTGCATAAAAATCAAAGATATCACTTAGTCAACAAAGGTCCATTACAGTCAAAGTTATGGTTTTTTCAGTAGTCATGGATAGATGTGAGAGTTGGACCATAAAGAAGGCTGAGCACCAAAGAACTGATGTTTTCTAACTGTGGTGCTAGAGAAGATTCCTGAGAGTCCCTTGGATTGCAAGGAGGTCAAACCAGTCAATTTTAAAGGACATTAACTCTGAATATTCATAGGAAGCACTGATGCCAAAGCTGAAGTTCCAATACTTTGGCCACTTGATGCAAAGAGCTGACTCGTTGAAAAGGCCCTGATGCTGTGAAGGTCTGAGGGCAGGAGGAGAAGAGGGCGACAGAGGGTGAGATGGTTGGATGGCATCAAGAACTCAATGGCCAGGGGTTTGAGCCAAATCCAGCAGATAGTATAGGACAGAGAGGCCTGGCACGCTACAGTCCATGGGGTTGCAAAGAGTCGGACATGACCTAGTGACCGAACAACAACAAACACAAAATGATATGTACTTTCTTTTTTTTTTAATTTGGCCACGCTGAATCTTAGTTGTGGCATGTGGGATCTAGTTCCCTGACCAGGGAATGAAGTCAGCCTCTTCATTGGGAACTCAGAGTCTTAACCACTGGACCACCAGGGAAGTCCTCAGTTCAGCTTTTTCAATACACATATTCTGTCAAAGTAAAACACACATTCTTCTCTTTCAAAAAATATTCCAAGTTGTCTCTTGAAACAAGAGTATTCTGACTCCACCCCCAATGGTATCTTCAAAAGCATCGCACTTCCTACTAGGTAGAAATTAGCCAAATACACAAAATACACAGGGGGCACAGGTAGTTATGCTACATATACTATAATCCCTTTTTAAAAGTAAAAAACCTTTATGAAACAAATTCTTCATCTTTTGTAAATTAAAAAAAATTATTCAAAACAATAGTAATAACCTTGTAGCACCATTTTCCAAACATAAAAAAGACTCTAGACTCACACTGGTGTCAGGTGATGGGTCTTCTGAATGCAAATGCTCTGTGAAAAATTAAGAAAAATAAAAGGCATTCTCCTGACTGGACAGCAGAGGGAGAAGGAGGAATGGACTGGCCATGGGACGATGGGAAGCCAGGCTAAGGAAGAAGGGGCTGCCCTTTATAGAACTTGACTGCTAGCCACAGACACGGCCTTGTTTACGGAGAAGACACCTATAAACAAATCAGTAACGATCCCAACTGACAAGCTATGGATGGACACCCCCAGCAAGCCCAAGCCTGACCCAGAGAACTGTCTCCAGAAATTTACAAACAATATTTCAACCTCTGCTTATTTTCAGGTTGGCAGGAGGGAGATGGAAAGAAAAACAAAACACACCTGATCTCAACCAGAACAAAAATAAAAAATGAGTTTAGGAGACTACGAGTGAAAACCAAAATGCAAATGTAGCTAAGTTTTGCCCCAAAGTAGAAAGACTACTTCTTTAAAGCACAGAAAGTACCATCCTTGAGATATAAAATCCTGAGAATCAAGCCAAGTGTGGACTTAATGAGTTTATCAATCTGCTTACCAGGAGTTAAGACACAAATGAGATTCATTAGAAAGAATCAGTGAAGTGGCCATTTGCTTTCTCATTTAACCTAGCTGCTATCCTTATTGATCATCAAACCTTCTCATTTACACTCCCATCATACAAGAAGAATGATTAAAATGCCAGCCCTAATTCAAATAACTGATATATGGCAGAAACAAATATATTTATATGCTTTCTAGAAAGATTAATAGTAGCTGGTGCTGGCTTGCCACGGGAAGATGTACAAACGTTCTATCCCATACATAAATCAAATGCAAAGCACATAGCATATTTAAAGACTGCTGATGTTACAGTGATTTTAAATTACTCAGGTTCTGGAATAAACTATGCAGATCTTGACTAATGTGGTAATGTATTCTGGAGCTTCTCTTGTTAATTTAATGTTATAATGTAATGGCATTAACTGAAAGACGGTCTGAGGAATTAAGAGAGAAAATAAACATATTTGAAATCAAGGGTATTTTATTTTTAACCCATACTTTATTGATGAATAGTCTGATCATTTCCATTGTATTTCGCTGTGGTTAAGATTCTTTAACATGCTTCCCTGTACACTCTTTAAAAAAACTTTTAAATTTTATTATTGGAGTATAATTGCTTTACAATGTTGTGTTAGTTTCTGCTGTACAACAAAGTGAATCAGCTAGGGATATGTTTTTATAATGAGTTGTTTGCTGGCTTGGGCAGATTCATTATAAAATGGTTCCATTAACCATCGTGGTTTAGTAGATTACAATGATACTTTGTTTTTCGTCCCTTCAAAATTAAATTGAATGGAAAAGAAAAACTGAACAAAATGACAAAAGAAATGGAGGGGCAAATAAATGAAGAAGGAGAACAGTGTGATTTGTAATGTCAAATGAGCAGTGGCTGAATCAGAGATGCCCTAATGTACCAAAAACTATTTACAAGTTTCCAACTTGCTGGCCACTAAAACCAGCAAATATGCAAAAATCAGTGGTATTCAAAGTAAAGCAGAATACTGGACTGGAAACCAAAGAATCCAGGTGAACTTCTCAATCCTGCTCTTGGTTGGTACCTGCCTACCTTTTCAGGGACATGGTAAACACGGCCTGAGAGGCTCATGTAGGTTTGAAAAGCACTTTGTAAACTGCTTTCCTGCTTGTGAATGCCAGGTACTACCATCCTCCACCCTCTCCCCCTCCTCATCCTTAACCTCAGGTCACTTCCTGTTACATTTTGGTCACTGTTTAAAACACATCTGTGAAATCAAGTGATCTGGGTACAAGAAGACACTTCAAAATATTATTGGTAGAAATAACTCTTTGAAAAAATGTGCAAATGGCTTTTATACCTGTTTAAGAATGGTGAACTGGGCACTGTGATTCACAAAGACAGTTCTGAATTCTGGATTCCCTTCCAACAACCCCAATCATTTTGATCACAGAACACATAGTTTCATGAGAGCCCAAGATCATCGCTGTTGCAACATACACAAGCTTTTCCATCTCAGTGAAACAGAGAGAAAGTAGAAGTCTGGTCCTGATCTTTTTTCAGAGGGTCAGAATACTCTGTGCATAAACACATCATGTTGGCAAGAGTCAGGGGAACTACCAATCTCCTGCCCATTGTGGGGGGTAATCAGTCAAGATTGGCCACAAACACTGACCCAGGAAATATTTCTCAGTGTGAGGTCCTGGAAGTTCTGGTGGGACAGGGGTGGGGGGATGGGGGTGCTGACAGGGGAAAAAGAAGAAAGCCAACTGTCTCAAGATTTATTTAGAATACCTCACTTCTCTGAGATTCTTAACCACTTCATCAAAATGTAGGTATGCTGAGATGTTTTTAATATGATTCACGGAACTGTTGCTCCCACCAGGGAAATAATAATCACGTGTCCATTCGTTCATTATCTGTTCATGCATGAACACCTAGCAGGAGTCAGGTACTATGTTAAATGCCAGGGACAACTGTCAACATGCAGACATGGGCCCTGGCTTTAAGGATATTAGATTCTAATGAAAAAGGGAAAGCAACAAAGAAAAATAAGAAAATGTACAAAACAATGGCTTGCGATAATAATGACTATGATAAAGGCTAACAAGAAATGGAGTGATGCAACAGGGATTACACAGGATTGCGGGGGCTACGTTAGAGAAATAATCAGAGAATCCCTCTCTCAGGAGGAGACTTGAGGGAGACTGAGCCAGCCAAGTGAAGAGTTGGGGAAAAGTTTTCCAAGCAATGGAAACAGAAAGTGCAAAGGCCCTGAGACAGAAGGGCTTAGAGAACTGAAGGCATCACAGAGAAGCCAGGTGGCCAAGCACACTGAGGAAGGGAGAGGAGTGTGAGATGAGGCTGGAAGAGTGGACAAGAGCTACATTTCACATGCATGCTGTGCAGACCAGGTTCAGGAGACTTACAGGATAAAGGTTTTCAAATCTTAACGGGTTTTAAAAGGCACAGTTTGATTTACGTTTAAAGGAAATTGAAACAGAGCAGGATACTATGGTTCTTTCCCTCCAGGTCTTCCGCCTGTCTTTTGTCCATAGAAAAACTTTAGTCAAAGATTAAGTTTAATTGGAGAAGTGAGAAAATGCAGAAGCAAATGAAAACAATCAAACAGAACCAAAAAATATTAGTTTAGTCACTAAGCAAAATCAGGGACCTTGAGGTCTTCCTCAATGGCTACAAATAGCATTTGGAGCCATATCCTTTGAGCTGTTTTATAAACACTGAAACCCTCATCAGATGGAATAAGCTAACTACCTGATGATCAGAATGTAGCCATGACATAAGCTGCCACAATTCTGAGAACCGGCCTCAAAGAAACGGGAATAAACTGACCCTGGAACTGAAAACTAACTGCCTTTGAAACAATCAAGATGACACTGATCAGACCGCTGCATGACCAATTTTAAGACGACGGTGCTATTTCCACATGTAGCCTCTTCTCTCTGCCTATACGCCTCCTCCTCCTGCTATAAAAGTTCCGGCCCACTGAATGTCAGTGGGGGAGGGGCGGGTGGGACTCGGCCTCTGGACATGAGTCCACCCTCCCTCAGGTTGCCCGCCTCCAAAACAAAGCGAATTTTCCTTTCCACCAGCCTTGCATTTTTATTGGCTTTTGAGTCTCGAGCAGCTGGATCCCACTCTCAGCAACAGTATTACCCCATGTGCATGCCCTTTGTATAAACACATAATGTATAAACATAACCTTTAGTCTAAAGAGGCTAGCATTTGGAGAAATCAGAAGGCATTTTGAATGCATTTCCCAGTATTTAAATAAAAATGATCTTAAAGGAGTAGACATTTAGAAAGCCCCAAAGAGCCACCTGATAACCAGTATATATAACAATGGATGTAAGGTTTTAAAAAAATGAAACAAAATAAATCTACATACCTCCTCGTTGCACCAATAATGTGACCTCACTTCCCTTTGGACATTCGATGAGCATGTCCACGACTTGGTTGTGAGTTAGGGCCTGCACATTCTTCTTATTAACTTCCACTATAAGATCCCCTTCTTTCAGGCCTCGGCACCTTGGACTGTCAACAATCTGTTTCACTCTTTGGCCGCCACCCCCAGGACTGTCCGCGATAGTAAAACCAAAACCCATTGGCCCTTTCACTATATGAACAGTTATGAGTTCTGGCTGAGTGGCTATGGAGGAAGCCAAAGAGACAGTGTCGTTGGGGTAACCATGGGAACCATTTGAAGCCACATCCGCAGGGCTGCTTGGCCTGGCATCCTTCATACTGCTGACTTTGCCTGTTTTACTACTGTGACTAGCTGGTGAGTCATAGGTTTCTTGCCCATTCACAATAATTGGTTCTTTATCCAGAATGGCCACCGAAGTCACTAAACTCGTGTTGGGGTCATCTGGGTCAAAGGGCAGTGGATAACCTCGGCAGAGTTCAAGGTCCACGCTGGCACCGATGGGAATGGACTGGAAGATTTTCACAACTTGTGCATGCGTGTGTCCCAAAACACAGGTGTCATTCACGCTCACAATTACGTCTCCTGCAAAAGAGTTGGGGATTAAGAACACTGCCCAGGAAAGTCTATCGATTTTATACTATAAAATCCTACCAATAAGAAGTTGAACTGAAATTGGATTAGGGGGTGATACTGCAAGGCACGAAAAGACAGCTGCTACTACTTTGTTTATGCTAATAAGGCATTCTTGTAGCATTTACCGGCTTCCCTGCTAATGGGAGTATAATGATCATTGAAAGAACATTTGAGCTTTTTTGTAAAAAAAAAAAAAAAAAATCACTGCAGAATACCAAGTTGAGAATTCATTCATTCAAATGGATCTGCATTTTTAGTAAATTACTCCTTTACTATACTCATCAGCACCCTAACAGTTACCCAAAAGGGAAAATGTTAAAGCAGCTTCAAAGGTTTTCATCTACACCAGGGAACACATTTACGTAGTACAGTTAGCTTGCTCATTCGCCAAGTTTTTAAAGGACAATGACAAGCTCAAGAAATCATGGTGTTGTCTGGTCCTGACCACAGAGGACCATGTGGTGTCTCATACCTGTTTCCATCTTGCCATCCAGGGCGGCAGGACCATCTAGGACCAAGCTCTTGATTTGTAGAAACTCGTCAGGTTCATCCCCTCCAACAACTGTGAAGCCAAAGCCACGACTGCTTTTCCGCAGCTTCGTGTGAATGAATTTGCCTTTCAACTCTGAAGGGTTTCGTGTAAAAAAGGGTTTGCCTGCATCAAAACAAGATGTGGAAGGAAGGTCACCATGAGTGAAAAGATGAAGTAAATAAGAAATGATACAAGTTAGAGATCTCTCTCCAAACTCCTGTGCTGGGGCATGGGGGCACAGAGGTGTTTCAATAAAGCCCTTCTTGATTTCAGTTATAAGGGAATTCCCAGACCCTTTAGTGTAAGGAGGGGGCTAGGGTTCACTGTGTGTCAGCACAAAGATCAAAAGAAAATATAACAGAAGGATGACATTGGTGTCCACTGTCTGACACAGATCCTTGGTCTTGTTTCATGTAGTTTGATAGCAACTGATCTGCTATGAGGCCCTTCAAAAAAAAAAATGGAGTGGGTCTTTGCTTTGTGTCTTTTGTTTTGTTACAGATTATATTTTCTACTATGGCTTCCAGTGTATTGTTTTGAGTTTGGCTCCCATTTGTAGAGTCAATTACACAATAACTTTTCAAAGAGAAAACTCATTCTGAAAATAAACAGATGATACCAGGAGACATAGTATGGTCACAAAGAATAACTCATATAAATAAAAAATGGAGAATCATGGGACTTCCCTGTTTGTCCACTGGTTAGGAGGTCTTCCCTGTGGCTCAGTTGGTAAAGAGTCTGCCTGCAATGCAGGAGACCCGGGTTCAATCCCTGGGTCGGGAAGATCCCCTGGAGAAGGAAATGACAACCTACTCCAGTATTCTTGTCGTGGGGAATCCCATGGATGGAGGAGCCTGGTGGACTACAGTCCACAGGGTCACCAAGAGCCAGAAACAACTGAGTGACTAATACACACTCTCTAAGACTTCACCTTCCAGTGCAGGGGCCTGGGTTCATCCCGCATGCCCGGGTGTCTGGGAAGATTGTACATGTCCCAGCACAACTAAGCCTGTGCACCACAACGGCTGAGACCATGCAACAAATCACTGAAGCCTGAACAACCTAGAGCCCGTGCTCCAGGACAGGAGACACCACCACAATAAGGAGCCCACAAATCGCAACTAGAGAGCAGGCCCCAGCTCGATGCAATGCAAGAAAGCCCATGCACATCAACGAAGATCCAGCACAACCAAAAATAAATAAATAAATAAACAGAGCATCGCTATTTTAAAAATTAAAAGGAGTCACTATTTTGAATTGAATTCTAAATTCAACTGATTTTTCCTGTCCATTTGCATCATTTAACAATTTGTGAAATAGCCTAGGTATGTCCAAAATCAGTTGTCTCATTAAACATAAATTAACACATATACAGCTAAATAGCTTCTAAACATTCAGTGAATTCTCTTGATAACATTCACAAACAACATTTTATACACAAACCCAATATTTTATTTTGAGTTTGGGCCTTTCTCTGTAATTGAGAAGCTCAATTGAATTTTCCTGATTATTCCAAAGTAGTGAACATCATTCTGGGCTCAGACTCTTTCAGCTCTCCTATTATACTTCCTGTCTCCTGCCCTTGACACAGCTTCCCCATATGCCCTATTACTTTACTACCAAAAATGCTATCCAAAAAAAGGAGAAAAGAATCTCCATGTCTCCATATACCCCTGCACTAGGAGGCTGGCACACAGGAAGGCAAGTTATTTTTGGTTAGCTACATCTAAAAGGTCTTTTTAAAAAGGTCTCTGGGAACACATACAATTTTTAATTGCACATTTCAAAAGTCTCTGGCTCTTAAGAAGGCTTTTTTAAATTGCCTGGAGTCACAGGTCTGCTCACTAACCTCCTCCCCTCTACTGTAGTCCCAAGGCTGGCTGGAAGCATGACAAACTACAGTCTTGTCACCATGGCAAGACCGAGCTGGATTCACCATGTGAAGGCATCTGCCAAAGCACCAGGGAAGGGATGTCAAGCGCAGTCAGGGATTGTACTGAAAGAGTTGCCATGGCAATGACTAGATGGAAAATTGAGAACCATTCAGATAACCCCCGAATTTCCCTTTATGGGATATGCGAATAACAGCTATTCTTGAAGCAGAGGCTACTAGGGAAAGCTTTAAGGAAAACACATATTTCACTTAGGCAAAGACATCAATAACCATCAACTTTTCAGTGAGACACTCTCTGACCCCTTATTAAATACTGCAATATCTCCTCCAGCATTCACAATCCCCCCTACCTGCTTTATTATTGATCTCAGCATTTATCACCATCCTACATGGGATACAGCTTACTCACTGATTGGGAGTTTTTTCTCCCTCTCCCCCATACCCCACTGCAGGAGAGGCACAGCACATGCTCACACGTACAACACTAGAATCAACTCCACAAGGATTCCTGATTGCACGTCCAGAGTGTAAATAAAACATGGCCTGTTTCATTGTGTGTGCTCCAAAAATGTGTGTTGAATGAACGAAATGAGTAAGAACACAAAGAAATGAAATTTAATGTGTCTTTGAGAAGGCTGCAAGAGGTGGCTGGGTGTGTAAGTTTTTCACCCTGATTATAGCAAAGTTAGAAAATGTAAAAATGTGGCAGTTTATCTAAATGAATATTTTAAAAAGCCATTAGCATATTTTGAGTTGAGAATGCTTTCAGCTTAAAAGAGACATGAAGAGGACTTTGAAATTACACACTGACTTTCTGTTTCAACATTTAACTAGGGAGGGAAGATCAGAGGGTTCCACATTTATGCACATTTTATTACGTTTTATGTACAGGTAGGTCATCAGTTACTGTAGCTTTGGAGAAGTGCTTTTCTATATACAAGCAGTGGAATGAGGAGCTCTCTGCTGCAGCCTGGTGGCATATGTAATTTTCTAAGACAGGCTAATCTGCTGACTAGTCACCAGTTGTAAGATCTGGTGAGGTGGAAGGATCACCTGGGTAGCTTTTTTTTATGTATTCATTTCTAGGGCCTGCCCTGGATTCACTGAATCTGGAACTTCCGGGTCTCGGCCCAAAAACATCTACTCATGAACAACCTGTAGCTGCCTGCTTCTCCGCCAAGTTGGCACTATTCTTTGAACTAGTGTGTGAATACCATAGAACAGTGTTGCCCCAGAGTACTTCCTGTGACACAGGAAATGCTCGGTATCTATACTATCCAATACAGCAGCCGCTAGTCAAAAACGAGGCTCTCCTGACCCCTTGAAATGTGGCCAGTGGAAACAAGAAACTAACTTTTTTATTTTTTAAAACTGGAATTAACTTGAATTTAAACGGTAACATGTACCCAGTAGCATCCAAACTGAATGGCATATATTAAGACGATGAGGTATCCCACAAAATAAAAAAAAAACAAAAACACAACAAAAAGGTTTAAGTCAGAAGTTAAACTGTTCCTAAGGACACCCAGGGTTCAAATCTGTGCTCTACTACTTCCTGGCTGTGTGTGAATTACTAAACCTCTCTCTGCCTGAGTGTCGGGTGTATAAGTGGAGATGAGGGTACTAACCTCACTATTTACACGATAGTTGTAAGAAGGAACAGTGACAGATAACATAGCTGAAGTGCTCAAGGAGGTGCCTGATGCATAAAAAGAGGTTATCAATGTAGGTTATTATTTTGTTGATGGTGGTGATGAAATGGGTAGGGTGAAGGGGTAGCTGCAAAATCTCTGAGCATAAAGCTGGAAGCTGGAGAGACTTCCCAAGAGCAAATCTCTTTAAAGTTAACATTTTCTGAGTTTGAGAAGGATACTCTCTTGATCAGAGGAAAGTTCAGTTGAGCAATGAACTCGGCAAAATTAATACCAAACAAATCTAACCCTATTAGCTACACAGCTTCTTCCTGAGAGTACTGTCAGGAACACAGACCAGGATGCTTAACAGGTACATAGGGAACTCAGAGTTGTAACCTATGGTGATAAAGCCCAACTTAATGTTTCTTACAACTGTAGCTTGGAGTCAGAGAGTATGGATTTAAATTGGCTTCTATGGTATTGGTTATACTTTGAAGATTACGATTATGCTTGAAAGACAACAATCAATACAGAGACTATAGAGTAGAAAGTTTTAAGAATAGACTATTTCCCACAGGGAGTTCAGTGAGCCTCTCCCAAACTCCAACCACTAGGGAACCCAAGAAGATTAAAGAAGAAAGGGGAGGGAGGGAAAGAAAGAGAAGAATCTGAAATAAAGTTCCACATACAGATCAATACTGTCTGGACTCTTAACTCAGTTGGTGCACAAAGCATTTGACACTCAGAATCTGAAACTTTAAAGCTCTAATTTATTTAATCTCTAAGACAATCCTTTAAGGAAGCCAGGCTGTTTATCATGGATGTACATACGTTATTTCACACAATAATAAATTTAGCAGAGAGGATGAGATCTAGTTCAGGATATCCTACAGTGGAAAAACAAAACAAAACAAAACACAGTCTCATACCTCCATGGGATTTAAAGTCTGAAGAGGAAACTTGCTAAATAACTGAACTCAAATGAACACTAATTACCAACTGTTAAATTCTATAAATGAGAAGTTTGACATGGGAAGAGTGAATAGGACAGAATCCAACAAAAACCTTAGATGAGCAGAAGTTGGCAAAGCAAAGAGTGGGAGGAAAAGACAGCTGCAAACAGAGAACAGCATATGCAAAGACCCTAATGTGGTCCACAGTTTCAAGGATTCAAGGAATTAACAAGAGGTTCAAGGAACTGAAAAGTTAGTGTAGTTAACTTACCATGAGAGAAAGAAAGAAGACAACATGAAGTTGAAGAAGGAATTTTATACTTTAAAAATACAGAGGAGACCACAATCCTGTTGATATTAATTTATATATCATTATCTTCTATGTTTTGTCTGTATTAAAAACATTACCACCATTAAATGGTATCAAACTATTTTATACAAGTTGATATTAACACTAATCTCATGATAATATCAGCTAAAAGGGAAATAATTTTTCTTATAAAAAAAATGGAGGAATGAAAATTAGGGAAAAGGGGTATCTTCCCTATCTTTTAATATCTAACACATTTATATCTTTAAAAATGTAGAGAGAAGAAAAGACAAATTTTACAGCTTTTTATTGGTTCTGTAACATACTCCCCAACACTATTAAATATGATGTTTATTCTATTTTTTTATCTAAAAGAAAAAAGCTAAAGAAAAAAAATCCCCAAATCTTTTCTATCCTTTAAAAGTAATGAGGCCTGAAAGTAGCAAGATTCTGAGCTTCCAATTTTCTGTAATGAAGCTCAGTAGGGATGCATACTGTTTGTGAATGTAAATAAGTGAGAGCCAATGAAACGTTGGAATACATGCATAAATGCCCAAACTGCAACAAGAACAGAGGTTAGAGTGTAAAACACAGTAATATCAAACCATTTTACATTTACAAGAAAATCTTACTCAAAAGCAAATACATTGACTAGAATCTTAAAACATGCAGTGCTGAATTTTCAATGTATCTTATTTAACACAGTATTAAATGTGTGTGTCTTCTAAATTTAGGGTTCACAACTCAACATGATTTTGCATACCACCATCCCCCCACTCCCAGCAGCATTTGGCAATATCTGGAGACAGCTTTGTTTGTCACATTGGGGGAGGGTTTCTCCTGGCACTGAGTGGGTAGAGGCTGGTAACATTGCTCATTCCCTACCATATATACAGGTCAGCCCCACAACAAAGAACTATCTTGAAACAATCCTTTGGAAAGATCTGGGAATTATCAGATTTCATTTTTTAAAGTTTCTTGAAAAAAATTAAACTTTTGAGTCAAACTAGGATGCAATTATAAAAACACTTTACCCTGAAGTGGAGCTTCTCTGGCTGGCTCCAGATTACTTGGGGGGTGGTTTGGAATAGCAGGAGGCACAAGCGATGAATGATCTTCTGTCCATTCTACAATGAAAACAAGAAACAGTTTACTGTTTTCCTTCCAATCACTGGTCACCTTACTCAGGATTCACCACCTTCCTCATTATAAAACTACCCAAACCAATAAAACCAGAAGAAGAGAGCTTCACTTGAAAAGAAATTGGTATCTGATGCTATTCTATGTAGGGCTTCCCAGGTGGCGCTAGTGGTAAAGAACCCCCCTGCCAATGCAGGAGACATAAGAGATAGATGTGGGTTCGATCCCTGGATCAGGAAGATCCCCTAGAGAAGGGCACTGGCAACCTGCTCCAGCGTTCTTGTGTGAAGAATCCCATGGACAGAGGAGCCTGGCGGGCTACAGCCCATATGGCTGCACAGAGTAGGACACCACTTAGCACACCTACTCTGTGTTAAGGTCCCTCCCTGTGTGTGTGTGCGTTTTTGTCTCTTTCTCCTAAGACCTCTGAGGACAGAACTAAAACCAATAAAAATACAACCAATAAAATCTCCAGTTCTCTCTGGCTGCAGAGTTCAAAGTGAGATCAAGTAAAAAAATATCAGAAAAGATATACAGTAAACTAAAGCAGGCCCAATAAGGCAGAAACTTCTATAATTCATCTGAGACTTGGCTGGGCAGCTGAAGTCTGCTTGGCTGGGGCAGTAAAGGTAGGTTTCAGGAGTTTGGTAAGGTGCTGTCCCTATCATCTCTAAAACCCGAGGGGGACCCATTACAAAAACCCCCGAGTCCTAACTAGTCTAAGTTTACGAACTAAGGGTAGTCTCATTCACTTTGAAGACCAAGAAATAACTCACTGCGAATGAATCTTAAGAATCATTAAGATTCATTTGTAAGTTTATGTACACAGTCAACTGTGTACACATAGTCAATTTTATACTCATTTTTCAATTGTACATTCTCATTCCCCAAATTCATAAAAATATTTTTTAAAATTTTTAAATAGAAAAGAGATTAAGGTAGAAAGGAGAACTTCTCAATAGCTGAGGGCGCGCACGCGCAGGTGCGTATGCGCGCGCACACACACACACACACACAAACACACTCTCTAAAATACAGCCTATGGCCGTGGTTGGCAAACTATGGCTTACAGGCCAAATTGGCCCCCATGCCTATTTCTATCAAGCTTGCAAGTCAAGAACGGCTTTCACACATTTCTAAATGATTCAGAAGAATATTTTGTTGACACATAAATTACATGACACTCAAATTTCAGGGTTCAGTGTTTCAGCCACATACATTTGTTTACAGTCTATAACATATTTCATACCATAAGGGCAGAGATGAGTAGCTGTAATAGATGCTGTATGAATAGAAAAGCCTAAAGTGTTTATTATCTGGTCATTTACAAAAAAGTTTGCCAACTTCCATGCTATGGTCTATATTTATTAAGTTCAATATGATAATAATAGAAGTACTGAATTTTATATTCATATAAAAGGAGCAGTAAACCTAATATTTTTAAAGACTGCAATGAAAAATGAAGAACAATCTAAGCATCTGCTAATACACAGATGGCTAAATGAAGTAAAGAGATTCATAAAAGGAATATTATGCAGTCATTAAAAATCCCAAGGTAAATCTATATTAAGCATCCTTGAAAAGGTGCAAGAGATATATTTAACTGAGAAAAATAGGCCAGAAAACTAATATGTATGTAAATACAGAATGTATTCATATACATAAATTATGACCTGGTGTTTGTTAAAATCTGCATATTGGTATATCCCCAGAAAATTTCTGCACATTGCTTATTGCTGAGAATAGAATGGGAGCCAGCAGGGAGATGCAAATGTTCTCCACTTCTGAACTGTTCATGTTTTTGTGAAGAGCACGAAGTAACTTTTAATTTTTTGAGAGCCCCGAAAATTACCAGCTTTCTCTGATGCCTGCTGCTGCTGCTGCTAAGTCGCTCCAGTAGCGTCCAACTCTGTGTGACCCCAGAGACGGCAGCCCACCAGGCTCCCCTGTCCCCGGGATTCTCCAGGCAAGAACACTGGAGTGGGTTGCCATTTCCTTCCCCAATGCATGAAAGTGAAAAGTCAAAGTGAAGTCGCTCAGTCGTGTCTGACTCCTAGCGACCCCATGGCCTGCAGCCTACCAGGCTCCTCTGTCCATGGGATTTTCCAAGCAAGAGTACTGGAGTGGGGTGCCATTGCCTTCTCCGTCCCTGATGCCTACATGCCTACAATTAAAAGTTAGTTCCATACCCTGCACATCTTCTTAAAGTGCTAGCAGTGGTTTGGATTTAGATACAGGACACGACTGAGCGACTTCACTTTCACTTTTCACTTTCATGCACTGGAGGAGGAAATGGCAACCCACTCCAGCATTCTTGCCTGGAGAATACCAGGGATGGTGGGGCCTGGTGGGCTGCCGTCTATGGGGTCGCACAGAGTTGGACACGACTGAAGTGACTTAGCAGCAGCAGCAGCTGTGCAAAAGCTCCCAGGGACAAGGAATTCTGTCACCATCAGAAATGTTCTCCAATCTAACAACAGCCCCTTTCTAAATCCGAGTGGAGACTGGGTGCTTTTAAACTGGGCCCCCCACTTTAGCTGTCTGGGTTCAGGGTGTGGACTCTAGCAGAGGTTCTGCATCACTCCCCACGCTTCCAGGACATTGAGTTCCTAGCACCACACAGGACATGATCCTCGCGGCCTCTTCTGACCACACGGGGGTGTCAGTGCCCAGGCTTTGCCTGGAGCTTCTGGCCCACAGATAGAGGGAAAGCCAACCTTCTGGCTGCTGTTGCTGTTGCTGTTGTTGTTGTTGCTGCTGCTCCAGCTGCTTCTTCCGTTTGGCTTCTAGAACTGGGTTCTCATATTGTGTCTTCCTGTTGATGTGGCTGGAACAGAAGGCATATTGCACTCAGTTAGGAAACATTTTGTCCCACAAGCAAAATGCCAATCAGGCCAAGTTCCCTTGATTGGACCTAAGCAAAGCAGGTGGTTGAGCATTTTGTGTCAAAAAGCACAGTTAGGAAGATACAATAAAAATAAAAATGAATGGTTTCCACACATTGACTGCTTATCTGTACCAAGTATTGTACAACCAGTTTTACATGTGATTTATTTTAAAAATCTCCAGTAAATGCCAAGATGAAGGTCCTATTTTTATTGTTATTTTGTGGATAAGGAAAATAAGTTTCTGAGCAGTTAAGTAACAGCTGACCTAACAAAACAGAGCTAGTCAGCACTAAGGAGGGTTCAAGCTCAGCACGGTCAGCTCTCAAGTCCCAGGACTGTAAACACCGACTCTCCCAAATGTCCAAAGAATCACGTGACAAAGGACGTTTCTTTAATTCAACAAGAAGTCAGTTACAGAATTATTTTAAAATGGAGCTGAAAGTGGATATGTGGTGTTGTCTGTAACATGTAGTGCCAGAAACTGCGTGTAACTTTCTACAATACAGTTCATGGAACCATAAGCACCCTGCCCCCCAAAGATCAAGTTAAAAGAAGGACTATACCAACATCTGTCAACTATTTTGATCAATAGGCATGGAGTCAGGATTCAAAGTATAAGCCCTAGGCAAAAAGATTCCATACAGATGCAGCTAACCTAAGCAAATGTGATGTGTTCAAAGTGACAAAGACCCAGATACTTCAGATGGCTCCAAAATGAATAAGGGCAGGGAAACATAAAAATACACACACATACATTACAAATATATATATGAATCCAAAGCACTTTTTTTTTTGCCATTCTTATTCATTGTATATATATGTAGGCTCCCCTGTTGGCTCAGCAGTAAAGAATTCGTCTGCCAATGCAGGAGACCTGGGCTTGATCCCTGGGTCAAAAAGATCCCCTGGAGAAGGACATGGCAACCGACACCACTATTCTTGCCTGGGAAATCCCATGGACAGAGGAGCCTGGCAGGTTACAGTCCATGCGGACACAAGAGAGTCAGACACAACTGAGAAACTAAGCAACGATTACGATATATGTATATATACACATATTACATCAACACATATATATACAGGCCTACACATATTTTTTACCTCATCAAAATCATATTTCATAAGAAGTTTAGAAATATTCCTACTCTGTGATATTTAGAACTCAAAATACTGTTTTCAAGCCAGGCTTTATTTTTTAACAGTTTCCCTGGAGGCTCAGCTGCCAAAGAATCCACCTGCAATGCGGGAGACCTGGGTTTGATCCCTGGGTTGGGAAGATCCCCTGGAGAAGGAAACGGCTACCTTCTGGTACTGGAGAATTTAGAAAGTTTAAATGAATAAGTAATCACTGAGAATCTCAGACCTGAGCAGGGCAAAACAGTAGGCCAAGCTGATGCTCTTCCTGAAGATAAACAACTCATATTCATATGGTCTATTGAGTAGTTGCTTTTCGCCTTCATTCAAATAATACCTATTATTAAGTACCTGCCATAGACCAGGACTATGTTTGGCTCTGGCAATACCGTAGTAAACAGAAGACATGTTGCCCTCAGGGATTTTATTATATATCATCATCAGATTTGCTGAATATTTTCTTATTCATTATTTTTTTCATTATAAGATTAATATAATGCTACTATTAGTACTTGTTTTTACCTTATCACAATGGCAAATTCTATTCAGCATAAATGTATATAATTACAGAAGAATGCAAACTAAAATGTGTCTTAATAGGCACTTACTCTACATAGTAGATACCATAGACAGGGTCTTCAATCTTTTCCCAACCAGCAGGCAGTTCTGAAAAATAAAAGAACATTCAGAGCAAGAAGAAGATATTCCTGAAGAGCCTAGAGATTTTCAACAACCAACTTAGGCAAAAAAAAAAAAAAAGAGTCATAAAAATACTGTCTTAAGTCCAAATAAAAATACTGTCTAAAGTTCAATTAAAAAGTGAGCATTATATTATCAGTGTTTTTCCACACAAAGAACAATTCTTTACTGATATTTTGTATAAGCAAAGGAAACTTAATATAATGCAGTCTTAGGTGCCTTCATTCTAAATCAACTATTAAACTAGATTTTAATGAAAATATATTTAAATTTTGCCTTGAATGCCTGGTTCCCATCCTAAATATCTGCAGTGTTCTCATTCTATTGCTAGACTGCCTTACCACACAAGCAAAAATGGATGAAAATAAATGTTCCTTTTCATTTTCAATGCAAGTCCCATTTTTGCTCTCCCTAGAATACATTAAAACTTGCATCTAATTTTCTCCTTGTTCCTAATTAAAATGCTACCAAGTAAATAAAAATGCCCACCTGGAGTTGAGTTCTTGAGTTGTACACACCTATCACTCAACTGGCTACATCTGGACAGGCCCAAATCTTCACCAGGCTGTGCCTATGAAAGCAGAAACATCGGTCCTGCTCTCCCAAAACTCTCCACATAACTGGGTATACTTCATTCCTTTAAATGCTGGTGGTAAAATGGTGCTGGGGAATATGCATGCCTTTCGGAAAACTCCTCTGTGCTCCACTGAACTTCACTTCATAAAGTTTCATATCGAAAGTTGCAACTCCGTTAACGAGGTAACAGAGGGTTCTGTCATAACAAGAGCTTATTTCCAAAAGCCCACTGCACCAGATGACCCTGTGAAAGAGCAGCTACGTGGTATTTTGTGTCACTAAACAATTTTTCAGGCAGAGCTGCAATTCTCAACTTAATTTCAAAGCCACTCTGCTCTGTGTGTAGTTGAGGCAAGGTGGTATAGAACACTGTACTCCAAAGCGAACCTTTATTCCTAGAAGGACACGTTAGGACTGACTTGAACTGAACATTACACTTGATTGAAAAACAAGACTTTAAAAAACAATCCATGATTTTGTGGTCACCATTTGAAAATAGTGACCATTTCATCAGGGCTTAGGTTTTCCATAAGACACAAACAGTTCTACACTAAAATGGAGTCGTGCATGCACACACACACATGTGCAGACACAGATACACAGACACATACACACACACACACACAGGCTAATTACTCAAAGTTTACATTTTGCTCAGATTTGGCTGCACATCAAGAGACATTAATTTTATGGGTTTTGCTCCACATGTTATTTGTTTGCAAACAGAGACATGTTTTCCCCTCCCCCTTTCTTCACAGGCGTGGGGAACACTTAGCAGGTTCTAAAGAAGTCTGAATACTGGGAGACACAGCTACTAAAATGCAAGGCAGGTCCAATGTGCAGATGTTGACACAACTTGGCTTTTTTATACGCAGTGTCTTGTGAAGTGATGCGAATCAAATGCCTGGGAAGTGGTTTCCCCTTACAATGCTGGAAATTACCATTTAAATGAAAATGAACCAGGAAAAATATTTCCAAAGAGCTGGGAAATCTGAAGATTAGAAAAATGCAAATTGGTGCCCAGGCATATGTTTGTGCTGGCACAGGGCAGAAGAGTGAGTGGGTATTAGGGGACTGACTGCACCTTGTTTAATGAATCAAACTTCTTTTCAAATTCGGCAGCCTTAATGTATGACCTAGGGACTTCCCTGGCAGTCCAGTGGTTGAGACTTTGTCTCCCAGTGCAGAGGGCCCGAGTTCTATCCCTGGTGGTTGGGGAGCTAAGAGCCCATAAGACTCTGAGCCAAAAAACCAAAACATAAAAAAGAGAAGCAACATTGTAACAAATTCAACAAAGACTCTTTTTTTAAAAATGGTCCACATTTGGGGAAAGAAAAAAAAAAACTTAAAAAGATATATATGGCCTGATCATCTTTGGCTAACATAGGGAAAAAATTAAGAATTTGATCCATTCCATTACTTGTCAAACATTTGTTGAGTGCCTACTCAAACATTTGTTGAGTGCCTGAGGGTGTGCTAGACACCAAGGACACAGAGATAATTACAAGGGCACCGTTTGGGCAGACAATTCAGATATGGCACAGGGAGTGCTCTAATGGAGGTCCAAGAGGGCTTCAAGAAGAGAAGCCACCCTTGACTTAGCCGTGTCACCTACTCGACAACTTACATACTAGGGTTGAGACACAACGTTGGCCAACTGGTACTTGGACATTTGCTCTTCTGGGACAGATTAACAAACTCCAAAAATGGTCCAGCTTTTCAAGATAAAGCTCATTTAACACTGAAAAGATAGATCTCTCACTTCCAATGTGGTGATTAACTTAATAATAGGAATTCATTTCTGAAAGCTTAAAATAGAAATTGGTCATCGATTTAAAACAGGATGCTTGTCTTGCAGTGTGCCATTTGGGTCTAAAAAGTTTAAAATGGGAGAAAATACTGAAGCCTAAAAAATGATGACATTAAAATTTTTTTCTTACTCTAAAGTTACTTAAGAGAGCCACGCCCTCGTGTCTAACAACTGTCAGACCTCAGACCAGTCTGGACAAGATATCACTGAGACTGAAGGTGGCGAAGATCCTTTTGGGGTTGTCCAGATCTAAGGTATGAACCTTAGCCATACTCTTTTCTATCTGCCTCATGTTCAGCTACTTACTAACATCTTGAAACCACACCTTTCCCCTAGATTTACCTCGAAGGTCAAATGTAGATTAAATAAGGTTTGAAAACCTTTTACATAGCACCTGGCACCTAAGCTTAGCTAATGGCAATTGTAAGAAAGGCCAAAAGGAGCAGGACAGATCCACGTGGCCTGTTAGCTTGCTGTTCCTACCACTAAAAAATTCACGCTGTACTAATCATCACCATGGAAGCGAATATGGAGCAGACAAATGTTCCCAGAGTTTTGTCAACACACAGATTAACAGTCATGTTCACAAACAGAGATAAATTTCTAAACTGTGATTCAGTGTTGGCTGAGAGGGGACCTCACTTCTCTGTCTCTGCCTCCTAATTGGCTGCAGCACATGAATACTCTGTAATTCAAAAAGAAGCCTGTCCAAGTGCTTTTTGATTCTGGGGAGTTTACTACAGAAGATGTGATAAATTCTACAAACCCAAAGTGCATAATGGAGCTACCGATTCAGCACAAACAACAGAGCTCAGAAATGACAACTCTGTAAGCAAATGATCTGGGTCCAATACTCAAGCCCACAACCCCTACTTCTCAGAGGCAGATTATAGAGAGGGTGTCCTTGTCACATCTAGAATCATATTTTCCAATGAAAACCTTGACAGTTGCTATTGTCTGAAATTAGGATCCTCTTATTAAGAAAATGGGCAGTGAGCTTGTCAAAAGAACCTGAAGTGAATGCAAGGAAAAAGTGTGTGTGTGTTATACAGAGGACACAGACAGACAAAAACCAGGGAGTCCTATCTCTACCCACAAGGACACATTTGGGCCAACTCTGTAGTATACATGTTGCTCTCCTGTCCCATATTAGACACAAAAAGTATCACAAGGAAGAAGAAAAATGTCCAACAGGGAAGAACTGGTTAATAAATCAGAAAATTGGCAAAAACAATATGTGATCACAGGGACAAATACATAGTAAGATACAATATCATTAAGTTTTCTCTTAAGCCCCATAGGAGCTCATCTTTACAGGTTAGGAACAGGAAGCTAAGAGAAGGTGAATGACTTCCCCAAGGTGACAGAGTCAGTAGGTGGGAGAGCCCAGAAATGAAGCCAGGCAATGTGCCTTGACCCCTGAGACAGCTTCTGCTTTACCAAACCATCTCCCAGAACTGTGGCTCTGAACATGAAAAGGGATACTATGCAGCCAGTAACACTTACTTTGCAGTCTTTAACAGCACAGGAATGTTTCCACAATGTTACAGGTATACCAAAAAAGAGGACAATTGATTTTTCCCTAAAAATTTCAACATTCAAGCTTCCAAGAAGCAAATAGGCTGTGCCCCTGTGCACAGTGGAATTCTCTCACCAGCCAGCTACACATGGTGGTGGGCGCTCACACACATCAGTCAGGCAGCCAGGGGCTACAGTCCATGGAGTTGCAGAGAGTCAGACACGACTGAGCACACACACAGAGTAGTTTAAACTGGTTCCACGAAGGACTGAGGCGCTCATTTTTCATCTGGAAAACCTAGTTCTGTCTTTTTCAACAATAATTAATATCACTAGATTAATATACTTTTTAATTTACAAAATGAGTTTCAAATTGTTCTATTACACAGGCTGAATCTCAAATCATTCCTACCACAATGACAACTTACTGTATGTCTTTAAAAATATATCTTTCAACAGTTATTGACCACTGTTGACATATCCACCAAAAACAACAGGATACGTTCCAAACATTAACAAAGATAGAGCAAAATTCTATTATATCCTGAGCCAACCATGATAAATCATCTTTATTTAGATAATAAAACATCAAACTGAACAAAACCCAATAATCTGTATTAAATATTTATATTATCAGTTTTTAAGGCAAACTTAAAAATGCTAGCCTGATTGAATAATCTCAGGACAGTTCTATTCATACTGATGTTAAATAATCTTGTTTTAAAAATATATTATTGTCAATTTTCAATCAGCCAAGGCTTTCAAGTGCAATTTAGCCAAAACTTGTGCTTTCCCATCTATCGTTTCATACATGCATCAGATGGAAAGCAAACTAATTTTTATACCGTTCAAAGATGAACATTAAACGTTTAACTTACCAGGGAACATAATTCAATATGTTCCAACAGCAAAGATAAAAGAGTTTGGCATGATCAACTAATGTAAATTATTCCCAAACTGCAAGAACTCAGAGTTGTCAGACTTGATTTCTACTGACATACACATTCGAAGGACAATAACACAGAAACCAGCATCTGGTTTTCAAGCCATTCACTACAGTTACAAACTCAACAAGTAGCCTGTGACTAACAATATTACACTAGGACTTAGCAACCATTCAGTTTATCAGTGGAACTGTTGTACTGCTGTTACTCTCCCTAAGATCTTTCAATTAGTCTGGTAGATTTTTGTTTGTTTTGCTTTTCTATATTCCCCATGGAGAAAACCACTCATACCAAATAAATAATTGAGACTGAGATAGACTATAGGAGAGTTCAGGGGACATGGCAAGCATCTATCCCTCGGTTTTTTCTTAATCCTTAATTTACGAGAGTACTGATCTGCTAACTCTCATTCTAGCCCCAATTCCCTCAGACATTTTCTTTGTAGACACAATTTATTACAACTCTGTATGATGTCTGCAGTCAGACACATGAGTTGTATACGACTGACCTTTTGTGGCTAAGCCGGAATGAAAATCGTAATTGAAGAAGTTCAAATTAAAGAAACAGAGGGATTAAGCAAGTCACTGGAAACCAAAGCACCAGAGCAAGTCATGCAGGCTGGGAGGGTTTACCTAGTTCACTGTCCAGCTCCTCCGTATGGATCCCTTCTTCTCCAAAGGAATAGCAGGAATGAGACAGAAAAGAGAGAAAGAAAAATTCAGACACCAGCACCAAGGAAAGAAACTCCCTTCAAGAAAAACAGCAAACACATCACTTTATTTTGTCCTTACCTGCATTGTGGCTATTTCACTGGCTTGGCTACTCAACTCAAGACCTCAGTGTAAATCACAAAACGGGAAGAGCTGATATTGGCAACATAATTACATGGCTCATTTCCTTGCAAGTCAAAATAAGGTTTGATTGGTTGTAAAAGATGACAAACACCTTTGCGGTTTTTGGTGTTCTTACGTGGGAAGTCACTTATTACAGACCTTATTTCGAGCAAACAAAGCTGCTAGACCTTTCAATATTAGTCCTTTTAATCCTTCTATGATCCTCTAATCTGTGAGGCAATTATACTCACAATTAAAAAATTACTTAACCTATAAGTAATACTACTGCCTGAAAAACGGAAGGTGAGGTCAAACTGAGAACAAAGATTCTAAGATAAGCTATACTTTTATCTTTCAAAAGCAGTTAGAAAAATGAACTATGTCAGGATGATATACATTGGGGGGTGAGGCTTGAAGGCTGCCCTGAAAGGACGATTGGGAAGCAGAGTTTACTTTGTGTAAGATTTCTAAGTCAAGCAGCTCAGAAATATTAGAATGAAAATGTTCTCTGCAATTTCAATAAGCAAAACAAGTCAAGATCCTTTTCACTCCTGACCACCTCTTGCTGTCAGTAAAACATTTTGTGATAACTGCAAAGAGAATATAGGACACCATACAACAAGTCACTTCATACACAGTTATGGTTGTCCCCTCCACCATGAGCTAAACAAGCACGGGATCAAGGCAGCTTTCACTACTGCAGCGCTCAGTGCCCACTGGAGCCCTGGATATATAACAGGCACCAAATATTTCTCAAATGGATGAATAAACAAACAAACAAATGAATCGATTATTGACTTTAGTCACCAACTGCCAACAATAAGGTAATAAGGTGGACACTGGCACTGTTCCCTAAGAAGGGAATCTTAGTTACATAAAATCTTTCATGAAAATCCTCGTTAGGATATTATTTAAAATATCTTTTGGGGCACTCATTCATTCCCTTAAAAATTCTTTAACTAGATTTACTATGTGCAAGTCCCTGAGCCGTCATCTGAACGTTATGTAAAATTTAAGGAAAAGACTTAGAGTGAAAAATGGCTAGAATTCAAGCTCGGCTAGAGTGGGGCTTCTCGTTTATTGTGTTCAATGATGCAACTGACATTCCCAGAATGCACATGACATACAAAAAGCATTCAACAATTATTCGTGGAATGTAAGAGCATTCTAAGAAGGGAGAACTGCACATCTAACTATCACAGAGCAGGAACTCAATACGGACTGGGGGTGATGGACAGAATGTGCGATGGAACTAGAGTCAGACAAGCTTAGAGGCTGAACCACAGAGAACTTGGAAAGACAAGCTTTGAACCTGGCATTCACTGAACAGACCAGAGAGCTACAGCATTAAACAGGGCTTGAGTCAGTGGTGATAACACAAACACATTTTAACAGACTGCTCTGAATACAGTGCAAGAAGGAGAGTGGGCAAGAGTGTGGGTCGAAGATCGGCATGACCTTGACTAGGATGGTATACATGGTGAGGAAAATGGAGAATGAATTCCAGAGACGCCAGGGAGGCAAGGTGAACTCAGCTGGTAGTACTGACAGGGAATACTTTTAGAAGACCACATTTGGGTTGATGGGCATCATTAGTTGGGTTTTAATCAAAATGAATGTAAACTCTCTTTAGGACAAAAAGCATTATTAAATATTACAATACTGGCCCGGAGCTCACAAGCAAGGGAGAAATCTAATGGAACTACTAAAACACAGAAATCACAACAAGGGTTATACACTGAATATCAAAATCCCAAATTAGTTTCTGCTTTTGTGAGACAGGAAAAAGATAACAGAACATTTTTTATATAATGTTATACTGTTACATTCAACATGCATATGACCTCTAGAGAGCAGAAAGAAACACAGCAACAGTATTGCAAAAGAACAATGTGATTCTTGTGACCTGATATAAACAACACAAGACGGTTTTGTGGTAATTGGCAGGAGAAAAGGCAGATGTGGGAATGGATACTTGCCACTGTGGTAGACTCTGCCTGTATATACTAAAACCATTTGTGGTTTTACAGGCACACGGACATACATATAATTTCTACCAGAAAAAGAACATATGAATTCTAACGGTGAAGCGACCATCACTAAGTGAACTGCACTGGATATGAATACATACTTGCTCCAAAGGGAATAATGTTCACACCAGTGACATGAACTCTAAGAATTAAAAATTATTAGAATGGCTAAAAAGAAAATTCAGTAATTGTATCAAAATTGTATCATTTTTCTCAGTAAAAGCTATTGGAATCTTCTATTATCTATCAAATTATACTAACAGGCATTTTCATACATTCCCAGTATAATTATAATGGATAGTGAAACTGAAGATCTGATGGTAATAAGAGGGCCTAAAACAGTTTCAAAATCTCAGGCATCAAATGAAGATTACATTCTGTTCCAAGAAGTTTTATGGTTGGATGTATTTTATGTTCTTATCTTTGAAAACTGGTCACTTCTGTATCACATGTTTAAGAGAATATGTGAATGATCATGATAGCCCATTATCCTTAAGCATGCGAAATAATGCATTTGCCCATGCCTGTTCCTTTTCTTCTTTACGACTAAGCAATCAGAATAAAATGGGTCTCTCAGTTATGCCTCCTCAGTCAGAAGGATTTGTATTTCCACTTGAAGTTACTCAGATAAACATGAACACACAATTCTATGTTCATTTCATGCAATCTTACAATCCACATATATCCTGTAGTTTAAAGCTTTCACAGGATCATACTTTACTGGCTTATATTTTCAAACAAATATAAAGTTTATACAGGCAATAATTCTGCCCCATAGAATAATAAAGTTTCACTAACTTACAGTAAAATGTATATTCAATAATTATACTACTAATTCAAATGCCAGGAATAAATAATGAGTAGTAAATCACGCCATTTCCCTTTTAATTTGTCCGTGTCAAAGAGCAATTTTGGTAAAACAGGACAAATCAAAAGGGAACACACTTGTTCAACCTTAATTTCTTCTTCACTTTTGCAAAAGTAACTAGAAATTCCAAAGCCTTGAATTAGACTTTATTGACAGCTGAACCTTTTTTCTTTAAATTAACAGGAAGAGTGGGGCTAAGGGTAACACCTCAGCCTCTTTTGTGGAAGAATGTACTTTCTCATATTTAAGATACACTCTAAGCCACACAGAGATTCCCAAACATAATAAGATCTGCTTTCTTAATGCTAAACCTGGAGAAACACTCAAATTATGAAGCATGAACACTTCAAGAAAAGTTTCTAATATTTTTTTCTCTAATACTGTCACAATATATGATTACAGTTCAGTAGGTAAGTGACCAAGCATTTTTGGGTTCTAAATTCGTAGAGACTTTCTAGAGTTTTCTCCAAGTTCCTGAAGGGCTTCGGTTGCATCCACATCTGAATCCTTCCTGGCTGTGCTGCAGCTCTGTCTCTAAGAGAGAGCTGAGTACGTCTTTATGTTTAAACAAACTGTTCTTCTAAAACAATTGTAGAGATTTCTCTCCTGCTTTTGAAAACCATAATGCACTTACTAGAAACTGGATTACCTTTCAAAAACTCTTTGTTAGAAACCTGGCTGACCTTGCTACAACTCTGCACTTCCACTGCAAGGGGCACAGGTTCAATCTGGTTGGTGAACTAAGATCCCACATGCCATACAGTACAGGAAAAGGATAAAAAATAAAATAAAATTTGCATGTGTGAACAACCCCACTTAAACCCAGACTTTCTTAGCCCCTTACCATCATCTTCACACTCCTCCAGAGGCTTCTGCTGCTTGTTCAGGCACCGAGGGTCTAACCAAGATGTTGTTTTTGTATTGTGGCTGAAATTCAGAAACAAGAAATACGTTTGAAAGGGTGGGGGGGGCGTGGAATGTAAAAACTCAATGACAAAAGATTTAAACAGTCTTGAATATTTACTCTTCACTAAAGCAAAGATACTGTCAACAGTCAACTGAGGGCAAAAGAGAGCCCTGGAATAAGAAGCTTGGAGAGGCTGGACATGAAACCCTACTTCCTTCAGGAGGGTCGAGCCCAACCAGAGAAGTGTTTCAATAGACACCGTTTTCCTTCGATCAAGAGACAGATGATAGGCAAATGACTGGGCTGATTGACCTGAAGTAGATTTGGGACAAAATTCTGCTTGAGCAACCAGTCCATTCTATGCAAACTAAACAAGAGGATCAAAGAGCTACAAGTCCAACAGTTCAAGCTGCAAACCAAAAATGAAACACAGAAAAAAAATTTTTTTTCCGCAAGTGTAGGTATGAAGTCTTAAGTTTCAGTTCAGTTTAGTTTAGTTCAGTTGCTCAGTCGTGTCCGACTCCTTGCGACCCCATGAATCGCAGCATGCTAGGCCTCCCTGTCCATCACCAACTCCCGGAGTTCACTCAGACTCACGTCCATCGAGTCAGTGATGCCATCCAGCCA
>NW_011494876.1:1211045-1255406 GCF_000754665.1 Bison bison bison | reverse complement strand
TCCAGCCACCTCATCCTCTGTCGTCCCCTTCTCCTCCTGCCCCCAATCCCTCCCACCATCAGAGTCGTTTCCAATGAGTCAACTCTTCGCATGAGGTGGCCAAAGTACTGGACTTTCAGCTTTAGCATCATTCCTGCCAAAGAAATCCCAGGGCTGATCTCCTTCAGAATGGACTGGTTGGATCTCTTTGCAGTCCAAGGGGTTCTCAAGAGTCTTCTCCAACACCACAGTTCAAAAGCATCAGTTCTTTGGCGCTCAGCCTTCTTCACAGTCTAACTCTCACATCCATATATGACCACAGGAAAAACCATAGCCTTGACTAGACAGACCTTTGTTGACAAAGCAATGTCTCTGCTTTTCAATATGCTATCTAAGTTGGACATAACTTTCCTTCCAAGGAGTAATGTTGAAAAAACTGTCACAGTTTTTAATTCTAATTCAAATCTTATTAATTGATGGGAAAAACTTAAGGCTTAAGTGAGAAACAGAATATGCAAAAGCCTACAAACATTGTCTAAAATGTGTTCAAATAAAATAAAACAAATGAAAGGTAATACAGTTACAAGTATCTCAACCAACAATACTTACTTGTCTATGTAGAACAATCCGAATCTAATCTGTCCTAATTTTGCCAATCATGCATACTTTTGCAGGCATGTTAAGAATTTGGGGGTTTTATCCTCAGAACAAGGAGAACTTTCTGAAGGTTTTAAGCACCAGTGTAGGTGGGGAGTGCAGAAGAAACTGGAGGGTATATTTGGGAAGGGTATGTGGAGAATATACAAGACTAGTGCTCAGAACAGTTTGGACCTGGAGATGAAGGAAGAGAAATAACTGGCTCAGAGAACAGGGTATAACCCAGGGCCTGGCTGAGATGCCTGCAGGAAAGCCTGGGCAGAGACAGAGCTCTTGGGAGATGGGGTCCAATAAGCAAAGAAAGCTGAAGGGGAAGAGAGAGGGAGCTGGGGAACCATTATCTTTATCATGAAGCAGGACCTCTAGAATAACCAAAAGCCCAATTAAAACTATCTAAACCTGCTTTGTCATTTACATATAAATTACAATTTACTTAATCCTTACCAAGAGCCCTGTGAGAGGAGTATCATTAGTATTAAAATGATGACTCCCTATTTTACACATGAGAAAACTGAGGACAGAGATGTGAAGAAACCTGCAAAGGACACCCTGCTGACACACGGAATCAAATCCAAGGAGTCCCACACTAGAAACCATGGTCTGTGCTAATCTTACAAATAAGAGAGCAAAAATGGAGAATGACGGGAGGGAATATTAGGTGTGATATTTTAAAAAAAACACTAGTATCTCAAGATAATTGTAGATTCACATGCAGTTGTAAAGAATGAACAAAGAGAGAGCCTACATTCACCTTACCAAGATACCACCAAAGGTAACATCTTGCAGAACTATAGTACAAAGTCACAACTGGGATACTAACAGCCAGTCAATATATGGAAGGCTTCCATCATCACAGGATTCCTCATGTCGCCCTTTGATAGCCACACTCGGTTCCCTTCCAACCCTTACCTACAAAAAACCCACTGTTAATCCCTGCTGCTGCTAAGTCACTTCAGTCGTGTCCGATTCTGTGCGACCCCACAGAAGGCAGCCAACCAGGCTCCTCCGTTCCTGGGATTCTCCAGGCAAGAACACTGGAGTGGGTTGCCATTTTCTTCTCCATGGCGACCTCTAATCTGTTCTCCATTTCCGTACTTTTGTCATATCAAAAATGTTATATAAATGAAATCATATGGTATAGAATCTTTGGGGATTTGCATTTTTCATTCAGCATAACTCTCCTCAAGATTGTTGCATACATCAGTAACTGTTTTTATTGTCAGCAGTGTTTCATGGCATGAATGTACTACAGTTTAACCACTGAAGGACACCTGAGTGGCTTCTAGCTTTGGGTTATTTAGAAGAAAACCTACTATAAACAGGCTTTCCTGGTGGCTCAGCTGATAAAGAATCCACCTGCAATGTGGGGGACCTGGGTTCGACCCCTGGTTGGGAAGATCCCCTGGAGAAGGGAAAGACATCCACTGGATCATAGAAAAAGCAAGAGAATTCCAGAAAAAAACATCTACTTCTGCTTCACTGACTATGCTAAAGCCTTTGACTGTGTGGATCACAACAAACTGCGGAAAATTCTTAAAGAGATGGGAATACCAGACCACCTAACCTGCCTCCTGTAAAATCTGTATGCAGGTCAAGAAGCAACAATTAGAACTGGACATGGAACAATGGACTGGTTTCAAATTGGGAAAGGAGTAAGTCAAGGATATATAGTGTCACCCTGCTTATTTAACTTATATGCAGAGAACATTATGTGAAATGCCGGGCTGGATGAAGCACAAGCTGGAATCAAGATTGCTGCGAGAAATATCAATAACCTCAGACATGCAAATGACGCCACCCTTATGGCAGAAAGCAATGAGGAACTAAAGAGCCTCTTGATGAAGGTGAAATAGGAGAGTGAAAAAGCTGGCTTAAAACTCAACAAGCCAAAAAACAAAGATCATGGCATCCGGTCCCATCACTTCATGGCAAATAGATGCAGAAACAATGGAAACAGTGAGAGACTTTATTTTCTTGGGCTCCAAAATCACAGAAGAGAGTGACTGCAGCCATGAAATTAAAAGACACTTGCTCTTTGAAAGAAAAGCTATGACTAACCTAAACAGCATATTAAAAAGCAGAGACATTGCTTTACCAACAAAAGTTCATCTAGTCAAAGCTATTGTTTTTCCAGTAATCATGTATGGATGTGTGAGTTGGACCATAAAGAAAGCTGAGCACCAAAGAATTGATGCTTTTGAACTGTGGTGTTGGAGAAGACTCTTAAGAGTCCCTTGAATTGCAAAGAGATCAAACCAGTCAATTCTAAAGGAAATCAATCCTGAGTATTCATTGGAAGGACTAATACTGAAGCTCCAATACTTTGGCCACCTGATGTGAAGAACTGACTCACTGGAAAAGACCCTGTTGCTGGGAAAGACTAAAGGCAGGAGGAGAAGGGACGACAGAGGATAAGACAGTTGGATGGCATCACCGACTCGATGGACACAAGTTTGAGCAAGCACTAGGAGTTGGTGATGGACAGGGAAGCCTGGTGTGTTACATGCAGTTCACGGGGTTGCAAAGAGTCGGACATAACGGAGTGACTGAACTGACTACTATAAACATCTATGCACAAGCTTTTATGTGAATGTAAGTGTTCACTTGGGCTTCCTAGATGGCTCAGAGGTAAAGAATCTGCCTGTCAATGCAGGAGACACAAGTATGATTTTTAGGTTGGAAAAATCCCCTGGAGAAGGAAATGCCAACCCACTCCAGTATTCGTGCCTGGAAAATCCCACAGACAGAGGAGCCTGGCAGGCTACAGTTCATGGGGTTGCAAAAGAGTCCTACACAACTTGGTGATTAAACCACCACAACGAAGTATCCTCTTCTCTGGAGAAATGTGCAATGGCTGGGTTCTATGCTAATTGAAATGTTTAGTTTAAAAAAGTGCCAAACTGCTTTTTGGAATACCACAGAATTTTACATACCCACCAGCAATGTGTTAGTGATACAGCTTCTCTGCATGTTTACCATCATTTAGTGTTTTTTAGTTCATTCTCTAATTGGATTTTTTTTTCTTTTTACTGTTGAGTTTTGAGAGTGGTTCAGATGGTAAAAGCGTCTGCCTACAATGCGGGAGACCTGAGTTCGATCCCTGGGTCAGGAAGATCCCCTGGAGAAGGAAATGCCGACCCACTTGAGTACTCTTGCCTGGAAAATCCCATGGACAGAGAAGCCTAGTAGGCTACAATCCATGGGGTTACAAAGAGTCAGACACAACTGAGTGACTTCACTTTTACATATTCTAGATACCAGTCCATTTTGAGATACAAGCTTTATAAATATGTTTTCCCTGTGTATAGATTGTCCTTTCATTTACTGACCAGTCTTTGCAAAGTGAAATTTTTTCATTTTGATAAAGCTGTGTTGACCAATTATTCCTTTTAGGATTATGCTTTTGATGTCACATCTGAGAACCCTTTACCTATTACTAGGTCTCAAAGAATTTCTATTTTTCTTCCCCTTAAAAATTCTATTACTTTACATTTTATACTTTATGATGATTTGAGTTTTGTTTTTTTTTTTTTTTTTAAAATAAGGCAAGAGGTCTAGTTTCAGGTTAATTTATTTGCCTTTGGCTGTAGAGCTGCTTAGAGTACCATTTTATTGAAAAGGTTACCTTCCGTGCATTGAACTGCTTTTGCATTCTCTACTGAAAGTTGGACACATTTGTGGGTCTGTTTGTGTGTTCCTTTGATCTATGGGTCTTTTTCTTCATCAGTAGCATTCAACCTTTATGACAGTAGATTTATAATAAGCCTGATATTGGGTAGACCGATTACTATGACTTTATTCTCCTTTTCAAAACTGTTTTAACTAGTCTAGTTCCTTTTCCTTTCGATAATAAATTTTAGAATAAACTTGTCAATACTAACAAAATGCCTCACTGAGATTTTTGACAGGATTTATATTAAACCTGTACACACATTTGGGGATAACTGACATCTTTACTATACCAATTCTGAGTCTTTCAATCCATGAATAGAGTAGGTCTCTCAATTTACTTAAACTTTCATTTATTTCTTTCATCAGCATTTTGTAGTTTACAGAATACAAATACTGTACATATTTCATTATATTTATACCTAATTGATTTTTTAAAGTAAATGTAAATTATATTTTATTTTGAATTTTGTTATCTGCTTGTTCATTGTTAGTATATAGATATACCATGGATATTTGTATGATTAGCTTCTATCTTGCTGAACTCATTTATTCTAGAACTTCTTATATATTTCTGGTGATTTTCCAGTTAGACAACCAGTCTATATACCTTTTATTTCCTTTCATGAGGGTTTTGTTTTTTGGTGTCCGTTTGTTGGTGTTTCTGGATTACTGGCTTCTACAGCTCTAAATCTGGGATATATGAGGTAAAAAGAAAATTCAGGGAATTTATGACTTGTCATTTCTGTGATCCCAAGTTCCCTAGCCAATCTGCATTATTTTTATTTCCTTTTCAAGTCTTCTTATGTTCATTTCCTATACAATATCCAGGGTCTGCAAGTTTATGCTTAATTTTTAATGTTCCAGTATTTCTTAGATTTCCCATAAAACTGTAGAGCTAACATAGACTTACATGTGTATAAGTAAAACAAGGTAGATCTGAGTCTATAGAAATTTAACTTGCTATTCGATGTAAGACAGTCTAAGATGAAGTTTTCAGGACGCGGGACACTGGAAAACTCATCAAACAGGATACACTGCTGTTGTTTAGTTGCTCAGTTGTATCTGACTCTTTAGTGACCCCATGGATTGTAGCCTGCCAGGCTCCTCTGTCCATGGACTTTCCCAGGCAAGAATACTGGAGTGGGTCGCTATTTCCTTTTACAGGGGATTTTCCCAACCCAGGGGTTGAACCTACATATCCTTCATTGGCAGGTGGAGTCTGTAACACTGAGCCATGAGGGAAGCCCAAATGGTGTGCATCTAATAATTTAATGTGTATGGAATTGGGCTGCTGCAGACCAAATCACAGAGCTGTCATCATAAGCTATACTTTTGCATAAATTTTCTATTAAACAACAGACAAAAGATTGGCCTCAGTTCAGTTCAGTTGCTCAGTCGTGTCTGGTTCTTTGCGACCCCATGAATCGCAGCACGCCAGGCCTCCCTGTCCATCACCATCTCCTGGATTTCACTCAAGCTCATGTCCATCGAGTTGGTGATGCCATCCAGCCATCTCATCCTCTGTCGTCCCCTTCTCCCCCTGCCCCCAATCCCTCCCAGCGTCAGGGTCTTTTCCAATGAGTCAATTCGCATGAGGTGGCCAAAGTACAGGAGTTTCAGCTTTAGCATCATTCCTTCCAAAGAACACCCAGGGCTGATCTCCTTTAGAATGGACTGGTTGGATCTCCTTGCAGTCCAAGGGACTCTCAAGAATCTTCTCCAACACCACAATTCAAAAGCATCAATTCTTCAGCACTCAGCTTTCTTCACACTCCAACTCTAGCACTGATTAAAAGCTAAACTAGGTTATAAAAAGTAAGCAAATCAGCATACTCTCCTCTAAAGAACTCAAAGTCTTGGATCTTCATTAACTATTTTTACTAACCACAGTCCTCACTAACCCTCAAAATAACCAATTTTTTTTTTCAAATTTATCAAGTCAGTCTTGAGCAAAACTATTAACACATTCTTTTCCAAAAGTTTGAGTTTCACATATTACTGTATTAGGAATTCCTCTGTTGTTATTTTCCTTTGCTCCATACAATTCTTCCTTACTAACAGACATAATTTAAAGGACAACTTCTCACAAAAGCTAAGTACAAAATTCTAAGCTTATAGCTGACATCCGTTTTCATAACATTTACGTTTCTCTGTAATAACCACATGATGAAGATAAACATGGTAACAGTAACAATAATACTCACTAATTGGCACAAGCCCAAGTTTTATATCCCTTATCTCATCTAACTCTCACGAAAATCTGACAGGGTAGGCGTGATCAATAACACTCATGTCCTTCTACAGATAGGGAAAACTGAGATGCGGAGAGGCAAACTCAAGGTCACACAGATAATGAACTTTGGGGAGTTCTTAACCACTGTACTTTCCTAAATCCAAGGCAAAGACTTCACTGTCCACCCATGTCTTCAACAAGCATTTGTTATTAACATGAAGACACAAATGTGGACTGGCATCTCCTTCAGGCTGGAAAATAACCCAGGAGCAATAGCTCACTCATCTCTGATTTCCTACGTTAGTTCTGAGAAAGGATGTTTTGAGACCCAAGCCTTCTCCCTTATTCCCAAATCTTTAAGAAAATTGTACTTTCTTATCCTTGCTGATTTTTCTGATTACAGAATGTATGCTGGAATATCTTTCTAAGTGGGAATATGTATTCAAACCCCACAGAAATGTATAATGTAGTTAAGAAAATAAATTCCTTAAATTCCTTACTTAAACTCAAGTGTTAACAGATATTTCTGGAATTTTCTTCACATAGAATTATATCTACATTTTCACAGAAAACAAATATACACACAGCACAGTACATAAGTGTATATACCCATGTATTTTACAAAATAAGATACTTCATGTTGTTCAGAAATGTCCTCTGTTGTTATTGTTCCATGAACAGCAGACCTGTAACATTAATCCATCTGAGTAGAACAGATTTACCTACGTTTTGAATTGTTTCAAAGTTTAATTGGTCTTTTTATTTTTATTTTTTACAGGTTCATAATACTATGGTGAATGTTAACAGGAAATCTCAAAAGGAGGGACAAAAAATTTTAAAAATTGACTGTCATGGTTAAGAAATTATATTAGCTCAGATTTTCTAGAAAGGTTTCAATTTTATAAATTTTTTTGTTCCTTTCCAGTATTGGTTGCTAATGTTTAACTATATAATATTTAAGTTTTTAACTTTAAAAGACTTTTTACATCTTTATATTCTCAAACTTTAACCCATTTGCCTTGCACCATGTAAAAAAATTAACTAAAAATATATCATATACCAAAATGTAAAATGTAAGCTGTAAAACTTCTAAAACAAATATAGCAGAAAATGACTGAATTTTGACTTCAAGTCAGGTAACGATTTCTTAGGTTCCACAATAAAAGCACAATTCACAAAGGAAAAAAGAAAGTGATTAGAGTTCATAAAAATTAAGAACTTCTGGCTCTTTAAAAGATGCAGTTAAGAATGAAAAATCAAATTTGGACAAAATGTTTGCAAATCACAAATGTAATTAAGAAATTGAACCAAAAATATGTGAAGAACTCTTTAACACTCAAAGGAAACTGTAACCCAATTAAGAAAAAAAAAAAAAGCAAAGGATTTACCTCTTCTAAGGAGCTAGATATATTCTTCATATTAATATATAATATCATAATTTATATATGCACCATAATTTAGTTGTTTGACTCTTTAGGGAAATAATTATTCTTATGCTTCCTCCAGCTCTTCAGATGCAATGGTTAGGATGTTATGCTAATTGCTTTTTTTGTACAAGGCTTGTTAAATTGTAGGAGAGAAGACCAACAGCATGTGATCAATCCTTTTAGAGTTAATTTACATCTGTAGCTGCTAGAGAAAGAGAAAGGAAATAGGGAGGAAAAAGGGAGAGATTCAAGTAGAAATAATGGTACTTTACTCTATAAAATAGACTTCTCCATTTTCGGTATAGGCCATCTCCCAGTTTTCAGGTAGAGGACCTAAATTATCCTCTGCAGAAAGAGGTAGGTATTGAGGGAACTTCTGAGAAGGGTCCGTGATGGGAGCAGCGATGATGCTACTATTCACAGGTGGGTGTGCTGCTTCTTGGAGACTGTGCTCTTCTTGGTCACCAGAATCGGCTATTTATTCACCAGAGAGAGAAAGAGAGAGGAAAAAAAAAAATTCATCAATCATACTCCAAACCAGGGTGATCATTATTGTGCACACTTATGTTCTTAAAATCCTTTCCTAACTGCAGGACATCAACTATATTCTGTCTTACTTAGATGAAAGTTCTTTTAATAGAAAACACTGACATGATGAACCAAATTTATTTTACTGAAAAAGAAGAAAAGGAGAAAATACGCTCAAATAATGCATTACTCACAATCCCGGAAATGTCAAAGAAGAAACATATTCATGACTCAAACCCTCAAGTCCCTCTAACTTTAAGAAGGCCATCAAGTCACAGACTGAGCTGAACTCTCATTACTTAGGTATCATTTGGCTTCATGACTCAAAAGGACTTCTGGGGCAAGGAAAAAGTCCATGCTGAAAACACAGAGATAGTGACATTATCATCCATTTGTAAAAATTTATCTAAAATATTTTTGGTAGATGGTGGTGAATATCAAAGAATGACAAATCAAACTAACAAGTCTACAAAGGTTTAGAATATAGAGACAGCTCCACCAATGAGTCAGTCTAGCCTCTTTTGGAAAAGTGAGTAGAATGTTCCTGTGAAAACCAAGACAGTTACCCCCAAAAAGTATCCTGTGGGTGGACTGATTTGACTTGGGTCTTGAAGGCTCTAAGTTTCTGAATCTCTTTGCCTTCTTGTTAACTAGAAATATCCAGAGGGGATGTCATCAGAGTTTCCACAAACGGCATTGTTGACATTCTGGTTGAATTTTTATAGAGGCTGATGATATTAAATGTCAATCTCTATGGGACTTTAAAACATTAATCGGGGGATGTAGTCATTTTCTGTCTCCCACAATAGTTCTCCTACAGACATTTCTGATTTACTCAAAGCCAACTGAGGAATAATAAAAGGTTGCTTTCAAATCTTTCTCTGATGAGTAGCTCCCAATGACACACATGAGAATAAAGGCAATCCAAAAGCTGGATGGAGGATGCGTCAAGCCTATTAAACAACTACCTCCACCAAATATCCACTGCCTTGGAGAAGGAAGCCTGGGGTCTTTCAATGCCCTGCATCTATAACCTCTTCCTCTGGTACCAACCACTCGGATCTCCATTTGGAAATCTTCTCCTTCATCGGAGGTTTGTGTGGTCCGGGTGGACACTGACCTATGCCCACTCCAAGCTCACGCAGGAGGCTCAAGTCACACCCATTTCACTCTTGCCTTTACGGTTGGATCAGGCACATGATCCCTAGCAAACTACTGATGGTTCAGCATACAAGTGCTTGCTGAACTATTAGGCAAGAGGTAGCCTCTTGATGCTAAAATTAATAAGCTGGTAGAGTCTCATGTTGTGAGATGAGAATGCTGATGGTGCTGATGGCCATCTTGATGAACCTTGGCAAGGCTTATCTGAGAACTAAACCCTCATGGAGAAAAGATGTAATATGAGAAAGTCACCCAAAACCCCTGATGAAGCCTCTCTGATTACATGTACTCCTGGCTTCTCCAATTGCTTGATCCCCTCAACTCCCTCTCCTGCTTAAACCAATCTGAACTGCTTTTACAATTTGCACCCATGAGTGGCGATTAGTAAAATGTTAAGTTAGAAGAAAAAAAGAGGAAATTAGGCCACCATGGGGGAAACAGTTTGAAACTGGTGTGAGTGTATGTGTTCAGTTGCTTCAGTCGTGATAGACTCTTTGCAACCCTAGGAGTAGCCCACCAGGCTCTTCTGTGCATGAGATTCTCCATGCAAGGATACTGGAGTGGGTTGCCATGCCCTACTCCAGGGGATCTTCCCTAACCAGGTACTGAACCTGTGTCTCCTCTGTCTCCTGCACTGTAGGCAGACACTTCACAGCTGAGCCACCAGAAAAGCCCTTGAAATTGGTAATGAATAACAAAAATTCAAAAGTTGGCAAGAATTAAAAGCATGCATGTGTGCTAAGTCTCCTCAGTCATGTCTGACTCTTTGTGACCACATGGACTGTAGCCCACTAGGCTCATCTGTTTATGGGATTCTTCAGGCAAGAATACTGCAGTGGGATGCCATTCCCTCCTTCAGGCATGGCTCCCTACTTCAGAGAACAGATTTGGAATTAGGTTCAAAATACATACTTTGAGAGCACCCAGGTGATTGAGATTCAAGTACAAGCATTACATTTTGAAGACTGAGATACAGAAAGTACTAAAAAAAAAAAAAAAATTCACTGGAATCTTTAGTTTCTCAGATAGGTTTAGTCAGCTGGCAATGTGCCAGAGTACGGTGCAGCCACATGGTACAAATAATGGATATCCAGAACACTACATCCTATCAGAAGGAAGTAGAGAACTCTGTGCCAGGCAATTAACATCCTGAAAAAAGTGGACTCAGGGTTTCCAGATCTCTGACTCTTTACGAGAAGGTGGAAATTTATATTTCGATGCAAAAATTACCAATCTACCAATCATAATTCCTTAACAAAATAAAGCAGTGTGTCTGGCTCAAGCAAAAAAAAAAAAGAAAGGTAGTGACTATAAGCACTGACTGTGAGGCCAGTCTACTTGAGTCTGAATCTTGGCTTTATGTTTACTGGGTTTACTCAACCTTTATGTGCTTGAGTTTCCTTATCTTTACAGTCAGAATAGTAACAGTACCTACCTTATAAGATTGTAGGGAGGATTAGTTTATGTAAAGCACTCAGAACAGTTTTTAATATACAATAAACCTCATCTTTCTCATTAAAGTCGTTATTATTAATCTTTTCTTCCTGGCCAGAGCTGGCCCATAGGCTGCAGATTCATAACAAATAGGCAGAAAAGGATGGATTAGACATCAAACCACAGATCAAATCACAGTGTGCCTGTTTCTAGCTGTGTGTCTTTGAAAGAGACTTTACCTTTCTGGGCATCTGTTTTCTCATCTGTAAAATGGGCATAACACATGCACTATAAGAATGGAACATTTTCAATACACGCAAAGCAGCTGCCAAAGCACCTGGCGCTCAGAGTGCTCCAGAGAGCTCAGGACCAGGACTGGCTACCAGAAATACCCAGGGCCAAAGTCAGTGGTCATCTCTTAATATGACATTTAAGAGTCAGAGAAATGCTGGGACAATAGTAGACACTGAATAATTTGACTGAAAAATCTTAATTAACCCATTTTAATAGAAACTAGATGTAACAGGAAAAGGATGGTAGCCATAGGTAGCTCACTACAGATGAAAAGAGAAATAATGTGATTTAATACCTAATGTATACAATTTATGCTGAGAAGAAGAGAGAGGAGGGAGAGGAAGAAAGTCCTGCCAGCATTCCAAAATCTCGACTACATGAAGGGAATATTAGCTCACTGGGAATACATATATGTAAATTGTAACTTCCTAGAGAAAAAAGAAATTCCTCTAGCAATGAATCCTTATTTTAAATTATCCAATTATTTATTTTATAGGGTCTCAGTGTCTTCCTGTTTTAAAACCACTTTATTTACATATAACTGACATACGAAAAGTTACAGATATTAATCTCTCAGCTTTGAGGTATAACTGACAAAACTGTAAGATATTTAAAATGTACATCATGACAATTTGACATGTGTTACCCAAGGATTCCTTCCATCTAGTTAATTTTTTGGGGGAAAAAAAAAGATAGATATTAAACACATACAGCTTGATATGTTTAGTTTTCTGTTTCTTTTTTCAATAGAACCTTAAACATTCTCATTCTCTGAAAGAAAATGAGAAGTTCAAAAATGAGAGAGTGGGGCAGATTTTAAAAATTCATACTCTTTATCACAGCTTTGACCCTGACACATGCTCTGACTTCAAAAACTCTTTCATTTAATTTACAAACATTTAAGAGCACTGCTGTCATGCTCTAACGATTAGATTACTAAATTATTACTAAAGATTGCCAATGTATCCAAAGAGGACAGGTAGAATGGATTACTGGAATACTGAGACTGGCAAGTAGATAAGAAGCTACATGCTCCAACTGCCCAGTGGGATTGATAACACTATTTCTCAGGGTTTCTGTCTACAAAATGGGGAAGATAATAGTTAGACTGCTTATTTCTCAAAATTTCCAAAAGGTTTATAATATACATGTGAAAAAGACTCATAAACCATAAACAAACACAGAAAACATTTTCATTTGCAGACACTTCCCAGTATTTACATCACACACACACACACACACACACACTCGGGAGATTTTGAAGATGACTTTGAGAACATAAGCTCATGTCAAACACACATTCTGGAGCTTATTTTAAATTACACATGCATTTAGATTTATGTGTACACTCACTGTGTACATAACCAGTCAAAACCTTTGATGCTGCAAAGGGCTAACAAACTTAACTTAAAACACAAAGCCATATAGATTCTGGAGTCAAGGTTTTTGGGTTGAAATGACAGCTTTGGCCCTCACTGGCTGAGTAATACTGGACAAGTGGTTAGGACTCCCCAGTAATATGCATGAGAGCTTACCAAAATGCCTGCCACAGAGCACTGGGAAACATTAGCTCTTTTGGTAATATCGTTATCTCTTGACATTCCAAAGCAGTATTTTATCATTAATCACTAATGAAAAGAAGCATCGGCAGCCTAATGTTGAACAATAGGGAAGCCGTTGAGGAAACAAGCTTTGGAAGACAATTAAATAACACTTTTGGTGTCTCTTAGATACGGTTGATGGATGCATCAACTACTTTTTAGTTGTAGTGGTTTGTTATATATTTTCCAAGTTTTTCATTAGTGAACAAAATCTTTTAAAAAAAAGTTTTAATTTATTATGTAAATAACTGTGTGTTTTGCCCAACAATTTAAGCTTACATCTATCTTCGTGAAGCACATACAGTATTCTCTCTCTAGGGCCTCCTTTAAATCTATAATTTGGGCATTATTTGAGGACGATTCTCCTTCTGCCTTGTGTTCGACAGTAAGTTCTATGGTAATGAACCTAGGATGACTGCTCATTACTCAGCTCCTGCCTCCATCTTCGCTTTCAGAAAGGAAGGCACAACCTCCCCAGGATGCTCCAGGCCTTCAGTAGCCTGTTCTTCTGGCAGCAGACAGCGCCAATATTATTTAGGCGTGTTATTTAGATATCCTGTGTTCCTTTCAAAAGACCCAAGCAGATGTCAGCTGAAATCGTACCAACAGCCCATTATTTAAAAACATCCTAGTTAAATATCATTTTAAATAGCGGTATTGTGTTTCTACATTTGAATCCGGTACCCTTCATCACAACTGGCCCAACCAGGAGCCAAGACCTCGAAGCGGCTGGTGGATTGCTACTTATCAGTGGTTCAGAATGTAATATGCTTTGACACAGCTGGCATGGTACACATCTCACAGACTGGGCAGTGTCAATTATTTCGAAGAATTCACACGAGTGAGAGTATGACAGCTTCTCAGCTGTCATACTTGCAGTCTGGTAAATAAGAAGCTATATTCAACATATCCCTTGCATACTGAAGATGCCCGATTGCTTGTCTATCTCAAGATCAATTCTCTCCCTGTACATCTGATCAGGTGACAATCAGCTTTCTTTCTTTGTGCATAGATGAATGTTTAGACTGCTTTTAGCAATGATGACCTGGGGCCAGATTTTTGTTTTTTTTTGACACCAGGATTTCAAATAGGGGTGTTACAAGGTCAGATTTTCTGAGGCTTGGCTTCTACAACAGAGATTTTTAGCAGTTAGAAATTAGGAAACACCCAGACCTACAATCAGCTATCCCTGCTCTGTTCATGCTTTGTACCAACAAATCTACTTAGTCAATGGAGGACATACAAAGGTACACATCTATATTTTGGGGTTATATCATGATTTGCTAGTCTTACTTGCTGAAAAATCAAGACCCTTTTTTTTTTATCCATAATGTGCTTTCATTTTGGTGACAGCTACTATATATGGATAAAATATTTTGAAGTAGGTGAAATTAGCTGATTTCAATAAATGCCTAAGTAAAAACAGGTAAATTTCTCCTAGATACTGTTAACAATAGGTCAGTGACCGGCCTAATGAAGAAAATGGAAATTTTCATGAACTTGAATCCTTAAAGCTGGAAGGGGGAACCTGATGTGATTGAACCCTAATCAGTAATTAGAGAAGTTAGATACTAAGTTCATAACAAGACAGCTACCAAGAACAAAGCTAGGGTAGCAAACCGGGTCTCCTCCTTTCTCTAGTGCTTCTTGCAGAATGGCTGGGCTACTGTTATGATGATAAGCCACCAAAAACATTTTTTTTTTAATTGTTAACTTGAAAAATTTTAGGCTTCTGTGTTCAATGAATGAGAAAGCTTCAGAGAGGTCCATACAGGCAGTAGAAAGCACTCAACTAATAGAAGCTGTTTTTCTGAAAGACTGTTAGACTTGACAGCACAAGGAGGAAAATATTCTAAAATATCAAAGAAAACAAGTACAGGAAAAACAGAAGAAACAAGATGGTCTTCAAAGTCACAACCTTATAGACTGGAGTAACTCATGTCTTATGCATTTGTTACATTTTGAGTTACTCTGTGTATTAAACCCCCACAAAGCCAAAAATATTATTGACCCATTCTGGGTCACTGTGCTAACCTACAGAGCATATATCATGGCCTCAGTGAACAGTGCCTCCCAGGAATGTGCACTTCCTAATCTGCATAGCTTTATGCAGAGGGTTTGTCCTTGAAGAGCCTTTCATAAAATACAGCCTACTAAGCTTGAGCATAGATAGCTCTGACTGTATATTAAAAATTATACTGCAATGAGTAATATACGCTATGCAATATAAAATACATATACAAAATATAATCTTAGAATATTTATTATTTTTCCATTTTTTATTTCTTATGGAATGTAGTAAACTTTGCATTAATTAACCGAAAACATGATTTACTTCCACTGTATCTCTATTTACAAAGGTATGAGATAAAAGGATGCATTCCATATAGCATCAAAGTGATATTAAACAAATTCTCCTACTTTTCTTTATAAACAATCAGCCATAATTATGGAGCAGTGTCAAGGCCAAGTAATAAATGAACAAAATAGTGATTCTTATAGGTATCATTTTGAAGAGAGAGAAAGGATGCCGATTATTTTTTATTTCCTTCTACAAACACTTCCCTCCTGTCCCTTTAAGATAGCTGGGTGAAGTTAAAAGATTCTTGACAAGAAGCATGAAAAAAAAACCAGGGAAAAGATCAGCTATTATACAGAGCGAAGTAAGTCAGAAAGAGAAACACAAATGTCGTATATTAACGCATATATGTGGAATCTAGAAAGACGGTACTGATGAACCATCGCAGGGCAACAGTGGAAGACTCAGACATACAGAGCAGACTTGCGGACACAGTGGGGGAAGGGAGGGTGGGACGAACGGAGAGCGTAGCATGGAGACATACCCGCGAACACATGTGAAACAGACAGCCTGTGGGAATTTGCTGTATGACCCAGGGAGCTCAAGCCAGTATTCTGACAACCTAGTGGGAGGGAGGTTCAAAAGGGAGGGGACATATGTATACCTATGGCCAATTCACATTAATGTATGGCAGTAACCAAAACCGTATTGTAAAGCAATTACCCTTCAATTAAAAATAAAAATTTAAAAAAAAAGGGAGATGGGAGGGAGGTTCAAGAGGAAGGGGACATATGCACACCTATGGCTGATTCATGTTGATGTTTGACAGAAAACAACAAAATTCTGTAAAGCAATGATCCTTCAATTAAAAAAATTAATAAAATTTAAAAAAGAAAAAAAAAATTTCTGGGCACAGGAAAAAGATAAAAAGACCATCTCTTCCATAAGCACTGTGTGGTCAGAGTTTGAATTTTGGTGATCCTTCCAAATTCTTGCTGAGAACAGAAACCTCCTCACAACTCCTTGCAAATCCTCCCCCCGCCCTCCTTTCCCAAGTCCACTGAGGGGGAGCATCATCTGGTCTTTACCTGTAAAGCTACTGTTCATTTCAGGAACATCATCCTCTTCCTCATTCTCCGCGTGGACTATGCCAGCATTTTGCATATCATTGTAGGACTTGGTTCGCTTTGGGGTCGACTGCTTGGAGCCAGAATGAAGGTTTTGCAAGGCATCCGTCGTGATCACTTTCCCACTGACTGGCTGGCTAGGAGGTTTGGGTGTCCCATAATAGTTTCCTAGGTGATGGAGAGACACATTTGCATGTTTTAGAAAGAATACTTTGTTTTTCTCAAGTCTGCAAATCCAAATCTCTTAGCCCATTCAAAAAAAAAAAATTTTTTTTTTTTTTTTTTAGATTAGAAAACCAGAACAAACTGTATTTCATTTCTGGAATGGGTAAGAAAACATGTTGGTCCTACCCAGTTAGACATGGAGATTTCAGAAGCCAGGAGGAAAGCTGCATTGTGGTGGGGAAAGAACCTACTAGGGATGAAAACAAAAGCGGCTGTGCAGAATGGAAAAGCTTCATCCTCATTACATTTGAATTTCAATTGGTCACCGTTTCACATATATGCACTAGCATAATGCAGAATCCAATTTGGAGTGAGTGGCACACAAAATAACAAATTCATTACCGCCAGCACCCTTACAAGCTGACACAGTGGAGGTCACCCTCCCTTAATAAGGAAACTCCTCAAGAGGGAACCCAAGCAGTACTTTTTTTAAAAAAAGAGCGTGAGCACCACGTGGCACCTCTTTAACTGAATGGCAGGTCTGACTGGCACAGCCATGTGTGGCTGGAACAAACCCTTGCCTAGCTTTCACAGGAAACTCTGGGTCAGCAGTGGCAGAGTGGCACCCTTCACGGGTCACTTGTTTAGTCAGTGCCCATTTTCATTTTTAGCCACTTCCCTCTAGAGTTTGGCTCAGCTCTGACTCTCATGTGCAAAGTGACTCTGGGCAGAACCAGGATAGGCTTTTATGTCTTAATTTTTTTTTTTATTTAAAATGTGTATATTTTTAGTGTGCAGTACAGAAATCTAACTAGTAAAATATTTACTTTAAAAAGTTAAGTGATAAAGCAATACTTTATAAAATTGACTTTTTAAAATGTGAAGATTAAACTTCAAGTTTAAAAAAGCAGATATATTTAATAAGAAATTAATTGAGTACATAATAACAATGGTAGCAATGATGTTCCTTTTGAACACAAGTTAACAATTAAGTTATTTTAAAGAAAGTGTCAAGAAAATAATGGACACTATAACAAGATATAGACAAAATCTTGAAGGTAATTCACGAATGGGCAATGTTTGAAAACGACAGCTTAAAATCAATAATATTCAGTGACCATATGACCAAAAGCATCAACATCAGATTGCCAACCGTCCACTTACCATCTCACATCTTTTAGAGTAAGGCCAGATAGATCTTATTAAGCCCTACAAAAAATCCTATGTAATGTCTCTAGTTTTGTGCTTGGTAAAGTAGAATTTGTAAATAATAACAAATCCTATACACGCTGTTTCTTCCCAAGAATCACATCCCATTGTCGAACCTCACCACATAATTAAATCATATAAAATACACATTTTAATGATACAAGCACAGAAGCAGAGAAGACAGGAGTATGATTCTCTGTATGAGACACACAGATATTACAGAATTTATATACATTAAGCTTTATCTTTATATTAAATTTTCTTTATGAACATTATTTCTTTAAACTATTTTTTGAATCATCGAATTTATGAACATATGCATCCACTTTCTTTGAGAGTGGTGTAAACAGCATGTGTCAGCAGGGAAATCTTGAACACACATATTAAAAAGAGCAGCAGCCTAAAGGGCACCATGTTTGAACTTAAAGGAAACCACACAGAAGCCGATGAGCACATTCTGGTGGCTTACACTCAATTCAATCACTTCTCTCACACAAGGTGCTATCTCGACCTCTTCAAAACCTTCATTCAGCTTTCTGACTCAAAGGTACAGAGACAGAGTGGAACCAGCGTGAAGAAACGGCATCCGTGTGTGTTTCTAGGGACTAACACAAGTGCAGGGAAAATGCACACACGCATAAGCCAAGACTCAGCGTGTGTTTCTCAACAGGTTACACCAAAGGCTGCCCATTTGATGAAGTTGAAACTCGCAGTTGACGAGGGTCTTAAGGATCTTTCTTAAGTTGAAGGCCGCAGCATTGACTATTTTCACTAACTGAAGATTCTAAGTGGGGTTTACATAAATAAAACAGTTGACTATTTAAAAAGTAATTTTCATGGTGAACAAGAAATAAAGACAAAGCTCTACCGAATTCTTTATGATCTTTATCATACCAAAACATAGTGTACATTTGTGAGTTAGAGATTAAAGTAAGGCCAATGTCTACAAATAAGAATCTTCCACTAAAGGATGTGATTTAAAAAACTCTTGATTCATAGTTTTATAATTATAATTTTATAACATTCATGAAGCTATTGTCATTTAAAAATCAATTAAAACTTAGACATCCTTGTTTATGACAGAAATAAATGTCTGGAAAAGAAATGTTCTACCTAAATTTGACAAATTTATATGGATTTTCCTCAGTTTTCAAGGGAGATCAGGGTCTTTCTTAAGTTAGTAAATGATTAGCACGTTTCTCAACACAATTACAAATTCCCCCCAAACAACCCACTTATTCATAGTTGTTTCCTGCTTCTGGAAATCAGTATAAGATTCATTAGAGACAGATAAAGTACATATTATTAGACTGAACCATATGCAACTGTTGATGTAGAAGGCAAACTGTCAAATATCAGCAATTTCATTTGGGTTAATCTAAAGTATAGACACGGAGAAGGCGATGGCACCCCACTCCAGTACTCTTGCCTGGAAAATCCCATGGATGGTGGAGCCTGGTGGGCTGAAGTCCATGGGGTCGCTAAGAGTCGGACACGACTGAGCGACTTCACTTTCACTTTTCACTTTCATGCACTGGAGAAGGAAATGGCAACCCACTCCAGTGTTCTTGCCTAGAGAATCCCAGGGACGGGGGAGCCTGGTGGGCTGCCATCTATGGGGTCGCAAAGAGTCCGACACGACTGAAGTGACTTAGCAGCAGCAAAGTACAGATTAATGTATGCTCAACAATCACTGGATCACAGAAAAAGCAAGAGAGTTCCAGAAAAACATCTACTTCTGTTTCACTGACTATGTTAAAGCCTTTGATCATGTGGATCACAACAAACTGTGAAAAATTCTTAAAGAGATGAGAGTACCAGACCACCTGACCTGTCTCCTGAGAAACCAGTATGTGAGTCAGAAAGCCACAGTGAGAACCTTACATAGAATGACTTGTCCAAAATCGGGAAAGGAATATGACAAGGCTGCATACTGTCACCCTGTTTATTTACTTATATGGAGAGTACATCGTGCAAAAATACCAGGCTGGATAGATCACAAGTTAGAATCAGGATTGCAGGGAGGAATATCAACAACCTCAGATATGCAGATGATACCACTATAATGGTAGGAAGTGAAAAGGAACTAAAGATCCTCTTGATGAGGTTGAAAAAGCTGGCTTAAAACTCAACATTAAAAAAACTAAGATCACGGCATCTGGTCCCATCACTTTATGACAAATAGAAGGGGTAAAAGTGGAAGTAGTGACAGATTTTATTTTATTGGTCTCCAAAGTCATTATGGATGGTGACTGTAGCCATAAAATTAAAAGATGCCTGCTCCTTGGAAGGAAAGCTATGACAAACCTAGATAACATATTAAAAAGCAGATATTACTTTACTGACAAAGGTCCATGTAGTCAAAGCTCCGTTTTCCAGTAGTCATATATGAATGTGACAGTTGGACCATAAAGAAGGCTGAGTGCTAAAGAAATAATGCTTTCGAATTGTGGTACTGGAGAAAACTCATGAGTTCCTTGGTCTGCATGGAGAGCAAAATAGTCAATCCTAAAGGAAATCAACAGTGAATATTCACTGGAAGGACTGATGCTGAAGCTGAAGCTCCAATACTTTGGCTACCTGATGTGAAGAGCCGACTCATCCTATTATGAGGATACAATGAGACAGTCCATTTAATGCTTTTAGCACTTGCAAAAGACTTCATTACAAGGCTTGATACATGCTATAATACTTAATGTTAACAGTGTATGTTTCGAATCTTTAAAAGGAAGCTCTTTACACCTTAGTAGGATGAATGAGACAATGTGTCTGAAGTGCTTGCCACATGGTAACAGAGTACCACAACTTTACTGACATAAAGGAACAAGCAGGTAAACCTCCCAATGACCAAATAACCTTGAGCAAATTACTTACTATCATCTCATACTTTCTCTGTGATATGATAATGGCAGCATGAGCTCAAATAACATCAAGGGATTACCACGACAATCAAATGATGTAACTTTCTTGAACATACCCTGTAAACTATAAGGTGTTATAAATACGAGAGAGTGTAATTATTCAAACTTCTCTAGCGTATTACCTACAACGTTTACAGAAAAGCTTCTATCAAGTGGTGTTTCCTAAGGGCAGAGGGTTCCACTTTCCACTGCAGACACATTTTTCAAAATAAAGAATTTAGTGACCCACATTTAAAAACTGATATCTCTGATTCAAGTCTGGATATACTGAGACATGCTGCTGGATAAACTGTAAGGTCTGTTTTCCTGATATTTGTCTCTTATGGGCAATGTTGGTGACAAGTGTGTGACCAAATTCACCAGGACCACACTACACTGTGGTGTTGGAGGAGACTTCTGAAAGTCCCTTGGACTGCAAGGAGATCAAACCAGTCAATCCTAAAGGAAATCTGAGTATTCATTGGAAGGACTGATGCTGAAGCTGAAAAACTCCAACACTTTGGCTACCTGATGCGAAGAACTGACTCATTGGAAAAAGACCCTGATGCTGGGAAACATTAAAGGCAGGAGGAGAAAGGGACAACAGAGGATGATATGGTTGGATGGCATCACTGATTCGATGGACATGAGTTGGAGCAAGCTCTGGGATATGGTGATAGACAGGGAAACCTGGCGTGCTGCAGTCCATGGGGTTGCAAAGAATCGGACACAACTGAGCAACCGAACTGAACACACATAATTAAGGATTTCTGCACAGAGGTTTTGGCTCCTATCTTTGGTGTGTCTCAGCCTTTGCCAGACAAACACCTTGACCTCAACCTAGAAGAGTGCCCTAAGGTCTGAGCAGATAAAGGGGCATGGACATAAGAGAGATGGAAGAAAACTTTAAACTTGAGGAATTCCGATGGGTCTGTGAATGAAGTGATTTTTGCTGAATCTGGGATTGGCCACGTTATCTTTCCACACAACCAAGGGCAAGATGACTCGTGCACTCCTCCGTTTACCACCGTTCCCACCAACACTACCTTCACCCGCCATGTATTTACTCACTCCACTCATTTTGACCTCCAGGCATTTAAATTCAAAACCTTGCCCTTCCAGGAAACTCTCCACCTCATCAATCATTTCCACTCTGGTCAGCATCAAGCCAAGCCTATCCAGAAACACGAACCTTACATAGAATATGCACAAGAGACTTTCTGTGAAGACTATCTGGATCACTTAATGGTACTAAGTAAAAATCACTTGAAGAATTATACATGAATAAAAGATTAATTTAGGTTATCACTTGGCAGGCTGCACAGTTTCTAAGAGACACGAGCCTGACCATCCCACAGTCCCCATGTTAGCCAACACACACTTCCTGAGGTGACTGGGCTCTCTCCCAAGTGACAATTGTGCATGTCCCAGCTGCTATTTTCAGAACTGGCTCCACAATACAACTCAGCAGGGATGACGGCTGGGGAGGGAGAGGAGGGCAGGGAAGACGCAAGAGGAAGCCACCAATGGCCATAATTAACCGGCACATTCTTTGGCCATGACCAAGCCAAAGAAAATATTTTCTGACACACAGTTAAAAATTAATGGGGACTGCAAATAAATTTTTAGAGCTTGATAAAATATTGAAGGAGGACTGCAACCCTGAGTTTTAAGCCAGAATGAATCAAATCTTTAAAGCCTTTCACTTTGTATAAATTTAATATTCATTCATTCATTTCCTTACAGAGAACCTCTTGTTATGCTAGGCACTATGCTGGAAAGGCAGAAATGGAACTAGAACATGATTTTCACAAATGCTCTGCATGGTATACATCACTTTTTAAAAGTCTGTACAAATAATAGTTACATCAAATGAAGATTCTCTTTTAAAAGGTCAAGGTGGGGCTTGAAATTTTGAATTTCTAACAAGGACTCAGGTGATGCTGATAATACTGGTCCATGGACCACCTTCTGTGCAGCAAAGGTGAAGAAATCAGAGAAAAGAATTCACATTTAGGTCCTTTGTCCTGTAGTCCTATGTTTCTTTAGAACTGGGAGGTGGCAGGGGTGGGGGAGATGAAGGGAGAGATGGCTTGCTTGTCTTTTTCCAAACAGAACAAGCTTTGAAAATAAACAGCAGGACAGGATGACAATGACCACGAATGGCTGGAAATCTAGAGCATATTATTATCAAAGGGGCAATACTATACCCAAGGGGCAAAAGTTGAGTGTGTGCTCAGTTGTGTCCAACTCTTTGTGACACCATGGACTATAGCTCATCAGGCTCCTTTGTCCGTGGACGTTTTCAGGCAAGAATACTGGAGTGGGTTACCATTTCTTCTTGAAGAGGATCTTTCCAACCCAGGGATCGAACTCAAGTCTCCTGCGTCTCCTGCATTGACAGGAAGATTCATTACCACTGAGCCACCTGGGAAGCCCAGGGTAAGATGTGTGGGGTCCAAAAACCTTACTCTTGCTCTTTGTAAAGCACAAATATGTATACAGTACTTAAGGACATAGATCCAGCATATCTGATTTTGTCTTGGTCTCAAGGTCATGCATGTTTGACCCTTGCAGGCTCTGCAGGCAAGCTTCACAGTTGAACCCCTTGCTGTCTCTGCTCAAATCTCACTGGTTTTCTTTCAGGCCTCATATGCAATCTGTGCCCCCACTCACCTCACAGCTCTTGCACTCACTCTTCTCTCTGTTTAACTTTCTTTCCTCTGCTTCTCATCCCAATACCACCTGCTGATCCTCTGTCCCCACCAACTAGATCAAAGTCTCCAGTATATGTTTTTAGGGAAGCTTGTATCTCTTCCTTCCCAAGGCCCTTTGCTCAGTTTATCAGGCTATTTAATGAAATGATATCTGTCTTTACCTCTAAACTGTAAGCTCCATGAAGGCAGGATCCACATGTGTTTTGTGCACTACGGCATTCCCAAAACAAACATGGTGCCGGGCACACGGTGCCACTCGGTGATTCTCTGCAGAATGAGTAACTGAATCAAGTGGAGACAGCACACACAAAGCCCAGCCCAGGATGCTCAATACCTATACTGCGGATCTGGTTTTTAAGAGCATGACTCATGGCAGTTTCTTTTCAGGCCATCAATTCTATCTGAATTATCTCAGATCCACATCACTTCACTTTGCCACTTGCTTACTCAACACATGATAGTATCATTCATAAAATGCCCATCACTTTCTATTTATTCTTTCTTGACTGACCTGCTCCACTCTACAAATCTATGATCTGCATGCACAGAAGGATAAGAAGCCCATGCTCTGTAAGTAGAGGTTTGTTCTTACTAGTGCCATTTGGCTTTGAATTTAAGACCAGAAAGGGCAAAGTAAGTTAACAGTGTTGTGATCCTGAGCAAGGTAAGGGACCGCTTTCTTTCCAGCCTCGGTTCTCATGTAGAAAGACCAGTACTCGTGAAACAGGGTTTTTGCCAGATTAAACTGGATCACATATATAAAGCACTCAGTACTGTGCTTGGCACAATATGAGCATGTAATAAACCCCAGCATCTGTTGTTCCTGATACTCTAAGCAGCTCTAAGATGTAAAATTGGGTATTGTTATCAAAGCACATATTTAAAGAACGTTAACAAAAAGTTACCTTTATTGTGCATCTACCATATGTTGCTACCTACACATTCACTTATTCTGCTGCTGCTGCTAAGTCACTTAAGTCGTGTCCGACTCTGTGCGACCCCGTAGATGGCAGCCCACCAGGCTCCCCCGTCCCTGGGATTCTCCAGGCAAGAATACTGGAGTGGGTTGCCATTTCCTTCTCCAATGCATGAAAATGAAAAGTGAAAGTGAAATTGCTCAGTCGTGTCTGACTCTTAGCGACCCCATGGACTACAGCCTACCAGGCTCCACCATCCATGGGATTTTCCAGGCAAGAGTACTGGAGTGGGGTGCCATTGCCTTCTCCCTCACTTATTCTAATCATTAACAATTCTACAGAAAAAAAAAAATAATATTCCCATTTTCAGACGAAGAAACTGACATTCACACACTGCTTAATGACAGCTGGCATTTAAACATGGATCTGTCTTCACTGTCTATGCTCTCGACTCCAGGAATGGTTGGGGATCTCTGAGCAGAAAGTTAACCAAAACGTCCCTGGGCTTGGCTTCCTTGTCTTGAAAGGCAGAGGAACATACAATTGTCATACAGATTTCCTTTGGTTCTTTCATTATCAACAGAGAACACTCCACAGTGGAGTTTGCCAACAGAGCTTATCACAACAGACGGCTGCTGAGGCCTGCCAAAGAACAGGACTCCAGACGGTCTCGTCTTCTTCAATGACAAACAAGAACTCTCTTCACCCCACCTTTATTACTATGTCCCCCCAAAGCAGACCCTTGGCAACTGCCTTTTTGCAGACCTTCTAAGAAGCAGAACAGTACCATTATTGAAGGCTGACAGACATACTCCCTTCCTAATTAGCATGAAGAGATATGCAACACATAACTACAACTGGAAATGTCACATTGGGACTGCACTTCTATGCTGAGGGAAAAGCTTTGCAAGCTCAGAGTGTATAATCAATCAGCCTCTTCTACCCAGAGGCATTTGTAAAACAGGCATGTTTGGAACCACCCTCATTGAACATTCCGCCCTTACAAACTCTCTCCCAGAGAAGTCCCAAGGGCTGGCTGAGGCAGTGACCTGTCGTATTGAGCAAAAATGTCAACAGGAGAAAAAAAAAAAAAGCAAGGAAAAAAGGAGATGGTGCTTCTGATTTATTTCAAGAATGCCATCCAATAAATGAGCTCAGTGTCGCAATTAAGCTGGGCCAAGGAGGAAAGACACGTTTAGTCTTGTCTTCTGTGTCTTGCCTTGATGTTGACTGCAGCCAGTAACAGAATGAGGAGTTGGCTCAAACTGCAGAGCTGAGACCAATTATGAACTCTACTCATAACTCGTATGCCTTTGTGAGGGGTAATACTTAGGTTCCTTAAACAGTCACAAAGGGCATCTACTCTGTTGGAGGATACACATAATATGCCAGCATTACAGCTGATGGGGGTGGAAAATTCCATCATGGAGCCCCTGACACCCCACACCAATCCTGGCTTTTCCCAGTGTTTCTAATCTAAGCAAACAGTACCAACATCTTTCCAACAGAAGCAGGAGTCATCCTAGGTGGAATATCATCACCTGAATCTTTTATCTCTTCTTCTAATAACTAATACATTAGCAAGTCCACATAAACTTTTCATACCGTTGATATAATAATGCGACACTGCCTTAAAAATGGTGGCTCAGATGGTAAAGAATCTGCCTGTGGGAGATCTAGGTTCGATCCCTGGGTTGGGAAGATCCCCTGGAGAAGGGAATGGCAACCCACTCCAGTATTCTTGCCTGAAGAATCCCATGGACAGAGGTGCCTGGCAGGCTACAGTCTACTAGGAGCTACAGACTACTGTTAGCCCTCTAAGGACAACAATCATGTCTGGTTTTGCTAAACATTTTATCATTAATGGTTAAATGGATGCATGCACAAACTAGTAAGAGAGTCTACAGGAAGAGTATCCATTTCCAAGCAGCAGACTCAGGCAAGATGAGCATTTCAGTCCCGCCTGGGACATGACCTTAGTGAAAGGCATTTGGCCAGATTTGGTCCCCAATTCCCTTTAGTGTCTTAGACATTCTCTTTCTGGACCTCGGTTTTGTTTTCTGAAGAGATGAGCTCTACTGCCTTTCAGTTTAAACTTTTACAACCCTGAAATTCTAAACCCCAAACAAATACTGGACCTGAAAGAATATTCAGAAGGTTATCAGGCCTTGAGGCTTTATTGGTTCACTCTACTTGTCTGCCCTATATATGTCACAGAATGTACATAAAGAAGATCACCTCTCCTCTGTAGTGACATCCTCTTTGGGAGGATTCAAAACTATGTTTTCCAAAAGGAGATTAGCTCTTAAAGATGACCTTAGCTCTCTGAAGTCAGATGACGGAGAAGAGAAAGATCTTCTTGAGTAGGTCCTCAACCATCCTTGCAGAAGCTTTCATTCTAGAACTGCCCTAGAAAATATGGCAGTCATCAGACACATGGGACTATTTAAGGCTAAATTAGTTTAAATTAATTTTAAAATGCAGCTTCTCAGTCACAAAAATCACATGTGGTCCGTGACTATTGTGTTGGACAGCTCGGAATATTGAACATTTTCATCACTGAAGAAAGTCCTGTTGGATGGCATTGGTTGTACAGGAAGCAAGAAATGATTCCCTGATCTTCCATCTCTAGCACACACGTTCTGACCTTTTCTTGGTTCACACTGCATTTGCTTTCTCGAGATTCAGGCTTTAGGGTCGGTGCTAACACACCTGAACTCATGAGATACTCTGACAAGCTTCAGATCAAAGTCCATTTCTTCAAGGGGACTGACCCTAATGTTAGCGTCAATGGAGCACTCTTGTAGTTCTCTTCTCTGAGCATTCATCACTTCTCTAGAAGCTGTTTAAATTATTTTGCCTCCCAAGACTGAGGAGCTGTAGAGACCCTAGAGCCAGATAAGCCTGGGTTTGAATGCCAGCTCTATCTTGGGCTCACCATGTGGAGTAAAAAAAGACAGTGGGCATCTCTGGGCCTCATACTCTTCTTCTGTAAAATGGGGACAAACTGTCCTCAGCTCATAGGATTACTGGATAATTAAGTGAGTTGTTATACATAATGCACTTTGAAAAGCACTCATCATGTATATACTGAACAAACACTGTCAGAAATAAATCACTATGAAGCATAAGCACCTTCAAAGGCAGAGCTACTTTGATCTTCTGCCCCATACATCACACCCTATGCCATGGAAAATGTTGAAATGAACCATGTAGGCACAGAAGGGCTGCCTTTAAAACTGCACTGCCAGGAATTTCCTCTATAAATCCATTCAAAACAGTACAGTGAGACATTTGTACAGAGGTGTTCGCAGCAGTATTGTTTACAAAACATTAAAAGGTGGGGGAAGGAGGCATATTAAATGTCCACCTGCAGGGGGCTAGTTAAATCAACTATATAAATTCATACAATGGGATATTTTGCAGCATTTATAAAGAATGAGGTGGAACTGCGTGGGGTAACTGGAAAGATCTCCAGGATGTGTTAAGTCGACGGACAGCAATACTTAGGTTTATACCATTTATGTCTATGTTTTCTGAATCTTTGCACCAGACCCTTAACAGAGGTTTCCTGTGAGAAGGAGGAGAATCAACTCAGACTTAAAGATGTTTAAGTTCTTTACTCTAGAAAGAATTCCATAGTGTATATTCATTACTTTTACTTCAAGCTGTTTAAAAGTCTTGCTTTGAAGAGTGATTTGCGTTGCGGTGTTTTCCTCTTTGGAGCCAGGTCAGGACAAGAGGGAAAAAATGTGAGCAAGGGAAATAGACAGTGAGTACCTAGGGAAGTAAATAAAGATATTTTACTGGTAAATCCACTAGTTTACTGACTAGGAGAAGGAGGAGAGAATCCATCCAACAGGGTGGCAATTTGGGGCCAATCGTGTGTGTAAATATAAGAGCTAATGCTGACGGAGAGCTTACGTGTGTCAGACGCTGTGCTCAGCCCTTTCCAATTATTGTCTCATTTAATCCTACCTATGAGAAAGCACTATTATTATCCTCATTTTACCGAAGGGAAAAAGGAGACATGGAGCATTAAGTAACTTGCCAGAGGGCACACAGCTCAGCAGCAAAGGGGCTGAGACTTAAACTCTGGCAGGGCCACAGCCCAGCCTGCAGGCTTGTTAGTGTCCAATTGACAGAATCCCCATTAAGGGGGCCCAGAGGGGCTCACAAAGATCTCTCCAGCCCTATTCCTGTAACACTATCTGGCATATCATAAAAATTCCATTTTGCTTTCACCTTATGAAAGTCAATACAATACATTCCAATTGCTACCAAAAAATTAGGAGCCGTCTTGTACAGCAGGGAAATCATACAGCCAAAAGGTCAAAATGCTGAAGAACACAGGTAAAAGGCTAAAAGACACTGGACCCATATGCAGCATGAGAATTTCAACTCTAAAATAACTGAATGACATTCACAGAAAGACGGATGACTAGACATTTTCTGAAAAACTTTTTCCTGTTGTTGCCCAGCAAGAAGTCGGGTGAAAGTACTAAGGGTCTATTATCACAACTTTTTGGTTACATCAGTATCATCTTGGCATTTCCAGGAAAGAGCATGGGATCTAAAAATCCAACAGCCGGGTCTGTTTCCTGGCTCTCGCCTTCTGGAACCAGCTGCACAACCTTAACAAAGTCCCAAAGTGCTATCTGGTCTAAGCATCCTCATCGAAAAAGCTGGGGATAATAGCTACCTCTGTCAAAGCGATAAAACTAATGGGGAAAAAAGTGACTCCACCTACGTACCACTTGTAACATAAACACCTCAATAAAATGAGTTGATTTTCTTTTTTGTCCCTGATATGCTGTTACCTAATCACATGCTTTTCTTTTTCAACAAAGTACTCTTTGGCTTTGCACAGCCACTCCCACCCTTAACCTCTCCAAACATGCAAATGAATATTTTTTATATTCTGGATTAAAGCTCCTCTGATGGTCATAATAAGTGATTTCAGACAGGACAACTCACTTTCTTACAGCAAAGAGGATCCAACACTTGCTCTCTTCTTAGCCACGTGAATTTTTAACCATATTCACATTTACAAAAGAACACACTGAAGAAGCTCTTGGTATATCCACTGAGCCCCCATCCCTTTTCTAACCTCACAACTAGGTCAATTCTTTTTATTGGAGGATAAATACTTTACAATATTGTGATGGCTTCTGCCATTCATCAACATGAATCAGCCATAGGTATACATAGGTCCCCTTCCTCTTAAACCGCCTTTCCATCTCCCTTCCCATCCCACCCCTCTAGGTTGTCACAGAGCACCAGCTTTGGGTTCCCTGTGTCATACCACTGGCTATCTATTTTCCATATGATAATGTATATGTTTCAATGCTACTTTCTCAAATCATCGCACCCTCTCCTTCCCTCAGTTTTTCCAAAAGTCTGTCCTTTATGTCTGCGTCTCCTTTGCTACCCTGCAAATAGGATCAGAGGTATTATCTGTCTAGATTCCATACATGTGCATTAATATACGATATTAGTCTCACTCTTTCTGACTTACTTCACTCTTCATCCATTTCATTAGAATGGACTCAAATGCATTTCTTTTTATTGCTGAGTAATATTCCATTGTATACATGAACCAGTCTGAACAAATCATTCTTCCTTGGGGCACTCTCAGATCTCCCAGCCCACCAACCCCCAGTCAAATCCCAATACTTCAAGGAAACTACAACAATGGATAACGATGGCTCAGACGATAAAGAATCTGCCTGCAATGCAGGAGACCTGAGTTCGATCCCTGGGGTGGGAAGACCCCCTGGAGAAGGGAATGGCTACCCACTCCAGTATTCTGATCTGGAGAATTCCATGGACAGAGGAGCCTGACAGGCTACAGTCCATGGAGTTGCAAAGAGCTGGACATGAATGAACGACTTTCACAACAATGGATAACCAGCAATACTCAAGGCAAATCTTCTTGTATTCACAATCAGGAATCTCATTAATATCTACCTAATGTTAAATGTATATTCAAAATTTGGACATGAACAGTAGGCACAAAGTTAACATTCTTCCCTGTCCCCACTGCAAAAAGTGCCCCTGAAACAGGGCAATTATCACGTCAGAGTTATAATGCCCCTAAGAAAATAAGTCTATTTTGTATTCATCCTTTGTTTTTAAATCTCATCTGGAAAATGCCACTGTGTTCGACCCATAAATCCAGATTTTGAGAGTTTCTAAAAAGTACACAAAACTTAATAACTTGATCCAGTTATTAACAGTATCATAGTATATCCTTCTGTCTCAAATAATGACACTCAACAAAACAATCAAGCTATAATACTGTCTTCAGAAGATGTAAGTTTAATTTTCTCCCCACATTAGGCTTTGAGCTCATCCTACAGATTTACTTTCACCTATGTGAAATGATTTATACTCATGTTATTCAACACAGTCATGGTTTGAAATATTAAAAAATGTTTATTCAAAAAGACCTAGTTAAATAAATTATGGTCCACGTATTCAGGAGATTACTTACTCACTTAAAAAAGAAAACAAAAAGCACTCTAGTACTGAACCTCAAAGACTCAGAAGACATACTTTCATGATATAAAACAGTAAGATGCCAACTAGCATATATACCTTCTATAAGGGAAGATATGAGAACACATGTATGAAACAAATACATGTATGTGGACACTTGCATATATGTGTTTGTATTTACATTAAAAAAAAAAAAAAACTTCAGAAGAGTAATCAGAAATGAATAACACCGGTTTTAGTATCTGGGGAAAAGAGAAATGGAAATTAGACAGGTGGAAGATAGATCTAGGAAAGAGCTTACTTACTGAATACTTCTGAAATATTCTGCTTTGAAATATTCCATGAAAATGTATCATCTATTCCAAAATATATTAAACATCAACTGGTGGTACAAATGACATTCCAGTCCTTTTGAGACTAAAACACCACCACCTATAAGGTCACATTTTATGCTATGAGTCTTCTTCCTCTTCTTTCTAATACCATACATACCCATATTAAACACACACACACACACACGCCCACACTCACACATGCCCGCATTTAAATCAACAAATTAAAGGAGAAAAATCCTGGAGGAAAAAAAAAATCCAAAGTATTTTTAAAGAGTTCCACAAAGCCTTATTCCATATATTTTGTTATTATTAATCCCATTAAGGTGAACTGCCATCTCCTACAGATGTTTAGAATTCACTAGTCCACAGAACATCTCTGCCTCAATGGCCCAGGATCCTCTGTGGTGCCCAGCAGAGAGGCACGCTCATTGCTGCCATACAGATCAGCTCACCTTCATAGGTGCCAATTTCTAGAAGAGTCCCGCTCTGCTCGAGGTCCAAGAACTCCTTCACAGTCAGAAAGTTATAGTCCACGCCAGGCACCTCTCCTTCTCTGGGAGACCGGGTTGTGCCTGTGGCAGACAAGACAAAAGGCACAAGAAAACATCAGTCCACTGAAAGAGGAAGTGCCCCATCCAGGTGTAATTAAAATAACCAGTTCAGTAAGTACCTAAGCTGACAGACCCACCTACTGAGACAGGGAGCTGGCAAAGGTAATGTCTTTCTAGCAGAAAAGCATCCTGACTTTCATCCTCTCGAGCCTGGGCCCCTCAAATACCAGAAAGAGAAAACCAAACACAGCAAGGCAGCCCAGGGAGATTTTTATCACTAAAAAAAATGATGAATGCACTGAATGAAAAGGGTGAACTGTATTTTATACAGACAACATTCACAATCAGCAGCTTTTAGGGCTCCAGTAAATTCTAAAAACATTATCCACCTTAAGCTCAGCCTAAGGGGTTTATATTTTTATCACAGGCCTTGAAATTCTTGTGTTCCTCAATATATCCGGCAACTTCCAATGTAATAAGCCCTTTGAAGAAAATGACACCCGCTGCATAAACACATCACTAGAGAAATTCAATTGCCCAAGATCTGTGGCTGGATACCTCCCAGGGATCAAAATGTTGCTGTGTCTCCATGTAATTAATATGTTTGGCAAAAAGAGGCCACCCGTAAGTTCTGACAGGAGAAAAAGGACACTGCTTTCGGTAGAAAATTCTCCCCCTGAATTAATCTCATCATGAATTCAAAGACTCATAAATATAACAATTCTTCTTATGAAATAACACAGGCCCTCTAGAATATTTAAGTCACCCAGCTGAGGTGCTGGGCGAAAGACCTGTCATTTTAGCCCACTCAACCTCGATCAAAAGTGTGGAAGGAGTGTGGTTTACACTCAAACTAAAAAAAGAAAAGAAACCATAAGCAATTTCGGAGTACATACTAGAAATCTACATTAAATGGTAGGGGAGATTAAAAAAAAAAAGCAAAATTCATGATTTCTGCTCCAACATTTAAGTTAGGTAAGGCATACAACCAACATGGGTTCACTCTGCAAGGCACACTTACCCATAGTGCTTTTAAGTCATTTTTAAAAATATAATAAGTAGGAATTTTTCCCCTTAGTCCTAGTTCTAATTCTCCCTAAAAAGCAATTACATAACCAACTTATGTTGTCTCCAGTGTTCATGGCAGAACACAGTCTCTGATTACCTGCCCATGTGAATTCCCATGCATCTACAATGGATATCCAGAATTCTCTTATGTCAAGAAGTCAACACTTCTTACATATTTTACTCAAGCAAAACATTTTTAAACAAGTCCAATTTTTCTAATATCTGAAGTCTGAGTGTTACAAAAAGCTGCAAATTGCCCATAGTACCAGTTATGTTACAAATGTTTGCTTGTCATGCTCAGCACACCAGGACTTTCTGGTATAGAAGCCTGCTTGTGTAGTGTCCAAAAGTCTATTCTTAAACTGTTTCCTAAGTTGTTTCCATTTCTTGCTTCCCTGGCAGACTATGACACCCTTGAGGTACTTTACAATGTTTAAATTTACATCTCGGGTGTCAGGCATACAGTGGGTACTCCAGAAGCATAAAGAGTACCGTATACTGCTGTGGAGGAGGTACACATAGAAAGGGAATGATGAATTCATGGTCTGTCTGGTTCCTGAGCTTCTGCTGTTTCTCCGTTTCCTAATCTGTGAAATAAGGACAATAAACTACCTATAAGTTTGTTGTGTGTATTGAATAAGACAAGGCTTTTAAAAGGCCTAGCTCAGTACCTGCTACCAGATACACAGTTTATGTTATTATAGAATGAAATGAGTTGGTATTATAGTTCAAATTATATACATAATTGAGCTTCCCTGGTGGCTCAGATGGTAAAGAATCTGCATGCAATGCAGAAGACCCTGCTTTGATCCCTGGTTGGGAAAGATCCCCTGAAGAAGGGAATGGCAATACACTCCAGTACTCTTGCCTAGAAACTTGCCATGAACGAGAAGCTTGGCGAGCTATAGTCCATGGGGTGGCAAAGAGTCAGACATGACTGAGAGACTAACACTTTCACTCTTTTCAGTGTCCAGTTGAGAAAAAAAAATCAAGGCATAGACAAGAACAATAGGACGGAGGTGATAAGAAGCCATGAGATTTCTATTATGAATGGTGAACACTTTAAACAGCTGTAAGAGAGTATACAGGATAGATGTGTTCAAAGTACATCAACTTATCAGGCCAGGCTAGGTTTAGATTTTAAAGACAGAAACCTCTGATGGAGTGTGTAAGAAAAACAGAAGAATAAGTAGCACATCCCTAGGCAAACGGGATGTGCTACTTACAGACATCAAGAAGATGGGGGAATGGTGTATAAGGGAAAAAAAATTAAGAGTTCACTTCTGAATATGTGAAAGCTTGAGATGCCTATCAGACACCTTGGGTGTAGAGAGCTCTGGACAGCTGAATATGTAAACCAAAAAACAGATGGGTGGCTGGGCCCTAAATTTGAGAGTTATCACTAAACCACTGGCATTTGAAGGCAAGAGAGAGAATCTAGGGGGAGAGACAGTATAGAAAAAGCAGTCAAGAAGTCTGACTTAAACACAAAAACTTTACAATTTTTGGAAACTAAGAAGAGGAAAAGATCCTCAGAGGAGATGAAGAGGCAGCTATCAACAAAGCAGGAGCAGAGGAGGAGGGTGTGATGTCTCAGAGCCAAGTGCAGAAGCTGTTCAGCCAGCTATTTGGAAAACACGAAGTCTGCATGCATCATACTGGGAAATTCCCGTGTAGGGCAAGAACAGAATCTCTTTGAAACTTGCTGTGAAAGAATCTGTCTTAAATATGTTCTATATGGCAACTCTCACACTCAAGTCTCCATACCAAAATTCTATTAACTAAATCCATCCCTCCATTCCCAGCGCCCCCAAATGCGGGTAAATGAGGAAGACCAAACAGAAGATCTGTTTGTTTGTTTTTTTAAAGTCTTCCACACCAGACAATATTTTGGTTTTTTCTCCCCTTCCTATAATCATCTTATCGTTGACATTTCTTCCAGTCATGTTTTCTGAAACAATCTGTCAGAGTAACTGTTGAGACAACATTAACCTCTGGGACTTAATTTCCTGAACGGATTGAAAATAATCAAGAACTTGGGGGAAAATGGTACATTGTAGAGGAAAAATGAAAACACGCAGACACCATTTTCCCTTGGAAATAAATACGCTTAGAATGGCCTTTAAACAGCAGGGGAAGGGGGTGGGGGAGGATTCATCTCCACCCACAAAACCTTCAGGGTTTACTACCCAGACAAAACCTTTCCTCTCTGCAGGCCAGCAGGAGCTTACTGGAGTTATCCTCTGAGCAACTGGCCCTGGGCCTGGTCCACATGATCAGGCTCCCATTCAGAGATGCTAGGGAGAAAGGGCCTGGGAGGCGACCCCGCCCTCTCTTTTCTTTCAGCAGAATGACAGGCTGCCTGCTGGACACACGCCTGGCAGATGGCATTTCAAAGGTTTTTCAGGAGCCATCTGGGGTGGGTACAATTATTACAAACCACACTTCTAACAAAGCCAGAAGGGTTACTTCCTGGCAGAAGAGAAGTAAAACAAATTCTACCATGTTTCTCAGGGACAACGTATTTAAAAAAAACCACCAGGCTGACAAATGGAGGTTGCTTCCGGCTTACTATACCGTCTTTTGTTGGTCCAGCTAGAAACCAGGGCAACAATATCTTGCAGCTACCATGTCTGAACAAACAAACAGAGCTCACCCCTGGCCTTCCAAAAGAAAGAAGAGATAATCAAACACTAGGAAAAAAGAACAGCTTCCACTTATTTGATGCTTACCTATATCTTAGGTAAAGTGTTCAACAGTTAATCAACAGTGCTATAGCTAATCTTTCTCAGAAACACAGAAGGATTGCTATTATACTCACTTTTTTAAAGATGAGGAAGCTGACACCTAGAGAAGCAAAGTAACCTTCCCAAGGTCACATACAACTCAGCTGGGGAAAACTATGATTTGAAAGTTAGGCAGTCTGACTTTAGTCATTTGAAATCATTGTTGTCCAAAAGAACGTTCTGCCGTATGGGAAATGTTTCTTAGATGTGAGTCTAAGATGGTAGCCACGAGCCACATCTGGTTATTATTATTATTTTTATTAAATACATTTCAGGTGCACAGCATTAAAGTTCAACACGTGTACACATGTAGCTATTGATATGTGGCTAACGTGACAGAGGAACTGAACGGAAATTTTATCTAATGTTAATTACTTTAGATTTAAAGAGGCACATGTGGCTAGCGGCAACTGGATTGGCCAGTGCATTTCTAAACCAGGAGGGCGTTTCCAGTACTATGTTCACTACCATGCCCGCAAAGCACTTTCAGCTTTTGAAATAAAAATAAGAACCATATCAAATTGCTTGAGAAGGAAATGGCAACCCACTCCAGTATTCTTGTCTGTGAAATGCCATGGACACAGGAGCCTGGCAAACAACAGTCCACAGGGTCACAGAGAGTCAGATATGACTTACCGACTTAACAACAACAATCAAACGGCAGAATCTTGTCCTCACACAGGAAACTCATCCTTTAAAAGCCTCTTATCTGCTTTGAAAAATGACAGTCAAGCTTTATGTTTCTTTTGGATATGGTATCTTGGGAAAAAAGTCTTCCTAGATATTTGTGCCATCACTTTTGGCAGCCAAAACAAAAACCAAAAGCAACAAGATCAAAACAAAAGCAGTCCTCCAAAATACATACACACACACAAAGTGAGTTCCTGTGAATATAGGAATGAGTAAATGAAATATGGTAGATCTTCCCTTAGGAAATTTTTTTTTTCCTCTGTAAAGAAGTACTAGTTAGATGCCCAAGCAGTTATGAGAAAGAATATCTATAATATACAGTTAAGTAACATAAAGTATAAAAATAATCACTGCATTTTACTGAAAAAGAGAAAAGAAAGCCCTATGGGTGCTACATGTTTTCTGAGTTAATAAATAGTTAAATGGATGGAGAAGGCAATGGCACCCCACTCCAGTACTCTTGCCTGGAGAATCCCATGGACGGAGGAGCCTGGTGGGCTGCTGTCTATGGGGTTGCACAGAGTTGGACATGACTGAAGTGACGCAGCAGCAGCAGCAGCAAATGGATGGAATAAATCCTTAACAGCGGTAACCAGAAGAGGGTGGGTGCAGAAATGGGAGGAGAAAAAAAAATTGTTTCTTTACATCCCTCTGAATTGTACCACTGTGCTTGTAGTTAGCTGTTTTGGTATTTTATAAATCGAATAAAATAATAAAATAATCCTGAAAGTCCTGATTGTTAGGCATCCTACTCAAACAACTTCGATATTAGCTTAATCCTTGCAAGAACATGCCAAAGAATAGAGGCTCCAACTGAATCAACACATAATACGTCCCAAGGTTTCCAACTATAGAAAGCTAGCATCAAGGTCCTCACTACTTGCCTTTAGCTATGAATAGGTTGTGGTTGTTCAGTCGCTCAGTTGTAGCCGACACTTTGCGACCTAAAGTTAGGAGAAGGTGGCAATATTTTTCTGCCTGATTTTGGTTTTTAAATTTCAAATCATTCATCACTTACACAGAGTCTTTTTTAAGTGTTAAAATTTAACAAAATGTGCACCAGAGAAGTGAATACTATCAGCCTTTTCTGCACCAGATAAATGAATTTGAGCTCTGCCCTGCTGACTGTCTCAGTACGAATTAGCAGTACCCAAAAAAGTTTGCCTCCAAAGCTTGAGTGGCTGCTTGCTTCTTGGGCACATTGTATGGTTCGTAAACTTTCAGTGTACCTGGCACGAGGGAATCTTGATGAGGAAATCAAAAAACTACCTTCCTTATCATCAAGCTCCACAAACTACGGCTACAGAGAACGAGATGGTTGGATAGCATTACTGAATCCATGGATTCGAGTTTAAGCAAACTGAGAGACAGTGATGGACAGGGAAGCCTGGTGTGCTGCAGTCCATGGTGGGGCAGAATCTCACACAACAGTGACTGAACAACAAATGGCTACAGAAACAAAACCAGATTTGGAGCTCATCTGCATTCTCGTCTTATTTCTAGAATTTCTTTTGAAATATCCAGTTCAAGCCAGAAAAAAAATTTTAGAAATGAAACACTAATATGCTATTTCCTACTGCTAAGTGTTCCCAATACGATTAAGTTTCAAGGCAAGTCATCACTCCAACTGGCCTCAAGGCCAGACTGCTAGTAGAGGGATCATTACTAAGAGTAAATTGTTAATACTCAATGGGATCATCTGATGTTAACTTCATCTGGGTTTTGCTTATCTAAATGTAACGAGACTTTCAAAAATCATAGTCACTCCATCTGCTTACAGGTTAAGAAAACAAGTGTTTACGTTGCTTGAAATTCATTAGATATCCAAGATAACCTCATAGTCTTTATTCTTTAGTTGCCAGAGATACAGTAGAGTAGAACATGTTTTTTCCCCAAATTCACTAAATTACCTACCACTCACACAATTTTTCCCCAGTGGCTCAGTGGAAAAAATCTGCCTGCAATGCAGGAGCCACAGGTTCGATCCCTAGGTCGGAAAGATCCCCTCAGGGGAGGGCATGGCTACTCACTCCAGTATTCTTGCCTGGAGAGTCCCATGGACAGAGGAACCTTGCAGGCTACAGTCCCTGGGCTCACTAAGAGTTGAAAACGACTGAAGTGACTTGGCATGCACGCACACGGTTTGTGCCATATCTTGAGATCAAAAGAAATGCTTAACTGCTATATACCTATTAGAATGGGCTTTTAAAAAAAACTTACAGTACCAGATGCTAGTGAAAACATGGAGCAACTGGAACTTTTTAATACATTGTTGGTAAGGATGCAAAATGGTACAGCCACTTGAAAAAGAGTTTGGCAGCTTCTTAAAAAGTTAAACACAAATCTACATAGGACCCCCAAATCATACTCCTAAATATTTATCCTCAATAAATGAAAACTCACATTTATACAAAAACCTATATATAAATGTTTAAGCAGCTCTACACATAATCGGCCCAAAACAGACAGACAACCTGAATGTGCTTCAATTGACAACTGGATACACAGTGTAAAGTCCTTACGATGAACTCAACAACAGTTTAAATGTACACAACAATGTGGATTAATCCCAAATACATTTTAATAAGTGTAAAAAAAAAAAAAAAGCCAGACTCAAAAGGTTAGATACTGCATATTCCATTTCAGTGATAGTCTATAAAAGGCAAAACTACAATAGAGATGGAGAATAAACCAGCTGTTGCCAAGTGTATGGTTGACGTTGACTGCAAGGGGGCAGCACCAGGGAATGGGGGGAGTGGAGAGGGTTTGAGGAGGCAGAAAAGTTCTGTATCCTGATTGCGGTGGAAGGTGAAGGACAATGTACTTCTCAAAACCTACAGAACTGTACACGACAAAGAGCAGATTTTACTGTTATAAAACTTCAAAAAGGAAACACTTAGCATTACCTACAATGAACAATCAGTTCCAGCCTGTCATAAACAACTAAAAATAAATACAACAAAAATAAAATTGGTTCATTTTATTTAGAGTCTTAGGCTCTGAGCCTGAAGTCCACATTCTCTCATTACAAAGGGAGATTAACAAACATTAGAGATTTATTAGCTCCAAACTGAGACTTTCTCCTTAACACAATTACAAGCATTTTATTTTTAATTACAGAGAGTCATATGCTCAGTATTAGATTAGATCTTTAAGTAGCATCAAGAACACTGCTTAAAATCATCTCACTTCATCACTGAAGTCATGCTGGGAACCACTAGGACTAGTTCTCTACCAACCAGGAAAACCCAGGACATTAGAGCCTCTAGTTTTTAAGGTGGAAAACAGCAGTTTCAGAGTCCTACTCCATCACCTTACTCTCTAAAGAATTTAGGTTGATCCATCTAAGTCTCAGCTTCCTCACCTACATTGAGGGTGGAAAAAAATAAAACCATCAAAATTTAAGACAACAATTTTAAGTACTAAAAACACCTATACCTCTGGGCTTTGTGCAGGCACAAAGGGAGACAAGGTATGTGGCACTCCCATCACGGTGTCCAGCGGGGACAGAGTACCCGAAACAAACAAGTAGGTGATGAGCAGCTGACTTGGATTTGGCTAGCTGGGAAACTCGGAGGTGAGTTTCATCAACACTCTTGGAGATATGTTCAAGGAGAAAAACCTCTCTGCATATGATTTAAATACATTACATATTATTTTGTTTTCCTACTAGACATTCTCACAGTCAAACCTGCGTCATTTCTGGCCCTCAGTTAATGCAAGCTTCTTTACCCCGGCTAGGAGATCATCTGCCTATTTACCATGTCCACCCCATCTACTTCATTTCAACATAAAAATGAAAGGAACGTATGTCCTACAACTAAGCGATCTTTATGTTTTTTAAAAATGGAAGGAAGGTGTGTCCTACAACTAAGCGATCATTATGTTTTTACCCTGTAGGGATAAGTCCTAACTCTTTGGCTCCAATTCATGAATGCTCGTGTCCTCTTGTCACCATCTCAGAAATACAAATCTTGTAGCATGTACCATAACAAACATTTTTCTATGAGTACATGCCCTTTTCTAGGGAGCCTGACCAACCACAAGGGTGTAAATCCCCTTCCTCCCCAGAGATTTAGAAACAATGTATCTACTAATACTGACCACAAAGCCTTGCATGTCTAATAGACTCAAAACACTAGTGACTTTTCTATGGCGCCTTAATCATGGCTTTAGGCACCCAAATGTGGAGCCCCTTGAATAGCTAGTGGGTGTTTCCTCCTGGATAAACAGCACTTGCTTTTACTGAAACTTTTGTATTACCAGGGCTGCCAGTGAATAGGAGGCAGGAACAGAGAACTGAGGACAGAAGACCAATAGACCTTTTCTCCTAAGAGAATGTGTTCATGTTTAAAGTCAGTCCATCAACAGATGAATGGCTAAAGAAAATGTGGTATATATACATAAAATGGAATACTACTCAGTCATAAAAAGGAATGAAATAATGCCATTTGCACTAACAAGGATGGACCTAGACATTCTCCAGTGGAGTAAATCAGACAGAGAAAGACAAATATCACATGATCTCTCTCACATGTGGGACCTAAAAAAATTATACAAATAAATTTATTTATAAAGCAGAAATTAATTCAGAGGCATAGAAAACAAACTTATGGTTACCAAAGGAGAATTGGGGTTGGTGGAGGGAAATAAATTAGGAATCTGAGATTAACATTTACAGTATATATACTATATATAAAGTATTTATATATATATAAATACTATATATAAAGCAGATAAACAACAAGGACCTACTGTATAGCACAGGGAACTATAACTATATTCAATGTCTTACAATAACCTATAACGGAGAAGAATCTGAGAAAGAATGCATACATACATATACATACTTACAGATATATATATGTATAACAAAATCGCTTTGCTGTATACCTAAACACCATAAATCAACTATACCTCAATTTTTAATAATCAGGAAAAGAACAAAATATTTAAAACAAGTGCCCTGCTTGTGTCCTTTTAAATCCAATAAATAGTCAAACAAAAACAACCCTATAGTTATTATTATTGTCCCCACTTCACAGGTGACAGAATAGGCACATAGAGATGAAGTGACTTGCCAAAAATTACACAGTTGCTAAGTGGCAGAGCCAGGATTTGAACTCAAGACTTTATTTCCACAGGGCAGCAAAAACCCCTGTATATGAAGAAAGCACTGGGTACAGGAACAAACTAGTGGGAGGAGGGAGACAGCTTAGTTTTCATAGCTCTTCATCTCTGTCCTCATCAAACAAAACGAAGGGGTGCTGATGGAGTTAAGCCTGGGGGAGAATGCTTAGCCTCACCCTCTATGACTTCCTTAATCCAAACCCTGAGCTCCCAGGAAATATGTTTTACTACCTCTTAATCAGAATAATGAGGTAATTCAGGCCAGAATCACTGAATAGGCAAGTCAAGCAACAACTTGAACATGCATATTAACCATTCTTCCTCTTTGATGCGGGGGAGAGGCAAATATAGTCATGGAAATCCTGCGTTCATTAAAAACAGGAAAGGGAAAATTTTCAAGCTGTCACAGATTCATTGCAAGCATTCAGGCAATGAACAAAAAGAATTTCCAACACTCCATACACACTTATCAAAAATCAACTTTGGGGGAATTATCTTGAGGCATTTTTTTGCTCAGAAAGGAATTCTGAAAATCAGTAATGCCATAGTTTAGTACTAAAGGCTGTCTATGATAAGAAGGGATTAGATCAGATAGACTTTCAGTATTATGACAGTTCATACATTTTACTTTCTCTGAATTAATGACAGCAATTGTTTGTATACAATAGAATGAACTAATGCCAATGATTTCAACCAGGTAATTTCAAAAGCATGTGAAAGAAAATGGTTATTTCGGTGAAAAGCTATAATTAATGGAGAATGTCAAGTTTTCATAAATTAGGTGACTGCAAGCCAATGCTAAATGCTGCTAATCTCTGGCAGCTTTCTTTCTTTAGTTTAAAAAAAAAAATAAGACTGACTGCCAATGGGTAGATGGTTTCTTTCAGGGGTAAAAAGAATGTCCTGAAATTAGATAGCTGGTTTCACAGTTTAAGGAATATAATAAAAATGCTGACTTTTATGGAGTTTACACTATCAATAACACTGTTAAAAATAATACTGAACTATAGATATGCAGAGATAAACAGAAGGTAGTCTCTGTCTCCAAGGATATGACTATTCAGTAGAGGAGTTGTTAACATTTCTGTGAATAATATGTGCATGGCATAAATTTCTTCTTCAACAGTAACCTGCTTTCATTAGTTCTTCTAATATATGAATCAAGTGTAAGCGTGAGATCAGAAATTATTGACCATGTTATGTTATATCTTCCTATAAACTGCAGGGGTCTGAAATTCTCCCAGAACAGCCATATAGACAGAAACTGTTACAAGATCTAAAATCAGACTTGGTGAGTTCAAACTCCAGCTCTGATATTGACTGTGTAACCATAGCCAAGTTAAACATTTTGGGCCATGATTTCTTCATCTCCAAAATGGGAACAATAATACCTGCCTCATAAACTTGTGTAAGGATTAAGACAATACATATAACCTGCTAGGTCTGGTCATAATCTGCATTCAATGAACACTGACTGTAACAACAAAAGCATCATCACCATCACCACCACAACGCCCTCTTCTCTCTCTCCAACCATTTCCCTTTAAAAGAAAAGAAAGTAATTACTGCCCCTTCATTACACTGCTATTGTGGAACACAGGTTTTCTGTACATAACGCCTAATTTAATTATCCCAAGAGTGGCATTCTTTTCCCACAAGTTTCACATCACACAAAATTTTCTATTTTTAATTATTATTTGTCAAAACCTCTCATACAAAAGCAAACAACTCCCAGCCACAACTTTGTAGACTGTATTTTGCTAAGAAATCATAAAGTCAACTTGTTCTGTAAATACCATAATTTTAAATGATCATTGTCATTAAGCACTAGCATGTATCTATAAGGATAGATAGATGCCTATTTGCTGGAATACAGTATGTCTGAATGTGAGGCCCTCAAGTCCCATAATTTCATGTTATCATGCTATTCTTCATACAATTAACTCCTTCTCATGGAAAGGGTAAATATAGACTTACTAAAGAAATACCATAAACCTGGATATAAAGAGAGAAAACAATTTATATCTAACACCAAGAGAGAAGAGTTACAAGAGCAAGTCGAGATGGACATAAGAAAAAAAGAGTTTGCATTGATTTAATTAATACACTGGTTCTCTGTTGACCTAGGCATGACAATTCTTAAAGTCTTCTCAAGTATTCAGACTAACACTCATCACCATGTAAATTTTACTTTGGCTCTTGTCAAGTGTATAACTGCTCTGTCAAAGAAAACAGAAGGAAATACTGTGTGACACACAATATGAGATGCTAAAAGAATAAAGCAGTTTGGGAAAAGCAAGAGAGTTCCAGAAAAACATCTATTTCTGCTTTATTGACTATGCCAAAGCCTTTGACTGTGTGGATCACAATAAACTGTGGAAAATTCTGAAAGAGATGGGAATACCAGACCACCTGACCTGCCTCTTTAGAAATCTGTATGCAGGTCAGGAAGCAACAGTTAGAACTGGACATGGAACAACAGACTGGTTCCAAATAGGAAACAGAGTACATCAAGGTTGTATATAGTCGCCCTGCTTATTTAACTTCTATGCAGAGTACATCATGAGAAATGCTGGGCTGCAAGAAACACAAGCTGGAATCAAGATTGCTGGGAGAAATATCAATAACCTCAGATATGCAGATGACACCACCCTTACGGCAGAAAGTGAAGAGGTACTAAAAAGCCTCTTGATGAAAGTGAAAGAGGAGAGTGAAAAAGTTGGCTTAAAGCTCAACATTCAGAAAACGAAGATCATGGCATCCGGTCCCATCACTTCATGGGAAATAGATGGGGACAGTGGAAACTGTGTCAGACTTTATTTTTGGGGGGCTCCAAAATCACTGCAGATGGTGACTACAGCCATGAAATTAAAAGATGCTTACTCCTTGGAAGGAAAGTTATGACCAACCTAGATAGCATATTCAGAAGCAGAGACATGACTTTGCCGATAAAGGTTCGTCTAGTCAAGGCTATGGTTTT
>NW_011494876.1:1185570-1210945 GCF_000754665.1 Bison bison bison | reverse complement strand
GTGAGAGTCGGACTGTGAAGAAGGCTGAGCGCCGAAGAATTGATGCTTTTGAACTGTGGTGTTGGAGAAGACTCTTGAGAGTCCCTTGGACTGCAAGGAGATCCAACCAGTCCATTCTGAAGGAGATCAGCCCTGGGATTTCTTTGGAAGGAAAGATGCTAAAGCTGAAACTCCAGTACTTTGGCCACCTCATGCGAAGAGTTGACTCACTGGAAAAGACTCTGACGCTGGGAGGGATTGGGGGCAAGAGGAGAAGGGGACGACAGAGGATGAGATGGCTAGATGGCATCACTGACTCGATGGACGTGAGTCTGAGTGAACTCCAGGAGTTGGTGATAGACAGGGAGGCCTGGTGTGCTGCGATTCATGGGGTCACAAAGAGTCAGATACGACTGAGCAACTGAACTGAACTGAACTGAACAACATTAAGCATATACCAAAGACATACATGTTATGGCACTGTTTATGTGTTTCCTTACTTAAACACCAGAGTATGGCCTTTATAATAAAGGAAAACATGATGTGAACAGTAAAATTTCTAGGATTATGTTTCAAAAGTGTTAAAACTGAGCAAAAAGCATAAAAACTGAGTATTTCTATTTTTTAGCATGTCCTTCTCTGCCTTTTAAATTTCCCTTAATACCACCCTTCACCTTGAGAAGACTATATTGGCACTCAAAACTCTAACATTCAAAAAGTGTCTTATGAGCCAAGTCTGAGAAATATGAACATGTGAACATCACATAAGGATGGGATCCCAGGCAGCTGAATTCACTCCTGGGACTCTGCTATTGTTCATAAGCTACTTATGCTTTTCCCCATAAATGATGACATCAGCAGATTCCCAGAAAACTGAATTACGGCCTTGACTTCCCCCACCCTGGGACCATACATTACCGTATCTAATTCTTGCCAACTACCTCTCCAACTCTAAGTCACATTCCAAAAAAATATGGACTGGGAACAACTGCAAAATGATGTAGAGATCCAGCTGATGAACTGTTATTGCCCTTCTTTTGCTTAATTCATTTCTCAATGAGCAATTATAGTCTCACATTATGCAGTACTTCTCTTGTCACAGCTCTGGGTCATTTTATGTTATAGACTACACTTCCTAGATAGATGACTCATATAAATTATTATTTTTCACTCTGCCTGGTAAGCCAAATGAAGTATCTTTCAGAGTTGAAATTAAACACAAATTATTAATGCTTCTAAACATTTGCTAGGAAAAATGCAGACAGTAATGAACGGAAGCCTGAGTTCATATGATATCACCTACACTGACTTTGATAGAAATGATTTCATTAGAATAGTGTATGAGATAGCAAAGGTATTATTAGGAAGTGAGTGGCCAGTTTTGAATAAGTAAAATCAAGTAGAAATGTTATTGTGAGTTACTTATAATAATTACTACATAAAACTCTAAATTATTCTATGCTTTCTAATAGAAATTGGCCCTTTTCAAAGAAACCTTATTTCAGAGATGTCAGGTGAGTGAAAGAGCTGCCTTCAAAAACAGCCACATCATTTTCAGTCCACAGGCTTCTCCTTACCTCAAGAAAGCAAATTATGCCCGTGTCCTTAACACAAACTAGACCTAATATGTGTCCAGATAAAATCAGGTCAAGGATCAAATCAATGACTATTAAGGACAGCATTTTATAAACCAATTCATTAAAAGGCAATGACATCTTAGCTCTGACATATGAACAATCTATCTTTAGAAAAAAATCGAGTGGTTTCATTTGTTTCTGGTTTATTTCACACCTAGTAATTAAATGTCATATTGCACAATGCTTCCTGGTCCTCACTCTTGAGTTTCTCTCATTCATCAGCCCTATTGACAGTGCCTGCTGATCAAGGGCAAGGAGCAGGGAGAGGCAATCTTTATTTCCTTGATCTGGCAGCATGGGTACCACTGCCATTAGCTTCCTGTCAGCAGGTGAAGACCTGAGGACGTGATAGATGATCCCGGAGCTCTTACAAGGAGTTTTCACCAGATACCTACCTCTTAACCTATTTACCCAGCACTTACACTTTCATTTTCTAGGAAACCCACATTTTTGCCCGGAGGTAGCAAAGAGTCAACATCTTCAATAAATCCAAAAAGCATAAAAACTGAGTTTTATCCAAAAGCTACCACCATGGCCATCCACAGATTTGGTTTCACACAACAAAATAAATAAACAAAAAATGGTATAGGTATTTGATTGAGCCAGCTGGGAAATCCAGAAAGCTTATTTTACTCTCAACATGCCATACATGTTACATCTGAAAAGAGTAATAAGAGACTAAAGCGATTAATTTTTAAAGTTAGGGACTTTTTACCAATCTGTACAGAAGATTTTTGTTGTACATATGTAAAACAGGAAATGAGACATTTAAAAGGGAATAGTGATTTCCTAAACCTTTAAACGAGCAACTAAGGTCAGTGAATGACATTTACAACAAAATAAAAGTGCTATAGGACATTCATAAAATAGGGCCTGATCAAAATTGAGGAAGAAGTGGCTAGCTTAAAAATCAATAACTTTTACTCTCTTATTTCTCTCTTCAGAGAGAAGATTTTTCATCTTTTCAGAGATAAAAAGTACATGCTCTAGAATATGTCAAACCCATAAAAAGCATAAAAAAAACAAGCCTCTCCACCATCCGGAAAGGAACATGTCAATGTATCAATATTCAAGGACCTTAAGTCCCCAGTCACCACTGAGTCCTGGCATTGTGAGGTAAACTCTCAGTCATCAGAATCATCCCTAACTACTGCAGCCTCCACTACAACCAGCGTAATAACCGTGGCCAATATTGGACAGAGGGAAACAACTGTTTTTTGTTTTTCTAAACACACCAGCACACCTACCGCTGTAATGCTTCAATTACACAAATTCTAAAACTGAGAGGGAGGACACATCACAAAGTTTACTGTAGGAAGCAGTACTGACTGATGCACAACTCAGAAACCTGTCCATGGAGTATAGGGGTTGGAATTCTAAACATTTCGAAATTGATTAAAAGCAATGTCTTGTCCTGGGCTCCAGGCTCTGGGTCATGAAAGAAGTTTCACAGCAGTAGCAGTCAGGATCAAGAAGAAAAGGAAGAGAAGCAGCAGCATTTCTGACAGCAGGTGTTAAAATAATAATCAGATCAGGTCAGTTGCTCCGTCCTGTCCAACTCTTTGGGACCCCATGGACAGCAGCACACCAGTCTTCCCTGGCCTTCACTATTGCTGGGAGTTTGCTCAAACTCATGGCCATCGAGTCAGTGGTACTATCCAACCATCTCATCCTCTGTCGTCCCCTTCTCCTTCTGCCTTCAATCTTTCCCAGCATCAGGGTCTTTTCCTATGAGTCACTTCTTCACATCAGGTGGCCAAATTACTGGAGCTTCAGGTTCAGCATCTGTCCTTCCAACCTTTAGGATTCACTGGTTTGATTTCCTTGCAGTCCAAGGGACTCTCAAGAGTCTTCTGCAACACCACAGTGTTGGAGAAGCATCAATCCTTTGGCCCTCAGCTTTGTTTACGGTCCAACTCTCACATCCATACATGACTACTGGAAAAATCAAAGCTTTGACTAGATGGAACTTGTCCGTACTTTCTCTACTTTTTTAGTATGCTAGCTAGGTTGACGATAGCTTTTCTTCCAAAGAGTAAGTGTCTTTTAATTTCATGGCTGCAGTGATTTTGGAGCCCAAGAAAATAAAGTCTCTCACTGTTTCCATTGCTTCTCATCTATTTGCCATGAAGTGATAGGCCCGGATGCCATGACCTTTGTTTTTGGAATGTTGAGTTTTAAGCCAACTTTTTCACTTTCCTCTTTCACTTTCATCAAGAGGTTCTTTAGTTTCACTTCGCTTTCTGCCTAAGGGTGGTGTCATCTGCATAGCTGAGGTTATTGATATTTTTCCCAACAATTTTAATTCCATCTTGTGCTTCAACCAGCTTGGCTTTCACACGATATAAGTTAAATAAGTTAGTTATATAACTGAATTTTTATAGTTAAATAAATAACTAATTTATTTAAGTTAAATAAGCAAGGTGACAATATACAGCCTTGACATACCCCTTTCCCAATTTGGAACCAGTCTGTTGTTCCATGTCCAGTTCTAACTGTTGCTTCTTGACCTGCATACAGATTTCTCAAGAGGCAGGTCAGGTGGTCTGGTATTCCCATCGCTTTCAGAATTTTCCACAGTTTGTTGTGATCCACATATTTAAAGGCTTTGGCATAATCAATAAGGCAGAAGTAAATGTTTTTCTGGAACTCTCTCGCTTTTTTGATGATCCAGCGGATGTTGGCAATTTGATCTCTGGTTCTTCTGCCTTTTCTAAATCCCTTTAAAGTAGTCCCTCCTTAGCCTAGGAGGATACCTTTCAACAACCCCGGTGGATGCTTAAAGCTACAGATAATACAGAATCCATATATATATGTGTATGTGTGTGTGTGTGTGTGTATATATGTATATATATATATACACACTACATTTTTTTCTTATCATATATAGTCAAAGGCTTTAGCATAGTCAATGAAGCAGAAGTAGGTGTTTTTCTGGAATTCTCTGTAGTAGTAGAGCTGTACAAAATAGTAATATAGGTCTACTATTATCACCACCACAACCAAGCATTTATGAAGCACTTACTATGTGTCAGCCACTGTGTAAAGTACATTTTTCCCCTTGAAACGTCATCATAACCATAGGACATAGTGTTTGTATCCCTGTTTCCCAAATGGGCAAACTGAGCATTGGAAAGCATGTATTACTTGCTTTCGATGGTCAGTTAAAGAGGGAGCTGAACTGGTATTAAAATTTGGGGTTTCCTGACACTGGAGCATTAAGTCTGATACCAGATATCTTGATGTCTCCCTCTGTGTCAGCCACGTTGGTCTCCTTGTTCTCACAACACTCCAGGCAGGTTCCTGCCTCAGGGCCTTTGCACTTTCCCCAAGCCATCCGAGAGGTACCTATACCCCAGGCCAGTGCTGCCTCCTTAGAGGTCTCTTGAGCTCTCAGCCATGAAGTCCCTCTCCTAACATTCCCCCCTTTCATTGGACTCTCCCTCCCTAACAGTGTGAGCCGCTTCATGACCTTATTGTTTTCTCTTTGAGTAACACTGAGCTCTCCTTTAGCTCTTTCAGACCCTACATTACTAGATTCTCTCTGCTGAAATACCTAGTATTGCTTCTGTCTTCCTGACTTGACCCTGCTGAATATACTGTAAAGTATTACAGTAATTTTAATGTTAGATTATAAAAAAATTTTTTTAGTATCTTCTCATAGTGGAATGTAAAATCCATGAAAATAGAGGGTTTTTCTGTCCTGTTAAAGCAGAATCCCTACTGTGTGGAAAAACATCTGGCACATGGTAGGTGCTAAATTCACATTAGTTGAATAAACACATCCCTCTGGTTGGTAGCTTAAAACTAACCAAAAACCACTGTCTACATTTCAGCCTAAAGACCTCCTTGTACCCAGTTTCTCCCTGTCTATATCTAAAGCAAATCCTGCCTAACTCCCCTTCACAGACTGCTGCATAACTTTCAGAGTGCTTTTTAAAGACTCTGTAATGACTTGGTATATATGTACAATTATTTACTGTCTTTCTCTTTCATCATGAGGTTAACATTGTAAGGACAGGGCTGTGCCTATCCTACTATATCCTCAGTGACTAGCACAGACTGAGCATGCAGCAGTTGTACAAGTATTTATTGAAAGAAAGGTACACTGGGGCTTAGAAAACTTCACAAGATGATAATCTCCATGAATGTTTACAAAAAGAAAAAGGAGGAGGAGATTGGAATAAGCAGAGATTTCATTGTGGATCTCCTCGATAAGACCTGAAATTCCAAATGGCTGTTGTTAAACCAGACTTAATCCCACAGCATTATGAGACACAAAGTTATACTCATAAATTAAAATACTTCATAAACATTAATGCCATGAAAAATTTAAATCTGTGTTGAAATCAAGTTCCTCTGTGCATCTGACAAATATTCACCGAACACCTACTACATGCCAGGTATTGTATTGTGCAAGTTACTGGGATCCAGCAACAAAATAAACCAGTCTCTGTCCTCATGGAGATTATATTCTAATGCGTGGAGATAACACAATAAATAAGTTAATAAAAATGTCACGTGACACTCAGTGTAAGGGAGCAGAGGTGGAATAAGAGTGAAAGCAAATTGTGGATGGTGAAGTGGCATTCAATCTTCTCTGGTCAGCGGATGCCTCACTTGGAAGATAAAACGCACAGAGGTCTAGAGGAAAGGAAGGTGGGAGTGACATAAAAAATCCGAGAGAGTATTCTAGGCATACACAGCATGCAACACCAAATACAACTGCCCTGAGGCAGGAACATACTTGGTGTTTGAATGAGAACATGGAACAGAGACAGACAAACATTAGAGCAGAGAGGACAAAGATTTGATAACACAAGGAGATGCAGGCCCCCATGAGGACCTTGTTTATTACTTCAAATAAGAAGGGAAGCAGTTAGAGGGTTTTCACCAGAGCAGGGTCAAGAGGTTTTACAGACTGATTTTAAGTAGGTCACTCTGTCTACTGGGTTGAGAACAAACTCCATGCTGGACTAGAAAAGGAAGAGGAACAATAGTTAAGAGGATACTATAGCAACTGAAGTAATAGATTGTGAGAATGGAAAAGAGCTACTAATCCTGCCCATTAAAACACGGTGCCCAACTCTACTCCTCTTGAATTTGAATCTGCTTATTAACTTGCTTGGGCTTCCGTGGTGGCTCAGCTGGTAAAGAAATCTGCCTGCAATGCAGGGGACCCAGCTTTGATCCCTGTGTCAGGAAGATCCCCTGGCGAAGGAAATGGCAACCCACTCCAGTATTCTTGCTGGGGAAGTCCCATGGACAGAGGAGCCTGACGGGCTACAGTCCATGGGGTCACAAAGAGTCAGACATGACTGAGCGACTAAACCATCACCAATAACTTGCGTGGCCAAGAGAATATAGAGAAAGTGATGCTATGCTATTACTGAGCCCAGTCAAAAGAACTCTTGTAGCTTGTGATGTGGCCTCTTATACTTGCTAATAGGCTTTTGTAACACAGCAGCCATGCTAGGAGGGAGCTGGACAGACAACAGAGAGGAACCAAAGTTCCCTCCAACAGTCCCGGTTGGGCTCCCAATCAACAGTCCACACAACTCTGCAGCTACAAGAAGTAAACCCTCGAACTTCACTTGAACCACCCAGCCTACCCTTAGTGAAGACACCCCACTGAGACTGAGCCTAACTGCAGATTCACGAACAAGATAAATGCTTGCTATTGTTTTTAAGCCGCTAAATTTTGGAGTGATGGAGTGATCTGTGACACAGAGGTGGCTAACAATTCACTGGGGATTGGATCAGCCAAAAGGGGAAAAAAAAGTTCTGAAGCACTTATGTGGGAGATATTACATTAATACAGTTAAGAACTTGAGTTTTGGAGTCAGAAAGATTTGTATTTAAACTCAGGTAAGCTGCTTAACAGGTGACCCAAGGCAAATTCATTGATTTTTCTGAACTTCAGCTTCCCTGTCTGTAAATGAGATTAATAATAGGGCCTAGTTTCTAAAAATATTGTGAGGTTACATTGAGATAATGTTCATAAAATACTCAGCGAGTGCCTGACACATGATGAGTGCTCTCCCCGACCCTCCCCCCCCCGGACCAAAAAAGTATGCTAGCAAAAGAATTGGTTTTCACCTTTTTAAAAAATGGCATTATCAGGGAACATTTTCAAAATGGAAACTTGTGTGGCATGACTCCCTGATTTCCATTACATTAAGAGCTGAACTACAAAAGGAATTAGCCCCAGGGGAATGAGCAACCACAGGTGACTACCCATCTTCTAAGCGTGAACAGTGTTTATTAAGATGTCTTATTTGTCTTATTATGATCTGTCAAACTTCCTTTCAGAAGCCTCTTGTGACTGATGAAGCATGGTGGTAACAGAAGCTAACTAAATACCTCAGCATAACCCTTACCAAAATTTAAGACCACCAAATCTATTTAAGTTTTAGCCAACCCAGGGGAGGGCAAACCATCATGACACCAACTTATGAGGTTCTGTAAGTTCATAAAAGAAAGAATGATTTTATCATTCTATCCAGAATCTCGCTGCTGATAATTAGTGCAAACTTCATCATAAAACCCAAGACATACACTGTAACATTCACCACAAACAGTGGGAGAGACTTAAACAGAAGCATCGCTTGACCACTTTATTAACCTGGGTTTGATAACAGATCACTGTTTGAGACTCACATTCCATTTCCACTTTATCACAGAGATTACACTGAACAGAGAGTTGCTTTTAACAGTAGAAGTCTTTCCGTGGCATTTAGCCATGAGCAATAAAATTCTGACCTAACAATTATAACAAAACAGAAAAACCTATTGTCACATATCTCTACATTAAATAATCAGCCTTCAAGATACATCACTGGAAGGACATTAGAAACGAATATTTCTTAAAAAACATCAGCAGCCCGTGATTTAGGAGCAAGTATGACAGACATTTAGAACTAGTTTAATAAATATTTAAACATGCATGCTGATGCGCCATTAGTTTGTGAAATACAGACTTCAGAAAATATTGACATGAGGCCTGTACTACTTACCGAGTAAATACAAAGCACAATGAATATTCATGAATGACGAAAATTCACTGTTTTAATCTAAATATGCATACCTGAGTTTCTGAGTGATTTAGTTTCCTATTTGGTGGTTGTTAGATTATGATAAACATTATACCTCTTACCATATGTTAAAGAGTAATTTAAGGCATAAGAGCTTTATGAAGACTCAAGTTATCATTTTAAACTGCCAAATGGTGAAATGCATTAGAAAGTCATTACAAACTAACAGTTCTAAAACTTTTCATTTTTACAGAGAAGTCACCATGCATCTGCTAAAGCAGAAACCAAAGGTCTGCTGTTTAAAAAGACTTTCGGGGAATTCTCTGGTGGTCAAGTGGTTAGGACTCTGTGCTTTCACTGCAGAGAACCCAGGTTCAAACCCTGGTTTGGGGAACTAAGATCTCACAAATGGTGGGATGTGGCCCAAAGCAAAAAGAAACAAAAAGCCTGCAATGGCTATTAACCTTATGCTTTAGTTTAACAAGATTCAATTTACTGAAGATGTGTTTCTCTACAATTTCCAGTGTTCTTCTTTACAACTACACTAGCTTAAGTTAGCAATGGGTTCCTGATTCCCTTAACTGCTATAGAGAGGTAGCAATCAAGAGAACATATCACAGAGAAAGGAAAAACCAGTTTCATTCCTCATTGAATACTGAATATTTCATTCAATATTCTTCATTAAGAACAATGCTTTCTCCCACAGCATAGCCTACAAACGTTAACAGATTTTCAGCCGCAAAGAAATCTAAGTCAAATGATTTTGGAAAGCACCAGGTTTAATCCAATTCAACAGAGTTCTTTACTGCAAGACTTTTGTTTACCCAACTCTTCCTTCAGTGGGCATTTCACAGGACTAGTAGTCCTTGACACACACGTTGAGAAATACTAACAGAAGCAAGCAAAATTTGGGTACCACTATCCTTAACTTCCTACGAAGCTTACTCATGGTTTTAGAGGATCTCAGTATGAAGAAATGACGCCTCATCTACCACATAAAGCTAAGTTTAGGATAAAAATCTGACAACAATTAATTATACAGATTATACCTTCTAGGCTCAGGAGACAAGAACAGCAAATTCAAATGTAATTACATCATTCACCTGTTTGAAGCTTGCCAAAGTCTACAAACATAAAACTCAGTTTCTGTAGAGTTCCTGGAAGCTTCCCATGACTGGCTCGAGCTTTCTCCTCCGGTCATATCCGTCGGCGCTGAGGATCTCAGTTTTGCTGCTTCCGGTGCCCTGGAACCCCCAGCCAAGCAATTGCTCCAAAGGCAGGGCAGTCTTGGCTAACTTCTGAATGTGGCACCTACTGTAACTGTCTACACGTGGAAACCCCAAGCTTGCTGTTTCCCTCTCACACAACACTTACACTACCAATCCCTACTGCACCCCATGTGCTCCTCCAGTGTAATTCTCAGGGCAGATGCCAACTCTTCCAGGAATCCAGGAAACACAGAGACTGGGCTGGGTATCATTACTGTGGATTCTCACAGTACCCGGTCCTCGGCCACACCACAGCCACTTACCACTCTCCAGTCCAAGAACTCGGCTGTTTCCTCAACCAGCACGTCCATGCCCTGGGTGCTGTTAGTAACTATAGCGTTTGGGCACACATGTCACGTCTACTAAGGAGTCTTTTACACCGCAATCAATCAATAAAGCACAGGCAGTTGCTCAGAGGTGTGCTAGCCCGTAAGAATCATTAAACAAATGGTTTTTGAACCATTGTATCCCTGCCATTTAATCTCAAGAGGAGAAAATTCTACTTCAGATGCTAGGAATGCTGAATGAGACGATGTTCTAGTCTACACACTATAAAGGTCCAAGAGAGCATTACAGGGCAATCATTATAAATGTTACCTGATGTGAGCAAACTTTATGAGTGACATCAGAAAAAAGGAGAGAGATGGAGGGGGAAAAAAAATAAACACAAAAGACAGAAAAACAAGGGAGAGTGCTCTTGTTACTCCATTTACATGACCTTCTGTCTTTGAGTAACCAGGAAATGAAAGGCTGCTCTCCCAGTGGTCTCTGCTTCCTGTGCATCTCAAAGCAAGCATCTTGCCCCATGGTGAAGTTAGACACTTCACCAAACACGAAAATTTCAATGGAAAATTAGACCTTAAAGCTGTTTCATTTGCATCATGTGCTTGAAAATGAACTCATCCTAAGTTAAAACTCAACTGCCTAAGCATTCTAACAAAGGACTCTTTTCAGTGCCAGCACGAATTAGAAATAGTGGTGAGAACTGAGAAGAAGACACAAATTAGACACCAAGCTGAAAAAAATCCTTTTCTTAATTTTGTGTCATTTGGACAAACATTAATATTTCCAGAGTGCACATCCTGGGAGATCTCACTACAGAAGAGTCAATGAAGCTCCTGACAGCAACAGAAACTCAAATTTAGAGATCTCAGAAAACACTGCCCTCAAGTTACTCCAGTAAAATTTTGCTCAGTAAAATTTTGAGAAAGGGTGGGAAGAAAGGAAGGGAGGACAAAGAGGAGGGAAGGAAGGAAAAGAGGAACAACAGAAAGAATGAGGAAGAAAAGTAAAGAGGGAGTGAAAGAAACAAGGCAAGTTGGTTTTGGCCTTTAGGATATTTCTGTAATTCCACAGCAATGTGGGACAACCAAAATAGTAACCGATACTCTCAAACCACGAGCCTTGGTATACAATGAAAATGGATGCTACCCAGTGGAAAACTTCCAACATGTTCTATCTAGAAACAATGGAGTCTCTGATAGACTCCATAAGAAGACAAAGGACCCCAATAAAGCAGTAGTGCTCATTTCTCATCACAGCTCACTGCTCTATTCTGAAAGTTCTGAGATAACTGGTAGAACTCTTGTATATACAAGGCTTGGCCTTTCACAGGATTTAATGAATGTGAGCCCATAGCTCTTCTCTCGTTCTCTTCTTGCTTACAGAAAAGACAGAGGCATTTAGTTGTTTTTTGACCAATTTCGAGAGCAACTGCTCAGGTGTTTCAGGGCATCACTCAGTTCCAGACTGATCATGCTAGAATGGAGTAGGGTCGGGCAACACAGCAAACAAAGAAAAACGAAGCAAACACAGCCTGCTCCTCCGGCCTGCTGGGGGAGTGTGCAGACGAGCGAGCAGTAAGCAAGTAAGTGTGCAGTCCTCACCACAGAACCAGGATGAGGCACACGATGGATGACAGCAGGGGGATCTCTGGTCAGTAGGGCCAGGCAGAATTCCTTGCGGCCACTCACATTCCAGCTCTCTCAGCTCCATGGGGCTCTCTCTGGAGGTGGGAGCTCATCCACAAGGTTCTGGCTGTGATCCAGAAAAATGTAATAGGAAAACTGGCAAAGCTCCCAGGCTAGCCCATTAATAATTGGCAAACTGTGCCCCTCAGATCAAGCACTCAAGACCACAGAGCTTGGAGGTGCAGCCTCGCATATGTCTTCCAGAAACAATTACTTTAAAACAGAGGTTCATTTGTGTAGTTCGCTAGATTCTCCACTCCCTCCTGCTCCACTTACCTCAGCCAGAATTTTAATACCTACTTAGCTGCATTTCTAGACTCAAATTGTAAACATTCTCATCTCCCTAGAACGAGTCTGTGGTCCCCCCTTTCAGCTCACAATGATCAATCAGCATGTTCCCCAGATGCAGCCATCCCTCTGTCCTGATGTCAAGGCTGCCTCATTTCTAGACAAGCGTCCTGGGAAAATTCCAGCAAGCACTGAACAGAACACCTTCCTCAAATCAACAGCTTCAACTGAGCCCCACAAATCCCATCAACACTTAGTCGTTCTGTTTGCTTTCTTCTCCTTAGACTCTTTATAACCAAGCATATTATTGGTTATCATCTGCTATACTGAGGCAATCTGCAGAGAAATAACTAATGTTTGGAATGCTTTTAACAATCAAGTATTTAAGATAAATTCATGATACCCAAAGATTTTCACTAAAGAACCAGTGGTAATCAGAAATGTAAACATTAAGTTTAAGGATATTGAGTCTTCAAGTCCAATAGAGTAGCTTGAGAAAGGTAAAATAAAATGGTATCTTTGAAAAATTGAACTATAGTTGATTTATAATACTGTGAACCTACTACTATATATGGTAGTTGGTATCTGCTAATCCCATACCCCTAATGTGTCCCTGTCCCCTTCCCTTCTTCCCTTTGGTAACCACAAGTTTGTATTCTATACCCATGAGTCTGTTTCTCTTTTGTGTATACATTTGTTTTATTTTTTAGAGTCCACATATAAGTGATATCATACTATAAATAATCCTGCTCTAAATACTGGGATACATGTATGTCTGTGAATTGGTGTTTTCTTTTTTTTCCAGATATACACCCAGGAGTGGAATCGCTGTATCATATGGTGGTTCTATGTTGAATTTTTTAAGGAAGCTTCATTCTGTTTTCCATAGCAGTTGCACCAATTTAATTTCCCACTAACAGTGTACAAAGGTAACCTCTTCTTCTATCTTCTCCAACAATCACTATGTGTGGACTTTTTTTCTTTTTGATGAGGACCATCTTTAAAGTCTTTATTGAATTTGTTACAATATTGTTTTTGCTTTAAGATATGCTTTTTGTTTTTGGCTATGAGACATGTAGGAACTTAGCTCCAGGACCAGGGATAAAACCTGTATCTCCTGTATTGGATGGCAAGGTCTCAACCACTGGACCATCAGCGAAGTCCCACATGTAGACTTTTTGATGATAATAAAAAAAATCTAATTCTTCATTCTATAATTATTTACTGAGCACATACTATAATCACCATGCCCAGTGTAAGGGATGCAAACAGTCTCTTGCTTGCATGCAAACAGGTGCTCACTCCCCTGGGGACCTCAGTGACTTCACCGAATCACAGCCACAGGAAGATGAAAGTTTTTACACAATGTGCACAGAAAAAAAGGCTTCCCGATCTTTGCAAAGACAACAAAAAACCTGTTACTTATTGTTAGATTTTCAAAGAATTAATCTTATAGTCTCTATTTTCATCATAATTTACATTGCCCCAATTCATCAGACTTTCTAGTTAGTAAAATCTATTGTGCCTTTCGGGCTTTCCTGGTGGTGCAGTGGTAAAGAATCTGCCTGCTAATTCAGGAGATGCAGGTTTGATCCCTGGGTCAGAAGATCCCATGGAGTAGGAAAGGGCAACCCACTCTTATTTTCCCTGCCCTCCTGCGATTTGGTTCATTGGGAAGGTGGTGTTGACACCACTACCATATTACACCAAAAAGGCTGCTCAAATTAGGATGCTGTAAAACAAGTAGGGCATCACTGAAATGGCCACTTCCTACTTGTCTATCATTAGAAACTTAACAAAGTCAGGGAGATGCGTCCCAGGAGCACACCTCCGGTAAAAGCCCCAGTTCTTACTAGCAACGTATGTTATGTAGTAATTATGCTACCAAGCTGTCTAGAATTCTTATCTGCATGCAAATTAGGTCATATGTGCCACAGCTGCTATTATGACAGTATTCAAACAAGAATCTGATAATGAAACTCTCCTCTTTATGGAAGCACAGTTCAATTACTCTAATAACCCACTGCATATACCCACAATAGTTTACCAACCAAAGGCCTAACTAACCACCTTCCAGCACGTGGGACCCTGCATTTAACCCACCTCTACAGTGCTTTAAATAAGTGCAACAGCCAAGGGGGTAAATCTCCAGGCTACCTTTCACAGACCTGTCTTCTTCAATCCTGTGATGGGAATGCTCCCTCAATTAACAATATGGGTAACTGGGTGATTAAGTAATTCCACAGTCCTCTAAAGGTTAAAAAATTAAACAGCCATCAAACTCACAGGTGTTCAGCCTTAGGTTTTCCTATAAATTGTAAAGGCTATCAGAAGGTAGGAGTGAGAAAGGAAAAAAGAATATTCAGTCCTTATTTCCAGGCTTGAAACCATGCATAAAAGCAAGAATGCAGGCTTAACCCATTGACAAGGGCCATTAAATTTCAGGAAGGCTAACAGTCATACATTTTCTCTTTCTCTGGTATTTTCTTGATTTCTCAAATAGCCGTTCTGAATCATTGCTTTTAGGCTAAACCTGCAGAGTAAAAGTAAGCATCCCTTGGTCACTCCAGCAGTCTACATCCAAGGAGGCCAAGATGCAGCCAGCAGAACCAGCACTTACACGGCTGCTGGGGATGCTACCATGAAGACCCTCAGCATCATCTCACAGATACATATTTGCAATACTGTTTTCAAAGTCAATTACATTTCAGAGAGATTATAAGTACCAACTGGCAAGTTCACAAGAAGTGTAGAATACTGAGCTTTACTTAAAGTTAATTTTATAGACTGCCTTTTTTGGTTGACTGAAAAGAATATCAAGACTTTAAGAGGACAATAAAGTAATTCTAAATTACTTACTAAGTCCTCCTTGTTCCACTTCTATCATTTACATCAGTAAGAATTCAAATACCTTGAAAAGCGTGACTTCAAACTCAAGACTTTTAAAACCAATCAGAAACACCATGTTTGCACTTCACTTTTATTCCATGTCAATCAGTAGAGATGCATCTAATGGGGCAAAATTCATCTGTTTTCTCAGGAATGATTCCCCCCCTCCCCCAAAAGTGTTACTTGTCATCAAAAATGGAGCTGCTTTATGTAGCTAAAGACCTATGTCCATTCATTGACCAGAATGAATACATTTGCCATGGTGGGCCAGGAGTCAGGGCCGGAGATCGGTACCTGGCCCCACGTAGCGGAACATCCAAGGACCCCAGCACTCACAGAGACTATACCTCTCTGCGCAACGCCGGGCAGGTTACAGAATACCTATACCTCTACTTCTGAATCTAACACGGAGAAAATACACCCACCCCACCCTCAACAGAGCTATTTAAACTTGATAACCTGGTCCAACATTTTGCACAGGGTCTAAAAAGAGAGCACACACACAGCAAATGTCAACACACCTTTCTTTTCCTTCTTTCCAAGGTAAAAATTCACCACTGTGCCAATACAGTACTTGCAGCTATTCAAAATATTGCCATTAATTAATGTCTAATGAGAATGTTTTCTGCTCTAAAAATAAAAAAAAGAAATCCTGGAAGTTCTGTTCCATTTTAAAAGTGGAAGGTTTTGAACACTTATTTTTATAGAGGTAAAATAGAAAAAATATACAATTCACCATTCAAATCATTTTACTGTATAAATTCAGTGCGTTTAGTACATTCACAATGCTGTGCAACCATCATCGTAATCTGATTCCAAAACATTTGTTACCCCAAATGGAAATTCCATACCCATTAAGCATTTACTCCTATTCCCCTCTACCCCAACTCCCAGTAACTGCTTATGGGCTTGCCTGTTATGGACATTTCATATAAATTTATTGTTGTTCAGTTGATACGCCATGTCAGACTCTTTATTCCTTCACTATTTCCCCAAGTTTGCTCAAACTCATGTCCACTGAGTCAGTGATGCCATCCGACCATTTTATCCTCTCTTGTCCCCTTCTCCTCCTGCCTTTAATCTTTCCCAGCATCAGGGTCTTTTACAGTGAGTTGGTTCTTCGCATATAAACGCAACTGTACAAAATGAGGCCTTTTCTGCCTGGCTTCCTGCACTGAGCATAAAGTGTTCAAGGTTCACTTACATTGTAGCATATGTCAGCACTTCATTTCTTTTCATTCCTGAATAATATTCTGTTGTGTGCACACCCCACATTTTCTTTATCTACAGTTGAGGGATGTCTGAGTTGTTTCTACCTTTTAGCTATTGTGAACAGCAAGCTGCTATAAACATTTCTGAACAAGTTTTTGTTTGAGCATCTGTTTGCAACTATATTGAGTATATACCTAGGAGTAGAATGGGTTTTAAATATGTTAAATATATCATATATATGAAATACACACACACATACATAAAATAATATATATAAATATACACATCTGTTACATATACGTAGATATAATTAATATGTAGTTACACTAAATATGTACATACATATAGCACACACCTTCTGTAATAATCCTGTTATACTTGTTCAGTTAAGACCTTTCCTATTCCCTGCTCCATCATTGCGGAGAAGGCAATGGCACCCCACTCCAGTACTCTTGCCTGGAAAATCCATGGACAGGGGGGCCTGGTAGGCTGCAGTCCATGGGGTCGCTAAGAGTCGGACACGACTGAGCGACTTTACTTTCACTTTTTACTTTCCTGCGTTGGAGAAGGAAATGGCAACCCACTCCAGTGTTCTTGCCTGGAGAATCCCAGGGACGGGGAAGCCTGGTGGGCTGCCGTCTATGGGGTTGCACAGAGTCGGACACGACTGAAGCGACTTAGCAGCAGCGGCAGCAGCAGCTCCATCACTAGCTGATTTTGACCAACTCTCACTTTCAAATTGCAATCTCCTAAAACAATTTTATGTCCTTTCCATACCCCCTGCTTATGTATTACCCTTATATCTAGCAGAGTTCCTAGCATGTACTAGCTGTTCCATTAATGTCTGCTGAATGAATGGATGCTATGTATGAATGTGAGAGGTGAACTATAAAGAAAGCTGAGTGCCGAAGAATTGATGTTTTTGAACTACGGTGTTGAAGAAGACTCTTGAGAGTCCCTTGGATTGCAAGGAGATCCAACCAGTCGATGCTAAAGGAAATCAGTCCTGAATATTCACTGGAAGGACTGATGCTGAAGCTGAAACTCCAATACTTTGGCCACCAGATGCAAAGAACTAACTCATTTGATAAGATCCTGATGCTGGGAAAGACTGAAGGCAGGAGGAGAAGGGGACGACAGAGGATGAGACGGTTGGATGGCATCACCAACTCAATGGACATGAATTTGAGTAAACTCCTGGAGTTGGTGATGGACAGGGAGGCCTGGCATGCTGCAGTCCATGGGGTCGCAAAGAGTCGGACAGAACTGAGCAACTGAACTGAATGAATGAAGTAGTACCTTGTGTAGAGCAAAGATAAAGTGAGCACCTGAAGTAAAATTGACCCCATAATCAATATTCAAGGTTAAAATAAAGAGCAGCCTTCAGTGCTCAGAGTACTACTCTGATTTTCAGTTTCAGAATACCTGTTACCATTCACCCATTTTATTTAATTAGGCAAGTGCTAAAGCTGACCTTGATTTCTCTCGTCTATCACAAAACTCCTCCAAATGGTATGACATAGCAATTAAAAATATAGGTTTGGAGACAGATCACTGCTGGAATCTCTACCGGCCATGTTGCTATCTACAGTTCCTGTAAGCTTCCATTTGCCTGTCTAAGAAACAAGGAAAATAATTCACATGTCTTTGAGTCGCTAAGAGAAGTGAATGACATAATTCACATGAAGTGTACCTCTAACCATTAATTAAGTAGATTCCAAGTCTGTGCCAAAACTCTCCTCTTACACTAAAGTCTCCCACATGGGCGTGCTCAGTCACTCAATCATGCCCAACTCTTTGCAACCCCATGGGCTGTAGCCCGTCAGGCTCCTGTGTCCACAGGATTATCCAGGCAAGAATACTGGAGTGGGTTGTCATTTCTTCCTCTAGGGGATCTTCCCTGACTCAGGGATCAAACTCACGTTTCCTGAGTCTTCTGCACTAACAGGTAGATTCTTCACCCCGGAGCCACCTGCGAAGCCTAAAGTCTCCCAGGACACACCAGAATCTCTGGGAACATTAACCCTAACTGTTTCAATCCAGACCCATGGTTCTACATATACATACTGATGGATTTTAAATTTATAGCTGCAGTGTGAGCTGCAGATTTGTCTATTATCCAAAAGTCTATGTGAAATCTTCACTCAGATCACTGAAGCATCTCAGAATTAATATAGTGCATGCCTAAGAAATTATTATTGGTAGAAGCTGGGGGAAGGAAACACAGAAACTCTCTGTACTATATTTGCAACTTTATGTGAGTCACACTATTTTCAGAGTAAAAGTCATTAATGATTTTTAAGTCATTAATGATTACTAAAACTAACCTGGCCCAAACTGAACGAGTATAGGTTTGCTCTCTACCTCTAAATTCCCTAGCCATCTCAATAAAAGAACCACGGTGCACCTAATGGAAGGGAAGCAATCAGGCATCATCCTGGCTCCTCCAGTTTCCAGCCAAATGACCTTAGACAAATGACCTGACCTTCCCTTACTTCAGTATTGTCATCTGTAAAATGAGAATAAATAGCACCTACAGGACAGAGTTATTAGAAGGATTAAAAGGGCAGGTGCTAGTTAATAACTAATCTCAGTATTGGTAGATTTAATGTAAAATAAACAGTAACTCAGCACCCACAGGGTGGAAACACTGGCGAAACAAGGACAGCTGACACAGTCACTGTCCCCAGTGACTTCATGGTGTGACAATACTGTTTTCCTCATTCCTTAGAGCACCATTAAATATTCAAGAAGTAAATGGTAAGTTGATGGTAACTTTTGCTCAGTGTATACTTAAAGAGGAGCTTAGACATTACCCATTATTTTCATCTTTGGATCTAATTTTGGAGAACGTTGGAATCACTTGTGTAGTGTTCTATCAACAAAACATGGATATCTTCCAAAAGATAGCTTTAAAAATGTCACAAAACACTCAATTATTGAAAAGTTCTGTCATTGCTCCGTCCTCTCTTCAAAATCACTCTCCAGAATTCAAAGACTTTGATTACCCCCCTGAGAATAGTAACAAATAGGATTTTACGAAGTGCTTTTAAAGAGACCAAATATTCTCAAAAAAGGCAATTCCAAACAGACCACCCATCTCAAAACATTTTCTGTGCATATGAGTAAGGAATTATCCTCATGGTTAAGACGGTTTCTTGATTTAATTCAATGCAAGGAAGAAGCCTTGAAAATTCAGTCTACAAAGTCTTATAAAATCATCTCACTTACTACCTCCATCCAGTCTCAGATTTTCCACTACTATCTAAGATTGCTTGTGAAAGCTTTTTATCACTTTTGTAAGTGTTACCTTGGGATAGTTTTTCAAAAAATGACCACTAATGGTTCCACTTCCAGATTACATCATGACAAAGAATGCAGTATAAAGCACAAAACTAGATACTATTTTAGAGTTAAAAAGGACTATTGGTTAGGAGTGTGGGGTTAGGAAAAAGAAAGACCAGAGTCTGAAATTGGCCTGAGCTATGTGATGTGGACAAGTGCCTCAGTAACTACTTCAAGCCTCAGTTCCACAAGGCCTGAGGTGACAAATAAATGAGATCAGGAAATGAGATGACAGCTCCTGGCATAAACGAGCACTATGACATAAGTGAGTATGACGATAATGACAGCAAGAGTGAGCCAGAATTGGAATCCAGGTCTGATTGCCTCTGAAACTCAATCTCATTTTACTATCTGTTGTACAACTTTTTTCAACTATGGTCTCCAATCTAGAGCATCAAGACAAGCATTCAGCTCTGGTTCTTAAGGTGTAGAAGATGCAAAATCTCTGCAGGATGAGTCTGTTCAACCCCTTCACCATGGCAGGTAATCTGTGCAGCAGGAAGGACAGAGACTGAAGGGGAAGTGCCAATGCTCCACATGGGGGACAAGGCACCATATGGCCCTGCAATTAGGGAGGAATTAGACTGCCAAGAGCAAAAATAACCCTGGCGAAATCCAAAACGGCTGGTAGGAGATGTTGGCCCAGGTCAGCTCCTTCTTGGGGCTGTTCTTGTTCCCCCAAAGATTTTACTGATTTGTGATGAATTTGAAAAGGAACTGAAAGATGAAAAGGAAAACTGATGACAGCAGATATTTCTAAGGCCAGGCCATTAAAACAATTTTCCCCTTTCCTATAAGCCTGATGCATCAATAACTCTTCAAAGGGAAGATCATTGTTAACTTTGAGGAAGCTTAACGACCTCACTCTCCTCTGTTAAAAAAAAAAAAAGCAGGTGAACTAGATGAGATGGCTCATCTCTTGTAGCTCTGAAATAAGTTTCTGAGGTCATGTGCCAGAGATGGCAAAGGGAGAGGAGGAAGGAAGCTGTGGAGACGGATCCCACCAGTCTCTGGGAGTAAAGTTCATCTTCAAAGGAAGAGGGCAGGGAACACTGAAACAGGATCCGTAAGAATGTGAGCTCACGTGTATTTCTATGAGTATACACGTATGTATCACACCAGAAAAACGAACACGGTGATCTTTTCAATCCAGAAAGTAACGCAAATATTGTTTCTCTTTTAATAGAATGAAACTATCAATGACATGCACATACATTTCATTCAACTGAAAGCTATTTTATGCCTTTGACTATGAGGGATGATTCAAAGAAAAAAGGCAAACGGCTGTACTTGACAAAATGAAAATTAACATTTCTTAAAACAGAGGTCAGTTAGGTCATCTCTTTCTTAATTATGACACCTCAATATTTTTTTCTTGACAGCTTACAGTCAAAATCACCCTTCATGGCTGCTGCTTTGGTTAAACAGCAGCTGAGCAAGCTGGCTTGAATTCAACGACCACGTTTATGTGTTTATTTTTTTAAAATTGGAGGCTAATTACTTTACAATACTGTAGTGGTTTTGCCATACTTGACATGAATCAGCCACGAGTGTACGTGTGCTCCCCATCCCCCCTCTCACCTCCCTCCCCATCCCTTCCCTCTGAGGACCACGTTTAAAAAAAAATAAAGAAAAGCACTAGATTCATACCTACTTGGTCAGATGCTCACACCATAAGGGGCACATGAAAACTGAGAACAAATGAAAAAGATTCATGCCTCAATTTCTGCTCACTCTGGAGATTTTACCCACAGTATTGAAAGGTAGCTGACATGGACTGTATTATATGTATGTTTTTCCTTATAAATTTTGATTTTGATTTAGTTTTTTACATAGACTCACATTTCACTACTTATTATTTTATTCTTTTTGTTCTAATCTTCTCTCCCCTAACAAGCTGTAACTTCTGTGAAGGTGGAGTTCATCTTTGTGTAATAACTCCTAGGACACTTCAGGTTCCTAGCTTCTAGTACTTTCCACACAGGAGGTTTTCAGGAACCTTATACTGGATAATAGTAATGGGGGAAAAATGATGTGCTAGTGAAATATGATTTTTTTAAATGGAAGGTATGAAAATGTTGCTACATCTTATCTTTTCTAGAAATTTTTTAAATTTATTTTTTTGTAAATTAATTTATTTTAATTGAAGGCTAATTACTTTACAACATTGTAGTGGTTTTTGCCATACATTCACATCAATCAACCATGGGTGTACATGTGTCCCCCATCCTGAACCCCCCTCCAACCTCTCTCCCCATCCCATCCCTCAGGGTTGTCCCAACGCACCAAAAAGGATACTATGCCTTCTGGCTGGCCTCCTTACAACAGTAAGGAAGGTAAAAAGGCATCCGAAAGGATTTCACAGTCTTTTCAAAGAAGACAATCCTTTTAATTTACAGAGTAGAATTTGCATTGAGAACATACTGTTTTGTTCTATCTACTCTCCATTCCCTATTTTCCTACAGTCTGGTGAGTGACCCTGATCTAGCTATCAGCGTGGTCCATTCTCTAGCCAAAGTGTTCAGCAGTGGTCATATGATCCAAGTTAATCCGACTGGATTCAATCTCAGGACTTACTTATGATTGCAACCATTAAGAAAAAGAAACTCACTTTTCTGGGAGATTGCTAAGCTGCAAGGATGGGAGTCTACAGCTGTGAGGAACAATATCATTCCCATCAAAGACTAGCCTGTGAATTCAACCAACACAGCACAGAGCAGAGCTGAGGTACAGATTCATGGTAACAAATTCTGGGTACCTGGATCCAGTCATTCCTGAAGGCAGCTGTATCTTCAGACTTTTGCCCATTAGATAAGCCAATAAATTCTTTTCTAATTAAATCAGGACTAATTTCAGATTCTAACTATGGTAATGGAAAAGAGTTCTAAGTGAAATATGGGTGTTTCTGAGGATTACCACAGGTTTGCAACTCTCAGATTCTTCACAATATATCCCAATCTACTTTCTCTAACCTCACCTGCCATCATCTACCATTCATTTCATGCATTTAAATATTAGATGCCCTCCATTATCAACTGTGCATGAAAAGACCAGGCACATTTATGCCAGCATGCCTTTGCTCGTGATATTAGCTCTCTTCACGAGATCCTTCCTCCTTTCTTTGCCTGGAAAACTATTTATACTACAAAGCCCATTTTTCTATAACCATCTCCCAAGACTCATTAGCAGAAACAACAACTCCCTTCTCTATGCCTCCTTTGTATTTCCTCCTACAATATGGCATGTGATGGCATTTACCACACTGGACTACTATTAAATGTTCCTTTATCTCTCCTCCTGTTCAACAGTCCATATTCAAGAAAGTGAACTTACTCACTTTTGTTTCCTCACAGTTTAATGTTGACTAAATGACTGTATGAAGGAAAAAGGGATGAAAGGTAGAGGAAAAGGATATTTTCTGAACAAGATTCTCGAGGACCTGAAAACAACTTGTAATAAAAGCAAAAATCAGGAGATCAGTATTCGATTCAAATATTTCCAAAATAACCTTCCCGTCTTCCTCCTTACACTGAAGAATCACTAGAAACAATCACTGCTATAGTCAAATTAGGATTCCATGTTCTCCCCACTAACTTCTGAGAACTACGTTTAAAGAGACAGAGAACAAACTTAATGAAGTTAAATGTAATCACAACTGTGGATCTGCCTCTCACATTTTCCATAATGTACAGGTTAGAGCATAAGAATGAAATCATAAGGCAGAAATACGAATTTCAGGAAAGCAATGGCTTCAAGGCCACCTACTCTCAGTACAGGCAACAAACTGCCTCAGCTACAAATAATCCTTTAACAGGGATGGACTCAACGGGAAATTGGTCGCCCAGACAGAAAAGTACACATCACACTTTTAGCACAGTGTGACACTGATCTCTCTCCTTCTCTCATCCAAAAATATTTGTCTTGTGTTAAGCATTGTTGGAAAGAAATACATACATCCAGAAATCTCCTACAGGTAGATGCACTGCACGTTAGGCTGGGTTTAACTGTAAAATTACCAAAGCTCTTTGAAATCAGGAAAAGAAAACATTAAGGCTATCAAGAGAAGCATGTAATTGAGCTGAAAAATTAATTACAGCCTCAATGTAATTCTCTTCAATTGGTAAGATTTGCTAGACACTGCACTATCATCTCAATCTCATTGAACAAGATTCATGTCAGAACCAGATGGATGTGAAAGGCAGCAGCCAGACCCAGAGCAGCCACTTTCTCTCCATTTGGTCCTCAATATTTTTCTTTTGTGAAACAAGACAGACGCACCAACTACCATCAAATAGCAAATTCTCTCCCGCTATTGCCAAGGGGCCATCTGAAATGGATATCCCCGTTCTCTGAGGAATACGAACAACAACCAAAAAAAGATGCCTGTGTCCTTTTAACCTGGACCCGGATTTGTGATCATGGGCCAAAGCATATGTGCTCAATAATAGCGGTGTAAGGAAACATATGTTAAATAACTCACTACAGCACAACTCGGGATCAAAAGCAGAGCAAATCTTGCAATGCTATTGCAAGACACAAAGGGAGCTGGCGTCCTCAGAACTTCAGCAGCTTGTGTACAACTAGTTAGCATATGAAGAGAGGCCCTGTGCCCATACCCACTTTCTGGAAATAAAAGCAGTCTGTCATCAATACAAATAGTTTACATACCAATAGTTTCTAATTAACCTTTCACCAGTGGTTTTGACCACAAGGGCCTTTTCCTTCTGAGCCTCAGGAGCCAGAGGACTAACTCTAGACTCATAGCCTTTGGTTTTAAAGGGATTTCAATTCTGGATTTGAGTATCACCTCTGCTACTTAGGAGCTGTGTGAACTTGGGTCAGTAACTTAACTTCTCTTGCTTTGCCATATACTTAGAAAAGGCATAATAGCTCTCTCATAAGACCAGTGAGAATATGAGGTTAAATAATGGATGGAAGTGCCTGTCACCATGAAGTGCTTAAGGGAGACTCACAAAGCACACACAGTGACAGCTGGTAGTTAGACGTTCAGTAACAGCTATGTTATGATAACTATTCTAGATCAACTATCACAGACAACAGAAGAGGCTTCTTAATTTAGATTTGACTTCCTGGACCACTCTACCCTGAAGAAATACAGATCTCTTTGAAATTCAGTTCATTTGCTGAGTAGTGTCCTATTCCTGTGACCCCATGGAATGCAGCATGCCAGGCCTCCCTGTCCATCACCAACTCCCAGAGTTTACTCAAACTCATGTCCATTGAGTCGGTGATGCCATCCAACCATCTCATCCTCTGTCATCCCCTTCTCCTCCCGTCTTCAGTCTTTCCCAGAATCAGAGTCTTTTCCCATGAGTCAGTTCTTCGCATCAGGTGGCCAAAGTATTGGAGTTTCAGCTTCAGTATCAGTCCTTCCAATGAATACTCAGGACTGATTTCCTTTAGGATGGACTCCTAAAGGATCGTAGGTTGGATCTCCTTGCACTTCAAGGGACTCTCAGGAATCTCCTCCAAACCACAATTCAAAAAGATCAATTCTTTGGTGCTCAGCTTTCTTTATAATCCAACTCTCACATCCATACATGCATGACCACTGGAAAAACCATAGCTTTGATTAGACGGACCTTTGTTGGCAAAGTAATGTCTCTGGTCTTCAATATGCTGTCTAGGTTGGTCATAACTTTTCTTCCAAGGAGCAAGAGTCTTTTAATTTCATGGCTGCAGTCACCATCTGCAGTGATTTTGCAGCCCAAAAAAATAAAGTCTGTCACTGC
>NW_011494876.1:1181341-1185470 GCF_000754665.1 Bison bison bison | reverse complement strand
GACTGGATGCCATGATCTTAGCTTTCTGAATGTTGAGCTTTAAGCCAACTTTTTCACTCTCCTCTTTCACTTTCATCAAGAAGCTTTTTAGTACCTCTTCACTTTCTGCCATAAGGGTGGTATCATCTGCGTATCTGAGGTTACTGATATTTCTCCCGGCAATCTTGATTCCAGCTTGTGCTTCATCCAACCCAGCGTTTCTCATGATGTAGTCTGCATATAAGTTAAATAAGCAGGGTGACAATACACAGCCTTGACGTACTCCTTTCCCGATCTGGAGCCAGTCTTTTCTTCCATGTCTGGTTCTAACTGTTGCTTCTTGACCTGCATATAGATTTCTCAGGAGGCAGGTCAGGTGGTCTGGTATTCCCATCTCTTTAAGAATTTTCCACAGTTTGTTGTGATCCACACAGTCAAAGGCTTTGGCATGGTCAATAGAGGAGAAGTAGATGCTTTTCTGGAACTCTGGCTTTTTTGATGATGGAGCAGATGTTGGCAATTTGATCTCTAGTTCTGCCTTTTCTAAATCCCTTTAAAGTAGTCCCTCCTTATCCCATGAGGAAACCTTTCAACAATGCCAGTGGACGTGGACATTTAAAACTACAGATAATACAGAATCTATATACACACACACACACACACTACATTTTTTCTCATCATATATATTTATGATAAAATTTAATCTATAAATTAGATTCAGTAACAGACTAACAACAATAACTAGCAAAAAGTAGAACAACAATCACAATATAATGTAATAGGAGTTGTGTGAATGTGATCTCTCAAAATATCTTACTGAACAAATTTAATGCCTTTTCCATCTTAAAAAAATGCTTATCATAAGCTATGACCATAACTTTTGCAGTATGAGGTGTAAGAGCAAAACAAATATGAATTCTTTTTCATTCTTCATAATTTCATGGATAGAAGATTTGTTCTTCCTATAGATCTTAGCAACCTCAGCATGTTGTTTTTTTTTTTTTTTAATTAAGACAAGGACTTGACTCTTTTCACTTAAAGGAAACACTTCATGGCTTCTCTTTAGCACTTTTGAACTGCCAGTATCACTCCTCTTGTGCTTTGAGGCAATTATTGAGTAAAATAAGGATCATTCGAACACAAACACTTTGATAGCAGGACAGCCAGCCTGATAACCAAGAGGGCTACTATTATTAAGTGACAAATGGACAGAACTCGCTGGACAAAGGGATGATTCACATCCAGGTGGGACAGAACAGGATGGCCTGAGACTTCTTCATGCAACACAGAATGGTGCACAATTTAAAACTAGTACATTGTTTACTTCTAGAATTTTCCATTTGACATTTCTGGACCATGGTTGATCTCAGGTAACTGAAACCAAGGAACACGAAACTGTGAATAACTATACTCTATCTTCTCATTCTGCTTTATTATTTCATATCAAAACATGTACCACTCCCTGGCATTGTATATTTATTAGGGATTTATTTTCTGTATCCACACTCCATAATGTAAGGTTAGTTGAGCTCACTGCTATACCTCCCAGTTCCCATAACAGTGTCTGGATAAAAAGAGGCCCTGAATAAAAATCTGGAGGATGATAGAATGAAGTCAAAAAGTATAAGGGTTATAAATTCATGTATTTGTTCTGGGGAGAAGGCTGTCTTTGATAAAAGTATTTTTAATATTGCAGGTTATTTTAAGTCAAACAGGATTATCCTCTACTTAGGCAAGAAATATTTATTGGAGAGTACATTTTACAATGTTACCTCCTAGGCATGGACGAACAGCTAATGATTAATCAGATTCTGACCTTAAAGAAGTTTTAGAATAATCTGGTTTCCATACACTGGGGTGCATCAAAGTGAAAGTGAAAGTCACTCAGTCGTATCCAACTCTATTCGACCCCATGGACTATACGGACTATGGAATTCTCCAGGCCAGAATACTGGAGTGGGTAGCTTTTCCCTTCTCGAGGGGGTCCTCCCAACCCATGGATTGAACCCAGGTCTCCCGCAGTGCAGGCAGATTCGTTACCAGCTGAGCCACAATGGAAGCCTAAGAATACTGGAGTGGGAAGCCTATCCCTTTTCCAGCGGATCTTCCTGACCCAGGAATTGAACCGGGGTTTCCTGCACTGGATTCCAGAGGATTCTTTACCAATGGAGCTATTGAGGAAGCCCTGGGGTGCATCAATGTACAGTAATTCTTCTTTCACTAGAACTGCCCTTGGCCATCCTCCTATGTGATGAAAGCAAAGGCAGCCACATGGGTAAAATGTAAGTAACAACAAGTGTGCAGGGAGAAGGATGAAGGAAGCAGATGTACAGAGATGCAGCAGAGCTGAAAGAGGACTTCAGGGCTCCCCACAGTGCTGCCAGTCCCAGTTTCCAACTGGCACCAAATCTCTGGGTGGTACAAGAATCAACAATTCTGAGGGGGCGGGGGTGGTGGGGAATAATTAGGCACTAGATAAGAAGAACTTCTTTACAGTATATACCTTTCTAGGGAAAACTAGGCTAAAGAAATAAACAGAAATCTAAACATACATTAAAACATGAAGATGTGGCTCATAGCCAGTTCAAAAGTAAAAGCTGATAATTTTATGGAGGATAATGAATGAGCAACTATCTAATGTCAAGATACTATTTAATAATAAAAAAATAAGTACTTGAGCAAAATCAGATTTATATAAGGTCATATTCATGATTTCATGTTAAATGTAAAAAGCAGGATACAAAAGTACATTAGATGTTACAGGAAATCCTGAATGAATTTTCTGATCAAAATAATATAAATACGTATATACACATATATATACACACATATTTATACACATTATTTATACAGACACACATGAAGAGAGAGTATGTATACATATGGAAAGAAAGATATAGAAGTGGATATAGGTAAAGAAAATATAGCTGTATTCAAAATGATGATTCCTAGTTTATGTAATTAAGAACCATTTATTCTTGATATCTTTTTGTACTTCTCAGTTTCTTTTCGTAATTTTCAGACAAAATGCTGTACTTTACTTTAGAATATTACTCAAGCACTTCTGAAATATTCTGTTTATTCACAGTTCAGTTCAGTTGTTGCTCAGTCGTGTCCGACTCTTTGCAATCCCATGAATTGCAGCACGCCAGGCCTCCCTATCCATCACCAACTTCCGGAGTTCACTCAAAGTCACGTCCATCGAGTCGGTGATGCCATCCAGCCATCTCATCCTCTGTCGTCCCCTTCTCCTCCTGCCCCCAATCCCTCCCAGCATCAGAGTCTTTTCCAATGAGTCAACTCTTTGCATGAGGTGGCCAAATTACTGGAGTTTCAGCTTCAGCATCACTCCTTCCAATGAACACCCAGGACTGATCTCCTTTAGGATGGACTGGTTGGATATCCTTGCAGTCCAAGGGACTCTCAAGAGTCTTCTCCAACACCACAGTTCAAAACCAGGGGCGGTGGCCAGGAGGAGCTAACCCATGCCCAAGGTCAGGGGTGGCAGCCGAGAGGAGCAACCCCACATCCAAGGAGCAGTGGCTGCAGGGGTGCAGGAGGGCTGAGAGGAGCTACTCCACATTCAAGGTCAGGAGGGGCGGTGGTGAGGAGATACCCCTCGTCCAAGGTAAGGAGCAGCAGCTGCGCTTTGCTGGAGCAGCTGTGATGAGATATCCCACATCCAAGGTAAGAGAAACCCAAGTAAGATGGTAGGTGTTGTGAGAGGGCATCAGAGGGCAGAAACACTAAACCATAATCACAGAAAACTATCTAATCACACGGACCGCAGTCTTGTCTAATTCAATGAAACTAAGCCATGCCATGTGGGGCCAACCAAGACGGGCGGGTCATGGTGGAGAGGTCTGACAAAATGTGGTTTATTCACAACTAAATACCAAACGCTTTCAAAACAATCAGGAAAATACTTATAGTTGAACGAGTTGGTTTATTCCTCATTGCAACAGGGAGAGTGCACACTTTGAGGTTTGTGGGTGGTTCAAGAACATGTATCTGTAACAATCCCTTCTAAGACATAAGAATCAGTATTCTTTTAGAGGTCAGCAATGGAAACTTGTACATTGGTATTACTCTACCAAGATGGTTAAGGATGGTAAAAATTAAGGCCCAGATCTTTAAAAAGGATAGATAG
>NW_011494876.1:1180645-1181241 GCF_000754665.1 Bison bison bison | reverse complement strand
ACTAAATATTAAGACAACTTTTAAAACATCTATCTCTTAACTGTAACATGTATCCTTAAAAATGCATAAGAAAGAAAGAAGTGTAATACCTATCCCCAAATATAGTAACTAAAAGAAAGATTGAGGGGGAAGAGGAGCAAAGGTGAGAGTATGATGTGTGCAACAAACTTTCAATGGTCCAGTCAGAAACAAAACAAAGCAATGAGAGAAAGCAGGTATCCCACACTGTCAACATCTGAGCCAGCAAACAGTATTAAAAAGATACAGAACTCTTGAGAGTTTCTTCCTGCATTCTCCTGGGGCATCTCATATTTTGGAGACTACCTCCTTCTAGAACCTACATAAGGGTTGGAATTCTGAAAGTACATATAAGATGTTTTTCAAAAATTAGGAAGTACTTGTCTTGAAGCAAAAACTGCTTAATGAGACTAGCCCTTATTGTTATGAAACTAAAATTCTTATTATGGCAGAAAGTGAAGAAGAACTAAAGAGTCTCTTGAAAGTGAAAGAGGAGAGTGAAAAATTTTGCTTAAAACTCAACATTCAGAAAACTAAGATCATGGCATCTGGTCCCAACACTTCATGGCAAATAGATG
>NW_011494876.1:1173944-1180104 GCF_000754665.1 Bison bison bison | reverse complement strand
AAGACCCTGATGCTGGGAAAGATTGAAGGCAGGAGGAGAAGGGGACGACAGAGGATGAAATGGTTGGACGGCATCACTGACTCTATGGACATGAGTTTGAGCAAGCTCTTGGAGATGGTGATGGACAGGGAAGCCTAGCATGCTGTAGTCCACGGTGTCCCAAAGAGTCGGACATGACTGAGTGACTGAACTGAACTGATGTGACTCATACTTTAGCTATCCATTCATTACAAAATAATTTATGGGGTTCCTGAGAGGGACCATGCTTTGTATAAGGCATGAAGGTGTATGAAACCTGTTCTAATAGACAAAAAAAGGGTCTCTCTCATGAGCAACTCCAAAGGCAGGACAATGAATCAATGTAGGAATTACATCCAGTAGACAACTCTCAAAAAAAAAAAAAAAAAAAATTCCAGTCCTATCATCATATCAAAGAGTTTTGTGTGTGTGACTTGCTAAGTCACTTCAGTCATGTTCAACTCTTTGCAACCCCATGGACCGTAGCTTGCCAGGCCCCCATGTCCATGGGATTCTCCAGGCAAGAATACTGGAGTGGATTGCCATTTCCTCCTTCAGGGGATCTTCCCAACCCAGGGATCAAACCTGAGTCTCTTATGTCTCCTGCATTGGCAGGTGAGTTCTCTACCACTAGCTCCACCTGGGAAGTCCTATCAAAGGGTTGCAAGTATTTAAACAAGGCAAAGAAATTAAACAGCATATAATCAAAGAATAACAGAAAGGTTAGTTAAATAGAACAACACTGGGGAAAATTAGGTACTCTTAACTTTTCAGTTTTTGACTACTACATGTACAAAATGGGGAAGGGTTTAAAAAATACAACAAGACAGCAATCAACCAACCAGCAAACACAAAAATTGCCTCCCACCCCCAGCCCTACATTTGCAAACAAATATATATTCACGCATTTAAAAACATACATGGCATTGAACTATAAACTCTGTTCAATACCTTGTTTTGCCTCAATGAACAACATTCATTTATTCAGTCAGTGTTTACTAAGCATCTATTACATAGCAAGCACTACTGTACAGGTGCTAGAGAGCTGACCAAAATGGATGAAATCCTTAAACTCATGGAGTTGATACTGCAGTATTACATTCTATGCTGCTGCTAAGTCGCTTCAGTCGTGTCCGACTCTGTGCGACCCCATAGACGGCAGCCCACCAGGCTCCCCCGTCCCTGGGATTCTCCAGGCAAGAACACTGGAGTGGGTTGCCATTTTCCTTCTCCAATGCATGAAAGTGAAAAGTGAAAGTGTCCGACTCTTCGCAACCCCATGGACTGCAGCCCACTAGGCTCCTCCATCCATGGGATTTTCCAGGCAAGAGTACTGGAGTGGGGTGCCATCGCCTTCTCTTAGCATAGAAACCATACTTCATTCTCTCAAGGGCTGTACTCACCCACTGTAAGTACATGCTACTATGCCTTTAACCAATCCCTTACTGATGGGCTTTTAGGGCCTTTTCCAGTTAATGCATGCTTTATTTTTTTTTAATAAATGTTGATCTTATAGCATTCTCTTCATTTATAAACAAATATTTGGGCCAAATTCTAAACAGCCATTTAAAACCAGTTAATTTACGTCAACATTGTATCTTGAAAATGTTTTATTCATTAAGTTCTTTTCATTTAACCAGTATCTATAAAACCACATGGGAGAAGATATTCTCCTAGAATTGTTTAACTAAGTTAAAATTCCAGTTGATTATTTGTAACAGTTTAGCAGAATATGTTACAGTTTTTCAGAACCCAGGAAGAAAGCAAATGTCATTGCCAATCCATTTCTCCCCCCTTGCAACTGTTAGGTGCAGTGCTAATTCTTCCAGCTGGTTTTCAGACAGCTTTAAAATTAACTTTGAAGTTTCCCTAACCCTTAAAAGTCAGAGTGACTGCTTCGCCAAGAGAAACAGAGTTCTTACTGAACAAGACAGAATTCACTTAGTACTTATCATTTCAAATGTACATGTTCTGGGTGTGTGTGTGTGTGTGTCCCACAACATTTGCAAAGGGTCTATGATGCATCCACTCCAGTATTCTTGCCTGGAGTATCCTCATGGACAGAGGAGCCTGGTGGGCTACAGTCCATGGGGTCACAAAGAGTCAGACACAACTGAAAGACTAAGCACATTATGCACTGCAGCCCAAGGAGTAATTGCTGAACCAGACAAATTCAGAAATGACAAAATAAAAACAAACCCAATACAGGAACCTGCACAGATTCACAAAAAGACACAATCAAACCAAACCAAACAACAAACTCCAACAATGACATTTCTTGAGTACCATGTATGCCAGACCCTGTGTCAAGGATTTTAAGTACATCTTCTCATTTGGTTGCAGGAGAACCCCTCTACATATGTGAAAACTGAGGCTTAAGAGAAGTTTAGATATTTTGCCAAGTTCATTCAGCCCCTACATGATAGGACTGAACATAAACATGGACAGCCTTGGCTTTAAAATCTGTAACTGGTTATGACACTGTGCTCCTGCAACTACAAAATCCATTTAACAATTGTTTATAAATTATGTACCAGTCATTTAAAATGACAAACCATGGAGGAGTGATAAAGGTTAACTCACAATTCTACATATGTTGGATCCAAGATTCAACCCCAGTCTATCTGACTCTACAGTGAGTCTTCTTGAATCCACCTGGTGGAACCTCAGAATGATGATGCCATGGACAGATTTTACTGCCCACCTTCCTCAAAGAAGAAGAGTTAAGGGCATCAGCTCTGGACTAATACTGCCTAGATTCAAATCCCAGCAAGTGGTTACTGTGGACACTGGATAAATTAATCTCTCCATGTTTCCATTTATCTATTAGAGATTCTTGGTAGCTCTATGTATCAAAGGGATAATATAGCTGAGAACTGTGCCCAGTCAATGCTTAGGCTCTCTAGACAGCTCACCACTACGACAACACTGCCATTACTCATTCTAGAATAGAGCTACAATCACCTATCTTACATACAGATGACAGAGGATGAGATGGTTGGATGGCATCACCAACTCAATGGACATGAGTCTGAGCAAACTCCGGGAGATGGTGAGGGACAGGGAAGCCTGGCGTGCTGCAGCCATGGATCGCAAAGAGTCTGACACAACTGAGCAACCAAACAACAAAATACAAACAACCACAAAACTACCTCAGGGAGCACAGCCTGGGGTTGAAACACATCATATGTTGTAGAAAAGGCCAACTGTGAAAATTCATTATTAGGAGAAAATTAAGGACAATATTCAACTGAGGAGTCACTGAGGAACTCCTGAACTCCCATCCAAGAGCTCCTCAAGCAAGCATCTGTAATAACCACCAAACCCTGCTGAGAATTCGCAGAGCCTGCTAACGTGGATCTACTTCGGGCTGGAGGAAGAAACTCTGCCTTTGGCAGACAGGCGTGATTGCCAGGAGTTGCATTTCCTGTGAGTGGGCAGCGAAGCCATGGCAACTAGAGCCACGGGATGTCTGGGGGCATCCCAGGTGAAATGGAGCCCTCACAGCTTCAGAGCGACCTTTTACCCACAGAAGAAGAAGCCCAATAGAGGAGAAGGGCAGTTGACAGACAGCAAGCCAAGGACTTCTGGGGTGCCTTAGCATCCATCCTTCTCTGTTGGGAACCTTCAGCGGCTCAGAGTTGGGGTGGGGGGAAGAGGGCTTTACAATGGGGCTCAGCACAAAAGGCCCTCCTCCTTTTCAGTCCCTCTCCTTTTTCTCCAGCTGAGCCCAGTTATATGCAAACAACGCTCTAAAAGAAGCTCAAAATACAGGCTGCTGGATGGCTGAGGAAGAACAGGGTGGGGGAGCCAACAGTTCAGAGAGTGGCAGCAGGCCAGTGAAGTGGGGTTTGCAGGAACCGGAGGCAGCGGGGGGCGGGGGGCAACCCTGGCTTTTACCCAACTGGAAGCAAAGTAAAGCATCATCCAGCGGGCCCTCTGCCCTAAGCAGCGCGAGCCTGGAGCAGAGCGACCGCTCTCATCCCCTTCCACCTGCCCCCACGCCGCAGCCAAGGCTGTCCCCGCGTGGGGGCCTTGCCGCTCAGCTGTGCCGCCGGAGATGCTCGCGCAGAAAACATGGCTGAGTATCCGCGAGGCGCGCGCGACGCGGCAGCGTTTTGGGAAGGGATGCGCCGGGCGCCAGGCCCCGCAGCTGGGAGAGGTCGGAGGTGGGGAATTTGAACGCTTGGGCTGGAGGCAAGTGCAGCGCGTGCCAGCTGCTCCTTGGCGTGGCTCCTTCCTTCCTCCCTCCCTCTCCCTCCTTCCCTTTCCTCCTCCTTCCCGTCTTCCTGGCTTCCTCCCTTCTTCATCCCTGCCCAGCCTCCTTCCTGCCACCCTGACCCTCGTCCCTGCCCTCCTCCTGCTGTCCCTCCCAAGCCCGGGGACAAAACCCGCCCGCCCGCGGTTACCTGCGGGCCCTTAGAGTGGCCCCAAGGTCTGCCTCGGTCACTGCCGGAGTCCAGGCGCGCACTCAGCCGCCGCCCGCCTCATCCTCGCGCGCATCTGAGCGGCCCCAGCGGCAGCTGCTCCTTTTATGGGGCCCGCAGGCAGAGGCAGTGCCCTGGCGTCCCCAGCCCTCTTGGGCGGCAGCGTCGTCAATGTGCGCTATTCACACTCAGGGGCCGCTGCTGGGTCCCCAGTAGTGAGCGGCGGCCTCCCGCCCACCCCCATCCACAGGGCCTGGGTAGGGGTGCGGAGGGGGTGGGGTGTGGATAAGCAGGGCTTTCACGGTACCCAGCGTGGGAGGGGAGGTCACGTGGTCCCGGTCCAGGGTAACCAAGGAAATATGGGCCCACGAAGAGTTGCAACCTTGGAAACGGATGTGGAGACGGTGGTCAAACAGGAGAGTCAGATATACTTTAAAATATATCAGGAATAAAGTTGAACCTTCCTTCCTCATCATTATTTTATTTAAAATAACAATTCTTAAATAGCACCTGCCCTTTTACTAATGACTATGAGGAGCCTTTTATTCTCTCCTGGTACAGACGATTCTGAAAGTACTACGCTGGTGTTCCAGTATACCACTGTGACCCTTTGGTTAATACAAATCGTCTCTTCACTCTTCAGGAAACTTAGATTGGCCCCAATCCATAGAATAAAAGCCAAACACCTGAGCTTAGCATTCAAGGTCCCTTAAAAAAAAAACAAAGAAAGAAATCCTAAAAAAGACCCCTACTCTCTAGTTGCAAAGCCAATCCATCTCATCATCATGCAGCCCTGGAAAGAGGGAACTATTTGTCTGGCCTCTGAAAGATGAAAAGGATGAAGCTCAGAGGTTAAGTAACAGTCAAAGGTCACTCAGCTAAGAGCTTGGAGCAATGTCTCAGGTCAGTCCAAGTTCAAAGTCCTGAATCTTGGTCTCCCTATGCTTCTGCCTTTTATGAACTTTTAAGGTCAAGAGGCATGCCTTTTGAACTCTGGAAAATACTTCACCTCTTCTCTGGTGAAAAAAACCTGAAAAAGGTGAGTTCCCTGGGCTAAGAGGGGAAAAAAAAAAACAGAGCTCCCTTTGAATCCATCACCTCACCTCAGCATTTCCTTTCGATTCATATAGAATTTTAGTTCTAATTTCAGGTGGAGTGTGGCGGTAGTGAGTGGAGCATTCACGGGAAGTCATCAATTTGACAACACTGGGGTTGGTCCCCAGCATATGCATGTCACTGCCTGGACCCCAAAGTATCTCCCAACGAAGAAGCCCTAATGCAGTTATTTGAAACACTTTACATAATGTTAAAATGAAGTTTCTATGTGAGTTATAGAAGCGGGGGACAATAAAATCCACATCGACGGTCTGAGTGGGACTCCCTTCCAACGTGTGGAAAAATATTAGCCAAAAGAGCAAACACCACAACCCATTTACTCCTGTGTCTTTTTTTCCCCCCAGCAGCCACAGGAGAAGGATTTGACATGAGGGGTTTCCCAGAGTGAACCTAGCACAATTTCTCTGCTGCTAAGTTGCTTCACTCGTGTCCGACTCTGTGCGACCCCATAGACGGCAGCCCACCAGGCTCCGCCGTCCCTGGGATTCTCAAGGCAAGAACACTGGAGTGGGTTGCCATTTCCTTCTCCAATGCATGAAAGTGAAAAGTGAAAGTGAAGTCACTCAGTCGTGTCCGACTCCCAGCGACCCCATGGACTG
>NW_011494876.1:1152859-1173844 GCF_000754665.1 Bison bison bison | reverse complement strand
CAATGCATGAAAGTGAAAAGTGAAAGTGAAGTCACTCAGTCGTGTCCGACTCCCAGCGACCCCATGGACTGCAGCCCACCAGGCTCCTCCGTCCATGGGATTTTCCAGGCAAGAGTACTGGAGTGGGGTGCCATTGCCTTCTCCGACAATTTCTCTAGTGGAGCTCATTACAAGACTAGATAAGCCTGATTGTGAAAAGATGCAGTAAAGGAATGTCTATGCTAATAACTCCAGAAAGGTAAGCGGGTGGGTGCAGGTTGAAGTGAAAGTGACTTTCCATTTCAAACAATTATGCTAGGGCTTTCAGTGTGTAGAAAGGAGTGTCTGTAGTACACGGTGTTCCTGCTGAGAGGGTTCTCAAAGGCAGAAAGCCTGTAATTAGAAGCCCTGAAGTCCCCACCTCTCCATGAAGGCTGGAGGGCAGCCTGCCCAGGTAATAGGGTTTGAGGGTGAGTGTGTCTTTGTAAGAGTGAGAGAGAGTGAGAGAGTGTGTGTCCTTAGTCTCCATTTCCCAGCATCCCCATCTAATTACCATATAATACCAAGGTTTATAAGTTTCCAGTGGTGGGAAAAAAAGAAATAAAAACAAAGGGAAACAAAAAAAGCCACTTAACAGGACCCTAAAAAAAATGTGAGTTAGAGAAAGAGATATTTGAACCCACATCCAAAAGCAGCTCATCTAACATGGGGGCAGGAGAGTGGCTTAGCCTTTGAAGCAGCCAGCAAAATTCCTCCCCACTCTCAGATTCTGACCTTCATGACTTCTTATTTCATTTGCACTCATGGTAAACCTTCTTAGAAGCCCTCTCAATGCTGCGGGTATATGCCACTGAGAATAAGAAAATGAGGATTGGTGGTGAAGTCACCACCTTTTTGTCTATCTCGACTCATATATATGAAAATGGGCTTCTTCTGAGCCAACCAAGCCTTTCTTGGGCCCTGATCCTCTGAATTACTTATTTCAGGAAGGCTCTGTGAAAAACTGAAATTTGCATTTGTCTGGAAGGGATAGTTTGGCAAATCCAACTTAATTCCTTAGTCACTCCTGAACCTTTGCAGTATCTCAAGGAAATGCATGTGCTTCCACTTGGTAAGGTTTATGAGATGCATTGTGTGTAATAACCTAATTTATGTTTCCTGTTCACAGATGGTAAATGTAAAGTTTCTCAAGGGGAAGAAATTACATCCCATACAACTTGGGGTTTGTGTTCATCTGTCCATGACTATAATACATCTCAGATAGGTTTAGTCCCTACCCCAAAACAGAAATAGCTGGTCTTGACATTCAACTGAAAAAGAAAAGATGACACTGTATATTTCAGCCAATTGTATTATCAATATTCTGTCTCAAACAATAATATTGGTTGTTGTTTTTTTTTAACCCCTCAAAATGGATGGAAAAATTAAGTCTGATTTAATCTCTCTTAGCTCTGCATGGTATAACAATATTAAGTCATATGTTTGGAGTTTGAGTAGCTGGAGGCAGTTTCTACATCAAACTCAAATGGCCACCCAGAACTTATTTTCTCTGTGGTAGGTATGCGTCTTGTCATACACTTTGGTGGTTGCTGTTTATTTTTTTAAGAGGAAGCATCACAGCATTAACATCAAACAGATGTAATTGAGTTCGGCTTTGAATTTTTTTTTCTTAAAATACAATAACCTTTTGTTTTGATTTATTCAACACGTATTTTTTGAGCACTTAGTATGTGTTGCATTGTTCTCAGCATTGGAGATACAACAGTGGACAGACAAAAAACCTGCCTTCATGCAATTATATTCCTGTAGCTGACTGGACTCCTAATATCAACACTGTAAATGTATGCAGAACTGACCCACAATTATTAACCTTAATCATGGGGAAATAATATAACAGGAAATTCTAATTACTCAGTAAGCCTAGAAAACTTTTCCTTAGGATATGTTATGGTTTTATTCTATTGACTTTCTTTTTTACTGGTTTTCATGAATAAGGCTACAAATTGACAAGGATGATCACTGTTTAGACCTTGACCTTGGAGCCTACCTGTCCTGAATGGATATGCCTAATATGGCACCCGACTCCAGTACTCTTGCCTGGAAAATCCCATGGGCGGAGGAGCCTGGTAGGCTGCAGTTCATGAGGTTGCTACGAGTTGGACACAACTGAGCGACTTCACTTTCACTTTTCACTTTCATGCATTGGAGAAGGAAATGGCAACCCACTCCAGTGTTCTTGCCTGGAGAATCCCAGGGACGGGGGAGCCTGGTGGGCTGCCGTCTATTGGGTCGCACAGAGTCAGACACGACTGAAGCGACTTAGCAGTAGCAGCAGCAATCTACACTTGGCTCTGTGACCTTGAGGAAGGTACTCAATTCTGCTAATTCACAATTTCCCCATTTGTATTTTTTAATGGGAATAATATGTCCCTTGAGATAATGTTGAGAATTAAAATGAGATGACATAAGCCAAGTCATCTGGCCTAAATCAACATATCTCAACCTTTTTTCTCCCTCATTGATCCTATCAGTAAGTTTTTTAAGATTTCTTTTCCCCTAATCAACACCCCCCCCTCCTTCAGTGAAATTTTAATACCACAGATATCTCATATGGCTGTTTTGGTATTGTGTACTTATACACAAGAAGAATTTTTTTTTCACTTCCCAAAAAACCAATGTTTTTTCCCCTTACGGGTGATATTGCTCCCCATTGAGAAAAGTTGGCTTAGAGCCTGGCACAGTGCTTGCTGAGTCTTAACCAATATAATAGTCATAGTAAAAATAAATAGAAGGCCCTGTGTCACCAGACTACAGAAGAGCATAAATTCTGATAAAAAGATAGCAAAAAGCCCATCAGCTCTGTTATCCAGGGAACCAAAGCCCAAATCCAGTATCACAGCCAGCAGCATCTGGAAGCTAGAGTTGAGCCCGAATCAGATCTTCTTGCTGATGAGAAAACGGCAAGATGCAAAGAAGCAGGGCAGCTAGACAAGGTGTGCTTACAACTCTTAATCAGGCAACTCAGGTTACCCATCACGTACACATGCAGGAAAGAGCCAAGACAGCACCAAGGTGCTCCCAGTTAGAGACGTGGGCACAGAGCTTTTTCTGGCCCGAAAACTCCACCTTCCACTTTTCTGTCCATCCAAGTCTCACTCCTCCATCAAGTCCACCCAAAACACCAATTCCTCATGATGTCTTTTTCAGTACAAAGGCTTTTCCAGGTTTCAGTCATCACATAAATCTAAGCTGAAGGACAATTTACAGAATAACTTATTACAGTTTATTAAAAAAAATGTTGATGTCATGAAAGACTAGGATTGGTTGAGGAGGAAATCCCCCAAATTGGAGAGGACAAGACATCTAAGTACAATATGGTACCCTAGACGGACCCTGAAACAGAAAAAGACTCTAGTGGGGAAAAAAAACAGTGAAATCCAAAGAGTCCTTAGTTAACAGTATTGTGTCAATGTTAATTTCTCAGTTTTGATCATCATACATGGTTACGTAAGAGGCTAACATTAGGGGAAGCTGGTTATGGCAAAACTTCATACTATTTCTGCAACTTTTCTCCAAATTTAAATGATTTTGAAATAGTAAATTTAAGAAAGATGATGATTTGTTCATTCATTCTTGCAACAAGTGTGCCCAGAGGCTGGTAATCAGCAATGAGCCAAGCAAAACAAAAATTCCTAATGCCATGGATATTATTCTATATTTTAGGGATTTCACCCTTTCTGAGTATAGCTATGGGGCAACACCTATGGGCCAAATCTTGCTGCTACTGCTGTGCCATCCGTGTGCTCGTGCCATGCCCCGTGCTGGGAGTGTAAGTTGCATACAGGCATATGGCTCTTTTCCTCTGCCTTTCTTCACAGTCCAACTCTCAAATCCATACATAACCACTGGAAAAACCACAGCCTTGACTACACGGACCTTTGTTGGCAAAGTAACGTCTCTGCTTTTGAATATGCTATCTAGGTTGGTCATAACTTTCCTTCCAAGGAATAAGCGTCTTTTAATTTCATGGCTGCCATCACCATCTGCAGTGATTTTGGAGCCCAGAAAAATAAAGTCTGACACTGTTTCCACTGTTTCCCCATCTATTTGCCATGAAGTGATGGGACCAGATGCCATGATCTTAGTTTTCTGAATGTTGAGCTTTAAGCCAACTTTTTCATTCTCTTCTTTCACTTTCAACTAGAGGCTTTTTAGTTCCTCTTCACTTTCTGACATTAGGTGATTCTATTTTCAGAGTCATATACCGGGAAGATTTTCCTTCATTAATGTAATCACCTTGCTAAACTTGCTTTTGGTAGGGAGTCACTGTACATAACATGGGGCTTCCCTGGTGGCTCAGAGGTTAAAGCGTCTGCCTCCAATGTGGAAGACCCGGGGTTGATCCCTGGGTCAGGAAGATCCCCTGGAGAAGGAAATGGTAACCCACTCCAGTATTCTTGCCTGGAGAATCCCATGGATGGAGAAGCCTGGTAGGCTACAGTCCAATGGGTCGCAAAAGAGTCTGACACGACTGAGCAACTTCACTTTAACTTTCATACATAACATGAGCCCTAGATGTAGTCAGTAATTAATATGAGAGATCCATGTAAACAAGTATCCAAACACAGCCTCATCCACCATTACTGTCACTCTGCAGCATAACTTCAACAGGGAACACTGGCTGTCAAACCCAAGAGGCTAATCATAACAATAAAATAGCATCTGATCCCGATCTGGCCAGATTGCACTCTCCCTCCTGTCACTGTCATGGAGATCTATGGAAGTCCGGGGCACTAATAGACTTTCTCACCCTTGAAGGATAATTATCAGAGTACTGCATGTTACGCACAATGTCTTCCTAAGAACTAGAGGTAAATGTTCTCAATACCCAACCAGGGGACTAAGTGCCCTGACTCGTTTCTATTTTTAATTGGTTGATTTTCATTCAACCAAAGATGAAAACTACACTGTTGGTCTCCCCTCTGTAACATTAAGACTGCTGGTCATAAACGGAATCATCTTTTGTAAAATACAGCGAGCGGTACCCCAAAGAGATGTGACAGACCATCAATACCCAGTGTTAATTCAAAGCTGATGATATATTTTATTCTCTCCTTGCACAATGCACCTTCAGCTACTTCCCCACTTAAGGTCTTATGGGTAGACAAGGGGAACACAAGGCCCACGATTCACTTCCAAGAAACACAGGGCTTTAGCCATCACTTCCAGTGGGTTGCATGTGGAAGCTAGGGTTGTGCACCCTTTCTTGAATACATACTTTCAACAGGGGTGCTTGCTTTAAAAAAAAAACAAAAAAACACCTGGATTTTTGACCCCATCTCGATACATTCAGTCAGAATTTCCAGAGAAAGAGCCTTGGAATCAGCCTTTTTAACAAGTAACTGAAGAAATGGACTCTACTGCCAGGCATAAAAGCTCATAAAAGGCATAAAAGGTGATCCATTGGAATAAATTTTTGCATCAGTACAGATGCAGTCCACTTTTTGAAAATGTTACAGGCAAAGCATCCTTCTATCAGTAGTCTTACTGCAACAACACAACCAGTACGACAGATATACAGAGAAAGAAAAAAAGTTGTTTGATCTATGAGATGTAGCAAAAGCAGTTCTTAGAGGGAAGTTCATAGTGATACAAGCCTTCCTCAAAAAGCAAGAAAAATCTCAGATAAACAACCTAACCCACCACCTAAAAGAGTGAGAAAAAGAAGAACAAATAAAACCTAAAGTCAGCAGAAGGAAGGAAATAATAAAGATTGGATGTAGTGGTGGTTTAGTTGCTAAGTTGTGTCTGACTCTTGTGACCCTATGGACTGTAGCCCCCCAGGCTCCTCTGTCCACGGGATTTCCCAGGCAATAATACTGGAGTGGCTTGCCATTTCCTTCTCTACATTTTCCCAACCCAAGGATAGGACCCGCATTTCCTACATTGCAAACAAATTCTTTACCACTGAGCCACCAGGAAAGTCCCAATAAAGATTGGAGAGGAAATAAAAACAACCTGTTTGAGGCACTTCAGTGTCAAACCTGGTGCTCTCCTTATTTCGGTAACAGGCTCTATACCTTAGGGTTTTATCAAGACTTTGTACCTCTATATAGAAAAATATTTCACAGATCTTCAAACTTGATTAAGAAAACTCAGAACATATAACAATGATTTTTTTTTTATTAGTAACACTTCCCTATTTGGCATAGCTTTGAGTTATAAAGAAGATCTCATTTCATAAAAGTATTTTGAGAGCTCTTTCCCTCCTCCATACATGTATTCAGTCCTTTATCCTCAGTACCAGGGCCCTGTTTACAGTATCTATGGTTGGGGCAAAGGAAAAGTTAGGATTCTAGCCAGATTAAAGTGGAGGATATTAGCAACAGATAAACTAATAATTCAAAAAAGTTCTATTTCACCTGTTTTTCACAAAGGAAAAAACCACCACACAGAAAAGTCTAAACTCAAGAAGCAAAATCCTAGTATCTGCTTAGCTGGAGGTCAAAGAACCCTGAGATGTTTAGGAAAGGGCTCTGAGGCAGGGGTCCATGTGTGGTGCATGCTAAGTCACTTCAGTAGTGTCTGACTCTTTGCGACCCGATGGACTGTAGCCCGCCAGACTCCTCTGTCCATGGAATTCTCTAGGCATGAAGACTGCAGTGGATTGCCATGCCCTTCTCCAGGGGATCTTCCTGACCCAGGGATTGAACCCGTATCTCCTGCATTGGCAGAGAGCCAACTAGAGCCATGTGGGAAGCCCAAGAGTTCATGACCCTCCTGAAATCACAAACTCTGATACTATGCTCTCATGAGCACTATTTGTTGGAGAGGATTGATGGATTTCATCCTACTATAAAAAATTTCTGACTCTCCCCCAACCACGCAGATGAAGAATTAAGTTCTGTTTTCTTCTAGAAAAGATCCAGAATCTTAGGATAATCAAACTGACAGAGACTTTTTAGACCTAATTTATGGCCACTCTTATTTGACACATGAGAAAAATGAGACACATAGATGTGATGATTACTTTCACTCAAAGAAGATAAAATATGAGTTTTTCACTTTTTAAAAGAAACCATTGCTTTATAAAACTTTATTAATACATTTAGGCAGACTTGGCCAAACCACAGCTGGGCAGATATGCCCACCTCAACTACAATGAGCATTAACAAGTATTTAACATGTTTTCTAGAAAATAAAATCATAAGACATACCATGCTTCACCAAATGTAAGATAACAATTGTAATTTATGAAGCAATAAGGCAGGAAATATACTGCCAGTTAAATAACAAGATGGTTGAATGTATTTGCATTTCAAAAACTCTGCATCTCAGATTTGATGAAATGCAATATTGCAAAAAAAGTAATGCCTTGATTTATATGACTCTTGGAGGAACAGAATGTATTAAACTTCCTTTTGTAAAAATTAAACTGTAAGAGAAAGCCTGTGAAACTTGAGTCCTCTTTTCACCATGTTTGAGACTAGCACATACTGAGTTAATCACAAGAGAAGAAATCATACAAAATTATTCATACATACGTCAAGTATCTTATTTTAACACACAGGGGTGTTCATTCCTTCATCCATCTTTTAAAGTAGATTGAGAACTATTTTTGGACATATGTTACCAGTTTAGGATTCTATAGGCTCTTTCTTGATATAAACACTTACAATTTAGAGTCTATGATTTCCCATTTGGGTTCAGTTGAAATGGAGTAATAATGTAAAGACACTTGCAAAGCAACGTGAATGTTTTAGATTTTCTTTTAATGACTTCTCTTTACATTTTGCAGTTATTCCAACACCTAATTTAACAACCTGCCCACAACCAACACCCAGTAACCAGGTATGCAAGTGAGACAGCTAGGAAATAGATCATCCAGCCCCAGCCAAGCGTTTGGAGGATTCAGCCACCTAGGCTGATATCCACTGAGATGACATTGGCCCAGAACAGCCCAGCTAAGGCACTCCCAGTTTCCCCTTCTACAGGAACTATATGAAGCCATCCATTGTTTTAAAGTCACAAAGTCTGTGGGTAGTTTGTCACATAAAAGTAATAACAAATACAGCAGCCTTCTAAATAACGTAGGCAGTTAGCAGGCTGAGGGCACCTTTCAGAATGAAGAGTGAATTGATTAAGTGAAGCTTCCTTCAAGTTCTCTGAATTTCTATATTACTGAAAGTGAAAGCGGCTCAACTGTGTCCGACTCTTTGTGACCCCATGGACTATACAGTCCATGGAATTCTCCAGGCCAGAATACTGGAGTGGGTAGCCTTTCCCTTTTCCAGGGGATCTTCCCAACCCAGGGATTGAACCCAGGTCTCCGTCATTGCAGGTGGATTGTTTACCAGCTGAGCCACAGGGAAGCACTTCTGTACTACTGGAGGCTACCAAATACCCCTTTTATATGTGAGGCTCTAGTCTCCGTTCCAGGCCTCCCTGGTGGCTCGGGGGTAAAGAATCCGCCTTCCAATGCAGGAGATGCGGGTTCAATCCCTGGGTCGGGAAGATCCCCTAGAGGAGGGAATGGCAACCCACTCCAGTATGCTTGTCTGGAGAATCCCATGAACAGAGGAGCCTGGTGGGCTACAGTCCATAGGGTCACAAAGAGTTGGATATGATTGAAGTGACTTACCACATGGCAGTCTTCTTTCCTAATTCCCCAGAATGGTACTGAATCAAAGATAAGTAATAAATTAAGAGATGGTAACAAGGGTACCAGTAAGCAAGAGGGTTGGAGTAAAGGTGGCTGAGCCCTGTAACAAATGGAAGTTGGGGAAAAAAGAGGATCTGGGAAAATCCAACCCACTCTGTGCTTGCTTGGTGCCTTCATGATGTCAAACCAGTGTCCACTGCCTGCTACCCATCCTTAACACCTGCAGGTGGCTCCTGGCCAAAACCTCAATTCTGTCTGCTTTCTTCTCCTGCACTGCACTGTACTTCTGAAGGTCTACATTGGGGAGTCATCGGTCCTTGGAATAGCCAAGCTTGAAAAAGTAGGTCTCTGAAGCCCACATATAAATCTCTTTTATAAAAAACAAAATCTGGGGCAGAAAAAAACCCAGAAGTAAGTGATCTAGAAAATACCTACATTTCAGTATAGCCAATCCAGTCCCTCTTTATATGCAAAGAAAATCAATTAGCAGAAACTACTGATGTCTTATTCAAATCCTCATGGTCAAGCCTTAGCTAAATAAATCTGTTTTATGAAATACAAAGGAGGCTAACATAGAAGCATGTATTAGATGAAGCTGGCTTTTAAGACCTCAAAATTCAGAGAAGGGCAAGAGGAGACTCCGACTGGCAAAAACAGAAATAGATACCATGGTTCTCATGTGTCCTGAATATACTTTCTTATAATTATCCTATAAATTTTACAGATAAGGAAACATTTCAAGTCATGGGGATTAAGAATTTACCCCAAATCACACAGTGAGTACCCATTTCTCTTGCTCTAAGCTAAGATGGGGAAGCTAATGCACAGATGTGTCTCTCCTGGTCCCTTCTTCCATTGGCACTGGTCAGAGCAGGGGCATTCCAGATGTTCACTCTCTGGGATGGTGGTGGGTTCCCTCTAACTATCCCCAACATCATCGTACAAGAGGGTAGAGAGGCTGCAGAAAGAGCTGAACTCCAGCTCAAAAGTAAGAGCCTAATTTTGGTAAAAACATAGATAATTCCTATAGTTCCTTTGCCTCCAGGACTGAAATCAGTTTGACAGCACAGAAAACAAAATCAAGGATAGAATTCACAACTTCACCTTACCTCTTGTAAGCTCTGTGATCTTGGGTGAGTCAGATCAGACCAACATCACTGGGTTTCATAAAGATTACATAAGAATGTCTACAAAATAACTGACAACAGCAAACACCCATTACATACATGATACTGATCTCTAATATAATCAGTGCTTATGAGAATAAGTTTTGTAATCTTTCCGACCTGGATTCAAACCCAGATGCAGCCACTGATAGCTCGGTAAGTGAGGTACTCCACTCTCCTAAGACTCAATATTCTCATCAATAAAATGGGATTGACATTCATGCGAATTCACTGGGTTGTTATCAGGAGTTGTTATAAATTCAGTACAAATACTGCCAACAGTTAATGGTAACCGAATGCAAACTTACATCAAACCAAGCCTTAATGTGTGTAGTCATATTACGGTGATCATAAGCCTTCTTATGGTGATCCATAAGCCTTCTTCATCCTTACTTTCTCACTAAGGTAGGTACTAGAGTGTGGCACTTGGAAAATACATCAAAGATGCAGCTTCCAGCAAAAGGACATATGATAAGGAAGCACTCCAGCACTCAGAGGCTGGGCTCCAGGGAAACAAGACACAGGTCCCCTCAGGCCAAATGGACCACCTGAGCTCCTGGATTCACTGTTCTCCATTCCTTCTCTCCTATTAAAGGGGCTTCCTCACTAGGTCAGAAAAACTGATCAGAATGGAGTGCAGGGCTGGCAGGTGACCTCATGGATCCTGGACCCTGCCTTAGACAAGGCTACAAAAATAGATAACAAATCTTTTAAGGAAAAAAATAAAAAACAGAACGTCAGAACAGATCTATTTTAAAGATTCTTTCCTTCCCTTTACAATCACAATGTGCTTCACAAATGCCCTGATTTTGATATTTCCACTGCCATGTTCTGCCCCTGCTTCTGGCCTCCTTCCACATCTAATTCTGATTTTTCTTTTCCACTGACTAGATCTAGCCAAGGCAAAGAGATGATTAGATGGCGTAAGAATGAATGAGATTTTATTTTAAAAATCCCTTATAAATAACTCCCTGCAGAAATCTTGAAATAACTGTGGACAAGAGTTGTCATCTAATTTACAATACTAACAACAAGTAGACAAAAAAAAAAAAAAATAGCGGGCCATGTAATAGCTATTCCTGAATCCCCCAGGAAATTAAAAATAGGCACAGCCTCATCTCATGTTCAATAGCAAACTCAAGATTTATTTGCTTAACATTTTGATGGTCTAACAGTATTCTAACCTGCAGCCAGGGTCTTTAGCAGAGAGACTAATTGTCAAAACTGCTCTTAAATGGCATCACCAATGTTTGAACGTCATTAAATGCCTATGAGAGAATAAGTTTACTGCTCTCTCACTGCCAACCAATCCATCCATGGCAGAAATACAGTGTGTTTCCAAAGGCTTCAGACCAAGTGGGATACCACTTAAAAATAGAGAAGAGCCAGCAGGCTACATATTCAGCCTACAGGTACCCCAGAGAAGACAAATGCAGTAAAACTTCAATTGAGACCAGCTGAACTGCCACGATACTATGGATACTAACAGTAACTTCTGCCCAAACCTAGATGCTCACCAACAGGCACCAACGCAAGCCCATATGCACACATGCACACATAGGGGTATATATACTGGGCTCCCCTCATGGCTCAGACAGTAAAGAATCTGCCAGCAATGCAGGATGCCCAGGTTCGATCCCTGGGTCAGAAAGATCCCCTGGAGAAGGGCATGGCAACCCACTCCAGGATTCTTGCCTGAAGAACTCCATGGACAGAGGAGCTTGGTGGGCTACAGTCCATGGGGCCGCAAAGAGTTGGACACGACTGAGCGACTCACACACACACATACACACATAAACATGAATGTACAAGCAATTCATGAAATGATTAAACACGGTTCTAGTGATCAAAAGCAAGAGGAAAGAAGTGTACATGATTTAAGACATCTTTTCTCTTTATTTCTCATTATTAAATACTGTTGCCTGTATCAGATACAGACTAACTCTATTATTCTTATCAATGGCCTATCATATTCCTTGCTGTGAACCCACAGTATGTAGCCAAATCTAGCATGTCTGTACTAATTAGAAAATATGCAGGCACAGTAACGGACAACAAATATTTCATAAGACTGTAGAAGACTGTAAGAGTAGAACTGTAGGAGAAGTTTTAAATAAAAACATGCAGTGGCCACCTGCACTCATGACTGTTAAGTCAAAGTGTTTTGGTTGGTTTAGTATCTCAGATTCTAACCCTCTTCAGCTAAACAACGTGGTTCAGTTTGGGTAAAACTACTCTTATTAAGAAATATTTCTTCAGCAATCTACATGCCCCTAAGCGGGCACCAAGTAGCAGCTAAGGAAAAATCCACCACTCAATGGACTCAGAAAGAGCTTTTACCACTTAAGTGCCAGGTATAGGAACTGGAAGAGAAAAATGGCACAACATTTGAAGTAGGAAAAAAGGATAAAAAGCAAGTCTAGTTAACATATGCACACATGTTGCTGCTGCTGCTAAGTCACTTCAGTCGAGTCCGACTCCGTGTGACCCCATAGACGGCAGCCCACCAGGCTCCCCCGTCCCTGGGATTCTCCAGGCAAGAACAGTGGAGTGCCATTTCCTTCTCCAATGCATGAAAGTGAAAAGTGAAAGTGAAGTCGCTCAGTCGTGTTACACATCTACAAACTTCATGTATATACTCACAGAAAAAAGATAGGAAGGAAATTTGGATGATTTTCGTTTCCCCCTTTTGTTTATCTGTCTTTTCTTTCCACAATTAACACAAATGATCTGTGATAGTTACATGAACTGCAAATGGTAGAAAAAGCTGAAGTACACACTTCATACTCATAACCTGGGGACATTTGTTTTCAGAGTTTCTTAAGGCTTTGGTTAACATGACATGTTAACATAAAGGTCAGTTTTCCCAAGTCAATACTACTGAGGTTTGGTTTGTTTTGCTTTGCAATAAGAAGCACATGCTTCTGCTCAAGAGTTTAGGCATTTTGCAAAAAGCAATCCAAGGTACAATACAGCTTTAATTAGTAGTACTTCTCTAAAAGCAGGCAAAATCAACAGGGTCTCTTCCGTGTCAGAAGCAGCCCAGGAAGCTTCTGGTTTTTTGAGGCCTTTTGTACAAACACACAGAAATTCTTATAAAAATTATGATTTATCTTTACATAGACTAGTTAACAGCCTCCCTGGTGGCTAAGTGGTGAAGAATCCGCCTGCCAATGCAGGAGACATAGGTTCGATCCCTGGGTTGGGAAGATCTGGAGAAGGGAATGGCAACCCACTTTGGCATTCTTGTCTGGGAAATCCCATGGCAGAGAAGCCTGGTGGGCTTCAGTCCATGGGGTCACAAGAGTTGGCCGTGACTTAGCAACTAAACAACAACAATACTAGTTAAAATCTTGTGAATGTATCTATATGAATCTATGACACCCTTCATTTGCAGATGATGTCAAAAGTCTAAATTTGGGGCCATTCTTCCTCCCTTGATAACTATTCCAACCCTCTGAAGGATGAAAAGAAATGCCCCCCGTCAAATGATTCTATACAAGGAGAGCTGCTGCTGCTGCTGCTGCTGCTAAGTCGCTTCAGTCGTGTCCAACTCTGTGCGACCCCATAAACGGCAGCCCATCAGGCTCCCCCGTCCCTGGGATTCTCCAGGCAAGAACACTGGAGTGGGTGCCATTTCCTTCTCCAATGCATGAAAGTGAAAAGTGAAAGTGAGGTCGCTCGGTCGTGTCCGACTCTTCGCGATCCCATGGACTGCAGCCCACCAGGCTCCTCCATCCATGGGATTTTCCAGGCAAGAGTACTGGAGTGGGCTGCCACTGCCTTCTCCGAGAAGGAGAGCTACTAATACTTAAAAAAAATAATGTCCTAAGCATTTGGTGGAAAAATTAACTTTAAAAAAAATTAACGTGGTCAGTGGTGAAGAATCCGCCTGCCAATACGGAGGATGCGGTTCGATCCCTAGTCTGGGAAGATCCCACATGCCATGGAGCAACTAAGCCTGTGTCCCATAATTACTGGGCCCATTCTCTAGAGCCCACACAATACAACTGCTGAAGCCCGAGTAACTAAAGCCCATGATCCACAAAGGCTATGCACAGCAACGAACACCCAGAGCAGCCAAAAATCAGTTAATTAAATTTTAAAAAATTAATGTCCAAAGTATTTGATGGGACACAGCCCTATAACTGTGTCCATTACCATTTCATCAACTTGAAATAAGGAAAAAAAAAGAGGAAGGGAAGCTGCAGGCACTCCTCATATACTGCTATCACGTACCCCACAGGCAGGTGATATTCACACTTAATTGAGGCTGAACAGGTTCTAGTAAATCTCTCTTAGTCACTCAATATTTCCTTCAAAGGAATCTTAGAACATAAATCCTTTTATCAGCATCTATGTCAACACCAACACAGAAACCTAAAAAAGCACGGTCCTAAGGGAACATATTTACCAGGGGAAGGACCCAACCAGAGGGGGAAGTGACACGGAAGACTGCTAAAGAGCCAAGCCACTACTTTAAGACCGACTGTTCATAAATTCTTCACATCTCTGAGTAAATCATAGGCACTGTTCATATTGGGAGAGAAGCAGGAATTGTTTCCGCAGCTCATTCCCTCATCTTCTCTGGTTTATAAACCAAGCTTTGTGGCAATGAAAGTAAAATAATAACTGACTGGGAAACGTGTATTTGGGGCTTTTGTTTGTTGTCCACATGAGCGTAGAGAGGCCTTGTTACATGCATTCAAGGAATCCAGGTGATGTGATGCATGGTCTGTCATCAGTCCTTAACCACAAGCAAATCAAGGCACAGAAAGGAGACATCTGTGAAACTCCGAGTCAGGCAGCCACTGCACATAGGCAGGAAGCTTTCACTTGATTAGCCCTCAGGCTGTGCTCAGGTTGGCTGCTTTGGCAAAAGATTTCATTTCTCTAGCAGTGTACCAGATAACAGGGACTGAGTGCAACTTGGGTCTGAAATTTATTCATTCATCCTGCACTTACTAGTGCCTGCTGTTGGGCTAAGCTCCATGCAAGGTGTTGTATGCTGGTTCCCAAAGAACTGCTGCCAAGTCTGCTTTAGGACTTTAACCACATTCAGTATTAAATGTAAGTGCAGGGTGTCCTGAAAAGTCTCTGATAATGCTCCATAAATTTCACTTACAGAACAAATCAAGCCTTTAAGTAGATGGAGGCCTGACCCATTAGTGTGATTTCCGGGGTTACTTTATCCTCTGCACTTTCAAGGTTTCCGTGACCGATAGCAATGAGTGCATAAAAACGTCCATGTGTAATTTTATTATCTGTGTAGGGCAGCTGATGCAAATGGCAGCCCATGTCCTAAATCCAGACACCTGAAATTTTTTTTGTCACACTGTGCTTCCAATTCCTTTGATAAATTAGTTGCTGAGCAACCCAAGTACTGATCAACGGATGAATGGGTAAATAAAAGGTGGCCTACACATACAAAGGAATATTATTCAGCCTTAAAAAGGAAGTTCTGACACATGCTACAACATAGATGGAACCTTGAAGACATTATACTAAGTGAAACAAGCCCATCACAAAAAAACCAGCATTGTCTATGATTCCACTTATTTGAGAGGACTTCCCTGGAGGTCCAGTGCTTAAGACGACACGCTTCCAATGCAGAGGGTTCAAGTTTGTTCCTTGGTCAGGGAACAAGATACTACATTCTGTGTGCTACAGCCACACACACACACACACACACACACACACACACTTATATGAGGTCCCTAAAGTAGTCAAACTCAGAGATGGAAAGTAGAAGGACGGTCGTCAAGAGCTGGGGGAGGGGCAACGGGGAGTTGTTTAATGGGTACAGTTTCAGTTTCACAAGGAAAAGAAAGTTCTGGAGACTGGCTGCACGACAGTGTGCATGTAGTGCAACTGAGCTATACACTTAAAACTGTGTGAGATGGTAAGTTTTATATGTATTTTAGCACAATTTAAAATATTGCCAATAGATAGTACTGATGAACCTACCTATAGAGCAGCAATGAAGATGCAGACATAGAGAACAGACTTTTGGACACAGCTTGGGGGAGAGAGAAGATGGAATGATTTAAGAGAGTAGCACTGAAACATACACATTACCGTATGTAAAGTAGATAGCCAGTGGGAATTTGCTGTATGACACAGGGAACCCAAAGCCAGTGGTCTGTGACAACCTGGAGGAGTGGGATGGGGAGGCAGGTGGGAGGGAGGTTTAAGTGCGGGGGGACATACGTCCCCCATACATACCCATGGCTGATTCATGCTGATATATAGTAGAAACCATCACAGTATTGTAATGTAATTATCATCCAAGTAAAAGTTTAAAAATAAATTTAAAAACTGGGAGAAGTCATAGAAAAAAAAAAATCCACATTTCTAGCTTGCCTTAGAAAAAACGGAGAAGATGTGACAGCATGGGGCCTGCATTGTGCCTGGCATGGAGGCTGGAGCAGAGGAGAATATACCCTTTATGTGCCCTAGCTTCTCAAATTCCCTACCCTCCCTGTCGTCAACCTGCACAGCCCATTTCATTTAGTTATGGCAAGAGTTCCCAACATGGGGCATGCAGAATGCTTTGCGTGTATGAATAATGGTGCTTAGTTTCAGTTCTAGCCACAGTACCCTTAAGATACCCACATATTATATTCATAATATTCTGGGTGTATCCAGAGAATCTTATCCAGTCCGGTATAAAGCCTAAAATTAAATGGATAAAAGTAAGAAAGCATGTGTAAGAGCTATAACAAAGACCAATAAACGGATCCGCTAAAGACGAAAAGCCCTGAGCTTCCATAGCTCAATGACATTCAGTCTCTCTGCAGGGATGAATGCAGCCCTTCACTCTCCCACTACTGAGAGGTTCAGCCTCTCAGCAGAGATTGTCAATCTCTCTCTGTTGAGAGCAAAAAATCAGACTCAACTCATAGTGATGTCCTCTCTGGTCACTGGTAACACAAAGATCCTTCTCCTTCTCCAAAGTGACTAATGGCCCACTGCAGACACCCACTTAGACCGAATGCCCTGTGATAGGCCACCCCACCTGAAGGAACGTCAGTGTGATGTGTATTCTTAGGAAGATTTCGTTTGGGTAGATTCATTTTATGTTAGGCAACAATTTGCTGTGTGTGCTCAGTCACTAAGTCATATTCAACTCTTCTGCAACTCCATGGACTGTAGCCCACCAGGCTCCTCTATTCATGGGATGCTCGAGGTAAGAATACTAGAGTGGGTTGCCATTTCCTTTTCCAGGGGATCTTCTTGACCCAGGGATCAAATGTGTGTCTCTTGCACTGCAGGTAGATTCTCTATTACTGTGAATTATATAACAATAGTAATCCTTGATTTTTTACTTCTGGGCAGTTTCCATATTATTTTATGCTTAATCATGGGAAATGAATGTAAAGTGGTTTGCATATCTCAGACCCTATACATCTGACAGAGGGTAATGCCTACCACCACCATAACCAACCCCTCTTTACCAGGAAACTTTTAGAAAATGCATGGATGTGATTTTGGTTGTCACACATTAAGGGATGGGCACTGTGCAGAGGCAGAGATGTGAAATGGTCTCTGATACCTGAGACAACGTCACACAAGGGAACTGTGCCACCCACAGGCCCAATAAAGTCATTAAAATAAGATGAAATGTTGATTTATGTTAACTTCTTGCCATCAATAGGCCTTTCACCGAGTGATTCAAATAGAGAATAAGTACACCCAGAGTCCCAAGGTCTGTCTGCGGATATGAACACCATGTACTCCCTGCAAGCCTATATAGGCTTTCAGAATCTCAGTTTCTGCATCTGCGAAAAGAGTCCTGTGACCCCCATTCACCTTCAAGTTTTCTGGAGGTTTGAACGAGTGTCAAACAGTTTCTGCAACTATAAAACAAAGGGCACAATTAAAGTCTGACTGTGAAAAAAAGTTTTTAATTTTAAAATGTGATACACATCAAAGGATGAACTCTGAAGACACGTGCAGTAAAATAAGCCAGATACAAATATTATATAATTTCACTTATATGAGATATCTTAAAAAATTAAATTTACAAAAAAAAAGAAGAAACATGGTTACCATCTGCTGGGGAAAGGATGGGATAGGAAATTATACTTTGGAGACCACACAGTTTTAGTGTGAGAGGATGAAAAAGATCTGGAGACGGATGATGTTAGTGGTTGTGTAACAGTGTAAATGTACTTCACAGAAATGAACCGCATACTTTAAAATAGTCAAAATGTTAAATTTTGTTATGTATATTTAGCTATAATTTTAAATATTAAAAAACCATATTCAGGTATAAAAATGAATATATGTGCATTGTAGAATCAAAAATGCAGATACGAAAATATAACTCCTTGCACAATGCAAAAATAACCATGCTCACTACTTTGGTATAAATCCACCTCAGGACTTTTTCTATTAATGATCTAAGATTAATAATTTTCAAGAGAACCTTAACTGCTGATTGTTGAGACTTACACTATTTTTACTGAAATACTCAGTTGGGAAGAGGCAATTGAGGAATTTGCAGAATGAGAAGGAAAGTGACAGGCAACACTTTCCCTCAACACATAAGTAAGCTTCCTTCATTTCTACAAAATTTTAAAGGAATATATGCTTAATCTGATCACATTAAAATGTAACAATGAAAGAAAAAAATTATAAGTTGATTAGAAATTTAATACTGTACTAAAAAAGAATACCAAACATCAAGAAAAGTCCACTATCTGTAAAACCTATGATCATCAGATCAAAGGTACTGAAATATTTACAAACGAAATTTGTAAACTACTTCAAAATTCTTGCCTTGAGAACCCCATGAACAATATGGAAAGGCAAAAAGATAGATAGGACACTGAAAGAGGAATTCCCCAGGTCAGTAGGTGCCCAATACGCCACTGGAGATCAGTGGAAAAATAACTTCAGAAACAATGAAGAGACGGAGCCAAACCAAAAACAATACCCAGTTGTGGATGTGACTAGTGATGGAAGTAAAGTCAGATGCTATAAAGAGCAATATTGCATAGGAACTCGGAATGTTAGGTCAATGAATCAAGGTAAATTGGAAGTGGTCAAAAAGGAGATGGCAAGAGTGAACATCGACATTCTAGGAATCAGCAAACTAAAATGGACTGGAATGGGTGAATTTAACTCAGAAGACCATTATATCTATTACAGTGGGCAAGAATCCCTTAGAAGAAATGGAGTAGCCATCATAGTCAACAAAAGAGCACAAAATGCAGTACTTGGATGCAATCTTAAAAACGACAGAAGGATCTCTGGTCGTTTTCAAGGCAAACCATTCAATATCATAGTAATCCAGGTCTATGCCCCAACCAGTAATGCTCAAGAAGCTGAAGGTGAACGATTCTATGAAGACCCACAAGATCTTCTAGAACTAACACCCAAAAAGATGTCCTTTTCATTATACAGGACTGGAATGCAAAAGCAGGAAATCAAGAAATACCTGGAGTAACAGGCAAATTTGGCCGTGGAGGACAGAATGAAGCAGGGCAAAGGCTAATAGAGTTTTGCCAAGAGAACATACTGGTCATAGCAAACACTCCCTTGCAACAACACAAGAGGAGATACTACACATAGACATCACCAGATGATCAATACCAAAATCAGACCTATTATATTCTTTGCAGCCAAAGATGGAGAAGCTCTATATAGTTAGCAAAAACAAGACCGGGAGCTGACTCTGGCTCAGATCATGAACTCCTTATTGCCAAATTCAGACTTAAATTGAAGAAAGTGGGGAAAACCACTAGACCATTCAGGTATGACCTAAATCAAACCCCTTAGACTTATCCAGTGGAAGTGAGAAATAAATCCAAGGGATTAGACCTGATAGAGAGAGTGCCTGAAGAACTATGGTTGGAGGTTTGTGACCCTGTACAGGAGGCAGTGATCAAGACCATCCCCATGAAAAAGAAATGCAAAAAGGCAAAATGGTTGTCTGAGGTGGTCTTACAAATAGCTGAGAAAAGAAGAGAAGTGAAAGGCAAAGGAGAAAACGAAAGATATACCTATTTGAATGCAGAGTTCCAAAGAATACCAAGGAGAGATAAGAATGCCTTCCTCAGTGATCAATGCAAAGAAATAGAGGAAAACAATAGAATGGGAAAGACTAGAGATTTCTTCAAGAAAATTAGAGATACCAAGGGAACATTTCATAAAAAGATGGGCACAATAAAGGACAGAAATAGTATGGGCCTAACAGAAACGAAAGATATTAAGAGGTGGCAAGAATACACAGAAGAACTGTACAAAAAAGATCTTCACGAGCCAGATAATCACAATGGTGTGATCACTCACCTAGAGCCAGACATCCTGGAATGTGAAGTCAAGTGGGCCTTAGGAAGCATCACTACGAACAAAGCTAATGGAGGTGATGGAATTTTAGCTGAGCTATTTCAAATCCTAAAAGATGATGCTGTGAAAGTGCTGCACTCAATATGCCAGCAAATTTGGAAAACTCAGCAGTGGCCACAGCAGGAATAGACAAGGTCAGTCTTTATTCCAATCCCAAAGAGAGGCAATGCCAAAGAATGCTCAAACTACTCCACAATTGCACTCATCTCACATGCTAGCAAAGTAATGCTCAAAATTCTCCACGCCAGGCTTCAACAGTATGTGAACCGTGAAATTCCAGATGTTCAAGCTGGATTTAGAAAAGGCAGAAGAACCAGAAAACAAACTGCCAATAACCGTTGGATCATTGAGAAAGCAAGCAAGAAAGGTCCATAAAAATGTCTACTTCTGCTTTATTGACTATGTCAAAGCCTTTGACTGTGTGGATCACAACAAACTGTGGGAAATTCTTAAAGAGATGGGAATAGCAGACCACCTGACCTGCCTCCTGAGAAATCTGTATACAGGTCATGAAGCAACAGTTAGAACTGGACATGGAACAACACACTGGTTCCAAATAGGGAAATGAGTACGTCAAGGCTGTAAATTGTTACCCTGCTTATTTAATTTATATGCAGAGTACATTATGAGAAATGCTGGGCTGGATGAGGCACAAGCTGGAATCAAGATTGCTGGGAGAAATATCCATAATCTCAGATTTGCAGATGACACCACACTTATGGCAGAAAGCAAAGAACTACAGAGCCTCTTGATGAAAGTGAAAGAGGAGAGTGAAAAAGTTGGCTTAAAACTCAACATTCAGAAAGCTAAGATGATGGCATC
>NW_011494876.1:1151895-1152486 GCF_000754665.1 Bison bison bison | reverse complement strand
ATCCTAAAGGGGATCAGTCCTGGGTGTTCTTTGGAAGGACTGATGCTGAAGCTGAAACTCCAATACTTTGGCCACCTGATGCGAAGAACTAACTCATTTGAAAAGACCCTGATGCTGGGAAAGATTGAGGGCAGGAGGAGATGGGGACGAGAGAGGATGAGATGGTTGTATGGCATCACCGACTCAATGGATATGATTCTGAGTAAACTCTGGAAGTTGGTGATGGACAGGGAGGCCTGGCGTGCTGCAGTCCATGGGGTCGCAAAGAGTCCGACATGACTGAGCAACTGAACTGAACTGAACAAGTGAAATTATTCAATGTCAAAAATTTGCTTCAAATTAATCCAGTGTCAGAGGATATAAGTGCATAGATAAGACAAGATTTGCCAAGAGTTGATAACTATAAAAACAAGGTGTTGGGTATATCTAGATTTATTATAATAGTCTATCTCATTTCTGGGGGGAAAATCAAGTTAAAAATAGAAAACAGAATAAGCAATGAAAACAGATAAAATAACTTTTTTCCCCCAGTGCACTGCTCAACCTTTAGCTGTCAAGTGGTTTTGGGTCTTTTTTTAATTTAATGATTCA
>NW_011494876.1:1150404-1151795 GCF_000754665.1 Bison bison bison | reverse complement strand
TAATGATTCAAAAGAAATATATATATATATATATATATATATAAAAAGGAAACCAAAGCAAACTGTCAATTACAGTATAACATATTCAGTTTTGCCACTGTATCTGAAGAAAATGGCCTTCAGTGTTTTTTAAAATCAGGTATATTTACTATTTTAATATTTTTACCTTGAAGAGGGCAGACAGAAAGTTCATCTCTTTTTCCAGAAACCTATAAACCAGTTTCCTTTTTATTGTTTTTCATTAAAATTTTAAACATGAAATATGTTCCGGCAAATGAAAAACCCAAATGCACCTGCCCACATTAGGCTTTAAATGCTTGGAAAATTCCATTTTAAAAACTGCAGTGGTTGAAACTAAGGTGCACTGCCCCCATCACTCAACTACATGTGAATTATATCGTAGAACTTTTCTATTGAGCAATACAAATATCTAAAAGAAACTATTTCTCAAATTTTGTACCATGGAAAATGCAAAAGAAAACAAGTGTTCTTTAAATGATTTTAAACATCATGAACACATGTAATAAAGGCCTATCACTAAAAGGAAGTTGTATAGTGTTATTCTTAAAAAGTGTCCAGATGATCTTCAAATGAATCCTTAAATGAAATTTTCAGAAGACTTTCTTAAACAGACTTTTGTATTTCATAAATTTGTGAAATGTATCCAAGCATTTCCCTGGCGGTACAGTGGGAAACTGCTTGCCACTGCAGGGGACGTAGGTCCAGTTCCCTGGTCTAGGAAGTTTCTACATGCCTCAGAGCAACTAAGCCCGTGTGCCACAACTACTGAACCTGTGCTCGAGAGCCCAGGAGCCACAACTACCGAAGCCTGGGCAGACTACAGCCTGTCCTCCACAACGAGAGAAGCCCTTGCAATGAGAAGCCCACACAATGCAACTGGGGAAAGCCCATGCACAGCACTGAAGACCCAGCACAGCCATAAATAAGTAAGCAATTTGTAAAGGCTGCTTTTAAAAAAATGCACCCTTCAAAAGTACATAATGATATAACCATGGGATCAGCAAGAGAAAATCATAACCAATCAGCTTCTTTCAATAATTCTTAGGGTTCGTTATTACAGAGTATAGGTCAAAGAATATAGCAAAGTGCATCGGGACTTCAAAAGCCATTTGGTAAGGAAGCAGCAGTCAGAACTGGAAATAGAACGACAGACTGGTTCCAAATAGGAAAAGGAGTACGTCAAGGCTGTATATTGTCACCCTGCTTATTTAACTTATATGCAGAGTACATCATGAGAAACGCTGGGCTGAAAGAAGCAGAAGCTGGAATCAAGATTGCTGGGAAAAATATAAATAACCTCAGATATGCAGATGACACCACCCTTATGGCAGAAAGTGAAGAGGAACTAAAAAGCCTCTTGATGAAAGTGA
>NW_011494876.1:1149867-1150304 GCF_000754665.1 Bison bison bison | reverse complement strand
CCCCCCCAAGTGGTGTATTATGCTCATATATATGGGACCTCCCTGGTGGATCAGATGGTAAATAACCTGCCTGCAATGTGGGAGACCCAGATTTGATCCTTGGGTTGGGAAAATCCCCTGGAGAAGGGAAAGGCTACCCATTCTGTATGTATATATCACATATATCACAATGGGGTTAGGGCATTTAGGAGACAGGGACAGGAAGAATTTATCCTTTAACAGAGAAGTCATGTGAAAAACATGGGAGGAACTAATCCTACTACCTTGTGATTAACGAGAGTGAGGCAGATCAGACTGGTTGATAATACTGAACACTTAGTGTGTGTCAAGCACCGTTCAGTTCAGTTCAGTTCAGTCGCTCAGTCGCCTCTGACTCTTTGTGACCCCATGAATCCCAGCACGCCAGGCCTCCCTGTCCATCACCAACTCCCAGAGTT
>NW_011494876.1:1148651-1149767 GCF_000754665.1 Bison bison bison | reverse complement strand
AAGCAGAAGCTGGAATCAAGATTGCTGGGAAAAATATAAATAACCTCAGATATGCAGATGACACCACCCTTATGGCAGAAAGTGAAGAGGAACTAAAAAGCCTCTTGATGAAAGTGAAAGAGGAGAGTGAAAAAGTTGGCTTAAAGCTCAACATTCAGAAAGCTAAGATTATGGCATCTGGTCCCATCACTTCATGGGAAATAGATGGGGAACAGTGGAAACAGTGTCAGACTTTATTTTGGGGGGCTCCAAAATCACTGCACGTGGTGACTGCAGCCATGAAATTAAAAGACGCTTATTCCTTGGAAGGAAAGTTATGACCAACCTAGATAGCATATTGAAAAGCAGAGACATTACTTTGCCAACAAAGGTCTCTCTAGTGAAGGCTATAGTTTTTCCTGTGGTCACGTATGGATGTGAGAGTTGGACTGTGAAGAAGGCTAAGCGCCAAAGAATGGATGCTTTTGAACTTTGGTGTTAGAGAAGACTCTTGAGAGTCCCTTGAATTGCAAGGAGATCCAACCAGTCCATTCTAAAGGAGATCAGTCCTGGGTGTTCTTTGGAAGGAATGATGCTAAAGCTGAAACTCCAGTACTTTGGCCATCTCATGGGTAGAGTTGACTCATCGGAAAAGACTCTGATGCTGGGAGGGATTGGGGGCAGGAGGAGAAGGGGATGACAGAGGATGAGATGGCTGGATGGCATAACCGACTCGATGGACGTGAGTCCGAGTGAACTCCGGGAGTCGGTGATGGACAGGGAGGCCTGGCATGCTGCAATTCATGGGGTCGCAAAGAGTTGGACACAACTGAGCGACTGAACTGAGCTGAACTGAGGGTTTACCTATGACATCCTTGACAAGGGAGGAGCCAAAAGTAACTGGACAAGAGTTTTGATTGATGGCTCAATTTTGAGAGATATAAACAAATTCCATATTTGACTCTGTCCCATTCAGTGATGTGTGCTTATCCATGATGAAAACTCAAATGGCATGCTGATCAAAAATAGCTCCAAGATAATGTTGATAATTTGCTGCATTTTAAAAGGTTTAAAATCACTTGGTCAGTCAGACAAATATATTTATATATTTGTATACTTTCCTAAATGTCCCCTCCC
>NW_011494876.1:1147845-1148338 GCF_000754665.1 Bison bison bison | reverse complement strand
AGACAGGTTCAGTTCAGTTCAGTTCAGTCGCTCAGTCGCCTCTGACTCTTTGTGACCCCATGAATCCCAGCACGCCAGGCCTCCCTGTCCATCACCAACTCCCAGAGTTCACTCAGACTCACGTCCATCGAGTCAGTGATGCCATCCACTCATCTCATCATCTGTCATCCCCTTCTCCTCTTGCTCCCAATCCCTCCCAGCATCAGAGTCTTTTCCAATGAGTCAACTCTTCACATGAGGTGGCCAAAGTACTGGAGTTTCAGCTTTAGCATCATTCCTTCCAAAGAAATCCCAAGGCTGATTTCCTTCAGAATGGACTGGTTGGATCTCCTTGCAGTCCAAGGGACTCTCAAGAGTCTTCTCCAACACCACAGTTCAAAAGCATCCATTCTTCAGCGCTCAGCCTTCTTCACAGTCCAACTCTCACATCCATACGTGACCACAGGAGAAACCATAGCCTTGACTAGACGGACCTTTGTTGGCAAAGTAATGT
>NW_011494876.1:1132570-1147745 GCF_000754665.1 Bison bison bison | reverse complement strand
TGATTCCAGCTTGTGTTTCTTGCAGCCCAGCGCTTCTCATGATGTACTCTGCATATAACTTAAATAAGCAGGGTGACAATACACAGCCTTGACGTACTCCTTTTCCTATTTGGAACCAGTCTGTCGTTAGTTCTGAATATTTTACAAGTTATATTTCATCAATATCACTAACAAGGAGGGTATCCTTACTATCCCATTTTCATGGATAATTAAATTAAGACTCAAAGGATGGTCCAAGATCACATTACTTTCAGTGAGGCAATCTGGATTTATATCCCAGGCTAAGAGAGCAGGTAATGTAACCACCTCAAGCTAAGGACAAGCTAAAGATATTAGAGGGACAGAAAGAAAGCCAGTGCTGCTAGCCCATGATGTGTGGCACAATGTGAGGGGAAACTGGACAACCAATCAGGTAGACACTGCTGACCATTGCAGCAGAAGAATTAAAAGACTATAAAGTCATAAACATCTATCCTTCAAACTAGTTAAGCAGAAGCAGGAGATCACCTGTCAAACATGAAGATAATGTAGGCACTGAGTGTAAAGGTAGATTTGAGAGAGACCTTGTGTTTCTTTGATCATATAAATGGACCAGCAATAACAGTTTTAGTAGAGATGACCATTTATTACCATTTAGTTTAAATGTTCTATGTTAGTTTTTTTTTTTTTTTTATATAGTACCCTGTATCATTGTAACAATATTGCCTGGTAGATATTATGCCCATTTTAAAAACAGAAAAAGTAAAAGCCCACAGGCACGTCAGTTAACCGGACAGAGATTCAAGGTCAGATCCGTCTAGTTACAAAAACCCATGCCTACCTATAATATTTTCTTCCCAAAAGAGCAACCAGATCATAGAAACACCTGATTTGTTCAACAGTTTTAGGAAGGATCTCTCACCTAAACCCAGATGATTTCTCTCCCACTTACACACTCCCCAAAGAATTTCCCAGGAGTTACTATGAATTTCACTTTGGGTTCACACATTTTATTCATAAAGAATAAGAAAAAGCAAATACATATTGGGAAACTAAAAAATTTGTGTGGGGCACATTATTGCAATAAAGTATACCTATACTTGTCCTTCAGAGAAGGCAATGGCACCCCACTCCAGTATTCTTCCCTGGAAAATCCCATGGATGGAGGAGCCTGGTGGGCTGCAGTCCACGGGGTCACTGAGGGTCAGATGCGACTGAGCAACTTCACTTTCACTTTTCACTTTCATGCGTTGGAGAAGGAAATGGCAACCCACTCCAGTGTTCTTGCCTAGAGAATCCCAGGGACGGGGGAGCCTGGTGGGCTGCTGTCTACAGGGTCGCACAGAGTCGGACACGACTGAAGTGACTTAGCAGCAGCAGCAGCATAGTTGTCCTTGGTAATCAGAAATTGCATATTTAAAATCATACTTATAATAGCATTAAAAAAAAATAGCATTAAAAATAAAAAATACTCAGGGATAACTGACTAAAAATTTGAATGACCTATATAAATACTATTAAAAATGTAGTGTGAAATATTTTAAAAGATGTATTCCTTTCATGATCAAATGTTTTTAAAATGTCAATTCTCCCCTAAATTGATCTCTCTATAGTCAATGTAATCACAATCAAAATCCCACCATGCCTTTTTGTAGAAATAGACAAACTGTCCTATACAGTGACACTTATTAATAACCCATTCAACAATAATTCTGATGTATCTCAACACTGACAATCTGGAAATTTACCTTGAGACACTAGGATAATCAACATAGTGGCACCAATATCATAATGTATGTAACATACTAGAATAAAACTAGTGGTGATCCATGGAGATATGACTAACCAATCACTATACTCTTCCTCTCTAAGCCTGGATAAAGGATTCCAGTTCTAACAGCTTGGAGCTGGTACAAAAGGTTAACCCTCATGCCACTCCAGATGTCTAGAGGGTGCTGCTAATTAAGGTAGGTAAACACTTTTCTATCTTCATTTTCTTGCCTGGCTTTCAGTGTGCCATTTATTGCTTTACAAAAATCAAGGGAAATGGGCTTGGTATTATTGCTGACATTAAGTCTTGTGTTTAAATATGTTTCCATAATGTTCTCCTCTAAGAATCAATTTAAGACTCATTCCAGAAGTTTCCTATTGACTAAGCCCGTATCACAGTAACTATGGCTTTCTCTGAATCCTTTCAACACTAGATTCTGTACTAGACAATGCCATAGTTATTTGTAGTTAGAGTTATGTTTGAGCGTCATTTTTCTCACCTATGAAATGGTGAAACTGATATCTATAATACAGAGTTGTGAAAACTAGAGATGATATATGGTTACCAATGGGATGTGAGCTCTACAAATACTGACATTTTGTCTAATTGGTGTATCACTGTAACTCCAGCACCTAAAATATTGCCAAGCACATACGAAGTGCTGAATAAAGAGCTACTAAATAAATGAATGTGTAAATAGCCTTTCCCATATCATGGCATATTAAAAAGACTTCAATTCATATACATAGATAATATTCTATAAATACTGAGGTTCTTGAAGATAGTCACCCTGTGTGCTTTATTTGTCCCTTGGAATCATTTTTTACTCAGGGCTTCTAAAGTTAAAAACTAATGCAAATGTCATGAACAGAGCTGGACTATAGTGAAACAACTAAGCCACATCACTTGAGTGCAAATTTCACTGAACTGCCCCCAGAATTCAGTAACTGGGAGAAATAGTTATTTTCATGTAACATTTTTTAAAATCAAAATTAATGCATACAAATCCCTGATGAGCCAAGCATCAGTTTTAAATAAAGATGAAATCAGTTAATAGTGTCATGCTGAGTCGTATTGAAGCCTGAGGCAAAAGGAAAAAAAATAGTTACACCGATTCTACATTTATTTTAAAAAATTTTTGACTTTTAAAAAACATTATTTCTCATGATTATGAATTTTTTTTTAGCACCTGCATTAATTTTGTGCTGAAGGTGAGTGGCTCATTGGCTTCACCTAACCCCAGCTCTGCTTGACTATCAAAATTGACCTTGAAAAATCCCTTAGACTGCCTATGAAATAAATTCTCCTCTCCACACATTCAACCCAGTTCATTTGTTGCCAGTGTTGGAACAGCTTACTGCTTCTCCAGATAAGCCCTGCGTGAAGATGCTGGCTTATATTTAAAGAGCCTCACCATACACGAAATGTGTCTTTAGCACTGTCACACTCAGCTCGAGGTGCTGATGCTGTGTGAGGTCCCTGGGAACTGAGATCAACAGAATCTTGTCTTCCATGTCACCCCGACTCCAGGCACAGCCTCCAAGGCAGCTGGACCCAGTTATGCTCTTCTGTCCATATGTGTTTTCATTTGTGTTCTTTCTTTCCCTCTGTGCCTCTTTCTCTCCATTTCTGTCTTTTTCTCTTTCTCTCTCTCACATGCACATAAACACACACACTTGTGCAATGTGAATGCATAAATTATATGGCTCTACTGGAAACATAATACTGCCTGAGCCTTGGCCTTACCCGGCTTGCCTGCTCATTGACCGACTCTCTCCTCAGGGGCCTCAGCTCCTACAAATCACGAGTGTTTTCCTCCAGTCACCAAGACAAAGGCGACTGGCAGCCAGGCTCTGTATTCCTTTTGCTTTCCCTAAGTACCCGTACCATATTGCTTCTCACAAATTCACAGTTTCATCCTGAGATGAAATCGCACCATTTCTGCCAGGAATCACACACGGAAACATGGTTCTGTTTTGTTTCTGGACATACTGTATTTGATAAAATTAGAAGAAAGTCACCATATCAACATTTTCACACAAGAGAGAAAAAAAGGAGGAAAGCAAAACTCAACCAGCTACAAAATCCAGTACAGAGAAGATAAGAGCAAATGTGTCTTGCAGATTTCAAATCCTCAGGTACAAAACAACCCCTCCTATTTCTCTTTGTTCCTCCTTGTGGCATCTAGCCAGTCACTAATCTAAGAGCTGGATGCCAATTCTATTCAATGTATTTGAGTCTAAATGGAAAGACAGTCATGGGGGAAAATGAAATCTCCCTGATCTAAGACTCTCAGTGAGAATGGGTATTCTCTGTGAGCTCTCCGCAATCAGCTCCATTTTTTGGGTCACTGAAACAAAGCATGGATTTGGCACAGGACATCTCTTAACAGAAGGGAGGTTGGATAATTATATTCATGTAAATATCCATGAGGTAAATGTTCTTCACATTCAAATCAGGCATTGTCCAGCACCACCATTGTGTAAATTCTGGACTCGCAGAGGATCAGATTCAACTAGTCCCAGACATTATTCAAATGAGGTAGCAGAAGCTTGCTTAGCAAGGCTGGGTAACTCATTTTAGATCATACTGACAGCAGGTATGTATGTGTGCATGCTCAGTCACGTCTGACTCTTTGTGACCCCATAGATTGTAGCCCACCAGGCTCATCTGTCCATAGATTTCCCAGGCAAGAATACTGGAGTGGGTTGTCATTTCCCCCTCCAGGCTATCTTCCCAACCCAGGGGTCGAACCTGTGTCTCCTGAATCTCCCGCATTGGCAGATTCTTTACCACTGAGCCCCCTGGGAAGGCAACAGCAGGTTTGACTTTTCCCCAAAGCTTCCGTCAAGGAAGTATGATCTTTGTAGCTGCCCTGTGGCAGGATCACTTAAGCCCAAGGCTGTTACATGTCCAGGCATTATGTAGCCCCTCACCATGGTAAGGCGAGATAGACCCTTCAAACCACTACTACAAGATATGCCGTATTATACGAGTGGCTTCAGAAATTCAGCCAAGAGTCACACAGAGCCAAGGCTCACTTCTTTGAGACCGTCACAGGAAGGAACGTGGACAGAGAGTGATTCATAAAAAACTCGCTCAGTCCATGTGTATAAAAAAGCCAATGAAACTAGACAAGTTCACTTGCATTCTTTCTTCATTAATTAGTGTATCTTTCTTCTAATTATAAAACTACAATGATCTCACAAGGCTATTAGCTCCCTGAAGCTGCAAAACCTCTTCCTGTCTTATTCACCGATCTGCCTTCATCTGTGTCTGAATCTAATATTGAATAAACATTTCCTGAATACTTTTTTAAAAAAGAAAAATATATCTACTTATTGAAATTCCCCCCAAAAAATACTTTAAATGAAATAAAACTCTCCCATCATTTCACAACAGAGAGATAGTGGCTGTTCTATTTCAGAATATTCTGTTCAGAATGTATTCTGTACATGTACATACAAGCTTTCAATCTAGTTTGAGATTAGACCATATATAGAATTTTGCATTCTACTTTTCTTTGCCAACTAACATCATATCTTGCTTTTATTTTTAGCCTTCCCTTCGGTTCTCTCTTCTTCAACTCAAGTACATTGGCAGCTAAAGGCACCAGAAATGAGTCAGTCAATACACGATGACCTAAAGTCAAACACTGGAAGTTCTTCCTGGAGTTAAACATCTTTGGTGGAATAAAAAGAGTTCTTCTGAACTAGTTCTTCCTCACTACCAACACAGGTCATGTTTTCAATTAAGTTAAGCAAACACCAGGACCATTATCATCATGTTGAACTCTGTGGTATTCTCTGCACAGAAAGGATGTAAGTCTGTCTACCAAAGAACAGATAAAGAAACGAACTGAAGGACTTCCCTGGTGGTCCAGGGGACAAGATGCCCCACTTCCACTGCAGGGGGCATGGGTTTGATCCCTGGTTGGGAAACTAAGTTCCTACATGCAGTGTGGCATAGGCAAAAATAGAAAAAAATAAGAAAGAGAACGAATTGAAGGACCATAAAGTTGTGCACACAAAAATCCTGGGTGTCAGACTACTCAAGAACTTTTGAATGCTAAAGACTTACAAGTGGATTCCTTTAAGAATTGCACATTTTCCCCAACTGTTTCATGATATTAAAAAATTGGTTTCTAAAAATTATTTGCGCATTTCAATTCATCTGACTTTCCGACTGATATCTCTACTTGGATAGCTAATGAAATCAAAAATGTCCAAAGCTGCACAATATTCTTCCCCTTCAAACCTACAACTTGTCCTATCTCAATAAATGACACCAGTTTTCCTTTTGGCTCAGGGCAAAAATCATGTCATGATTTTCTGCTCGCTTTCTTTTACACCTACCACACCTCTACCTTCAGAAAAGACCAGTCCTCACTTGCTCCAGGCAACCCTCCATCACTACTCACCTTAATAACTGCATAAGTGTCCCTACTGGTCTTCCTGCATCTCAGGTGCTCTCCCATAGTCTACAATCCACAGAGCATCCAAAACTGTCCTCTCAAGTATTAAGTTATTAGCAAAGTGGTAGAACGAGGGACGTTTCTGAAGTGATGGGAAGACTGACTGTGTGCTTTGATTGTGGTTACGGTCATATGACTGTGCGCATTTATCAAAGCTCAGAGAACTGTACACCAAAAAAGGTATGTTTAAAAAAAATTTTAATGAAAAATGTTAAGTCAGACCAGTGAAGTTCTCTGTTCAAAATCCTGGATTGTAAAAGTGAAATTACCCTTTGATCCAATTGCCTATTCACCTCCCTGACTTCATCTTCTAATATTCTTTCTCCTCTGGCACATTGTGGTCCAGCCACACTAGCTAGCCCTCTGACTACTCCTCAAACAGATTAGGTAGGCTCCTGCCTTGGCAACTTTGTACCAGTTTCTTCCCTTTACCTGGAATGTAACCCAACCCCTCTAGCCCCTCATCCCTGCCAGTCCTTAGTATCCTCCACACCAACTCTTGCACAGCAGATACCTCTCAAATTAGGCTCTATTGAAAGTTGCAACCCATCTCCCACCAGCATTCCCAATACCCACTACTACCCTGCTATACTTGTTTTTTTCCTTTCATACATTTTTATCAATTACAGACATGCCATATAACTTACTTTATCTTATGCCATTGTCAGATACCCCATTACCTACACTCAGATGGAATCAAAGTTCCTTGAGAACACTAATCTTTCTTCTACTTACCAATATATTCCCAATGCTTAGAAAAGTGCCTAGAATGTAGTAGGCATTTAATAAATACCTGTGGAATAAATGAATATACACAACTGGAGCCTGCCGTGTGTGAGGTATCGCACTAACCCCTATGATACATTTAACATGTAAAATATCAGTTATTCTGTTAAATAAATGGGTTGGGCTACATAATCCCCAAGGCAACCCTCCTCCCCAGCTCACAAATTTATTCCAGTTGAGGTTTTAAACTACACCACAGGCTCCACCAGAATGTAAGCTCCCTATAGGTAGGAACTTAAATCTGCTTTCTCACTGCTGCATCCTCAAACCCAGATAACATGTGGCATGCTGTAAGCTCCCTGTGGACATGAAATACAGCTCTTTTGGTTCTGAGTGTCTGATCCTACCCAGACACAGAAGTCACACCAGACACAGAGGCTCAGCTCTGGGTAATGACTAGATGAAAGAAAAAAACAAACAAACCAGGTGGCAGCACTACACACAGGGGCCTCTCTCATTATTCCTGGGAATATTAGCAAAAGGGATGATTGTAAACATGGCACAGAAGCATTTCACGTCAGGTGACAGCCCTTCGGAATTCCTATTACATCACAGCAGAGAGAGCCTCACCAGTGCTGACGTACGTGAGGATGCTGAACACAAAAACGAGGTCAAGTAAGACTCTTGTGGAAAGCAAGCTTCACTAGGGAAATTGCTGGGGTTGCCCTTCATATTCTCACCTTGTGACCACTTCTCTCATCTTGAATGTCACCACTCAGGTGATATTCCCTGCCATGAGCCCAACTATCCAGGGAAGAAACCTCGATCATCACCTGTGTCTGATCTATCACAATTCTCACAGGCTCTACTTCATGAATGTGAATGTTCCAAAGATGGATAGACCTCTTAAGCAAATGAACACTGCTATGAGACAGGACTACAATGTCTCCAGCCTTTGGGATGAAGGGTACCATTTTCATACTCAGTCTTTCAGCACTGTCTAATAAAGACATAATGTGAACCACACATGCAATGTTAAATTACATGCATAACATTAAAAATAAGTTTACGATTAACATATACACTATATATGTGTGTGTGTGTGTGTGTGTGTATGTATATACATATACACATATAAAACAGACATTAAGGATCCATTGTATAGCACAAGAAACTACATTCTTATAATAACCAATAATGGAAAAGAACCTGAAATATATACATATATATAAAATGTATGTATGTGCATATAAAGCTGAATCACTTTGCTGTATACCTGAACTAACACAGCATTATAATTATACTTCAATTTAAAATTATTTTTTAAAAAGTAAAAATAAACAAGTGAAATTAATTTAATACTGTTTAAATTTTTATCCTAACCGGATATATCCAAAATACTGTAATTATAACATGAAGTCAACAACGAAATGTTAATGAAAATGTCTTTTTCATACCAATTCTTCAAAATCTAGTATATATTTTGCATGAACAGCTTACTTCAGTGCAACCTGGTCACATAAGAAACGCTCCAAGTCACGAATGGCTAGAGGCTACCAGAGTGGGCAGCCAAGTCTGTATGTTAAGTTCTTTCTCTTTCAGGATGTTAGTGTTACTCTCAGACTAGCACCATTTCAAGATTTTACAACTGATTTTAAAATGTCTCCTAACCTATAATGACATCACTTTCATTATTCTCAGGTTCAAAAACATGTTCCTTGCAAGGCAGTTAAATGAAGCAATATCACAGCATGAAAGGACAGGTGAGTAAGAGATAACCTGTCTCTCATTTGAAAATAGTATGTGTGTTTCTCTGACCTCTAACTAGAACCCATTTCAGTTAATTTCATCAGGTTCCTTAAGTTTCTTATAGTGGAGTTCCTTATGGATAGCAAGGGCAAGTCTGTGCTGACTGCAAGGTTTCTTGAAACAGCATGCCAACATCCCCAACAACAAACAAATGCACAGCAACAGAAAAGAAGTTAAAACAGGGCAAAGTTCAAGGGCATTTACCTTCTCATTGTAATTGCATGCCTGTAAGTCAGCTCTTTGTGATCCAATAGATAAAACCAAGATGAGGCTTAAGAAGAACAGGACAGGACTCTGAGAACTCAAAGGAATGCTCTAACCACCTTTTTAATGAAGAAGAACTTTAAACATATTCAGGTTAGGAGGGAATTTACCAGTTGAGAAAGTTGCTTTGAAAATCTATACCAAGAAGAGCTCTGTCATTTTCTCCTCAAAGATGAGATTAGAGCTTCTACTAGCCTCTCAAAGGTGAAATGGATTACCAGAATATGAGAGGCAGTTCAATTTGCAGAACTTTCCACAGCGACAGTGGTGTGAAGTCTGTAGCACAATGGACCTAAAATAATTAACACATCACCGAGCATCCAGACTCAGACATTCCCCACCCTTATTTCCATCTACCACGACCTAAAAAAAAGTTACTTCTGCAAAACAGAACATACTGGTTGAATGCTAACTGCCTCCTTTGAGGGTGGAAGGCTAGTTTCCAGTATTGTTCTGCCTACAGAATGAGACATTCAGGCCCACTTCTAACGGCTGACTCAGCAGCGACCAGATGAAAAAATGGTTTTCCAGACCATTTCTGGAGTTGGTGAAGCTCTGAAATCACCCTGCCAAAATCAGCGATTTCTTCAAAATGGGGTCAGGACACAGGAACTCAGATGCTCTATCTACCGGCCTTCTTTCTTGGAAAAGGCAAAGACCAGCCTACACACACCCACTAGCCAGAAAACAGCCAAAACGAAACTGGCAGCAACCTCTAGCAGAGCTGAGTGATAAGCAGTGTTCAGCAAAGCTGGGAAGCCATTGATTTATCTGCAATTATTTGCTAGCATCCCATTCAAGTGGGAGAGACACCTAAGAATGAGTCATGGGTCATGGTTCTTTGGCCCTTGAGAAAGCATATAAAAGCAGAGAGAAGAAAAAGAAAATCATGCAGCATCCCAAATGCTTCCACCCTCAGCCTCCCTAAAAATAAATCTGAAGTGTGTGGGTAAAAAGATATCAATAACTACACACTAAAATAAATGTAAAATGTAACAGGGCTACAACTCAACAAATACTCCTAGATTCACGACACTGTCTCACAAAACCATATGCATGATATTCTCGGTGAGTTAAGCATAAATATGCTTTCCTTGACTCATCTCTTCATTCAATCACTTCATATCTTCATTCAATCACTTCACTGGGCACCATGCTAGACACTGACACGGCAATGGTTGACACAGACCTGCCTACCTAAGTTCACCTGAGTCAGTGACGCTGATATTTATGAGAACTGGTATTTGGTGAATACCTACTATGTGTTATGTTCTATGCAAGGCACTCAGTCCTAACAACCATCAGTAAGTAGGCATTGAGACCATTTTACAGACGATGTAACTGAATGCTGAAGAGGTCAAATGACTTGCCAAGGTCAATCAGATAGTCAATGACAGAGCCAAGATGTCCAGATTTGTCTGATTCCTGTCATAAGCTTAATGTTTGAAAATAAAGTGTTTATACTGTATAGCACAGGAAACTTTATTCAATATCTTATAATAACTTATAATGGAGAAGAATCTAAATATATTCTAAAGAATACATGCGTATGGATACATCCTTATATATAGATCCTTTTCCATATATATGCACATATATACTTTAACCACTTTGCTGTACACTTGAAACTAATACAATATTGTAAGTCAACTCTAAGTTTTAAAAAATAAAATGTTTATAAATAATGTTTGAAAGTGTTATTTTGTATTGAAAAAAATCAGGCAAGCCAAACATGAGCAGGATTGAGTGATAGTTTGTACACAGAGTGATAGAGTGATAGTTTTTCTCTTAAACTGTGTAATTGAAAAAAATTCCACTTTAAAAAATGGATAAAAGACACTTCACCAAAAACATTGATGTCAAATATACACATGAAAACATGTTCAACATTTTAATCATTTGGAAAATGCAAGTTAAAATCACAAAGAAATACCCCCATATTATGTATTTGTCTGGAGGTGAGGGAAACTTATTTTTAATTGACAACACCAACTGCCTGTGAAGATGCAGAGCAACTGGAACTTTTAAACATTGCTAAGAAAGAATGCAAAATGGTTCAGCTTTTTGCAAAAGACTGGCAGTTTCTTATAAAGTTGTACATATTCACCATAACCAGTGATCTCACTCCTAGGGATCTACCCAAGCAAACTGAGAACGTGTATTTACACAAAACCTCTCTACTATATCTTTGATTCTTTCCCTAGGGCTTAAGTCTATTCTCTTGCTTCCTTTGGAAGCTCATTCCTTTGGAAGCTCATAATCCCCTAAAACCAGCAACAATTCAACTGTCCTTTAACTAGCAAAAGAATAAACACACTCTGGTATGTCCATAAAGTGGAATATGAAGCAGTGAGAAAAATGAACAAATCTGATAGAAGCAACAAAATGAATGAACCTGAAATCCTCTTAGTAAGTGAAAGAAGCTAAATCCAAAAGCTTCATACTATATGATTTCATTTATACAACATTCGGAAAAAGGCAAAATTATTAAGAACAGAAAACAGCTGTGGTTGCCAAGTGATGGGGAAGAGACTAAGAACAAAAGAGTAAGAGGAAAGAATTTTGCAGACGGAAGGGGTGAGACTGTTCTGTATCTTGAATGAAATGATGGTCACAAGATTGTATGCATTTACCAAAACTCAGAGAATAGTTTAGCAAGAAGAGCAAACTTTATTGCAAGTACACTCTGAAAGGTGAATAAAGCTCACTTCAAAAAATTGTGCTTTTTTAACATGACAAATTAAACACCTCTCATAGATGCATTACGATGCTGGAAACTCATCTTGATTATAGCCATCTCAAATTACAAGTAATTTTCTTAAAGACAAAATGTTGGACCACACATACTTTCCTACTGGCAAGTAACAGACTTTTTTTCCTTAACACCTTCCCTCTGGTTGGCAAGTAGAACAGTTCCCTCCAGTACCTTCACTCTGAATGCTGGAAAATACAAAAATGTGGTACAGGGGAGCTCCTGGGACAGGGGAGACAGGTTTCTCCTCAGTCTGTAATGTCATAAAATCTGCTGTAACTAATGTATGTCTTTACAAGAGAGAAACTGTCACAAAGCTGTAATTTCCCAAAGGCTTGCTGGTTTCCCATTAGGGAAGATGCACCATAAGAATAACCTGGTCAACTGTCCCAGGAGTTTCCATCCTCAGCTACTGCTGGGTAAATGCTCTGCTGTCAAAGTCACGGTTATCTCCTTTTGACATCTTGTGCCATTCCGCAATAAGTTATCTTTGGGCCCCAAGTCTCTCCTTCCCCTGATGTTTTTCTTACTATCACTAGAATATTAGCCACACTCTCCATCCCACTTTTTTGCAAGACTCATCAAACACAAAGAGACCTAACAGAGGCTCTCAATCAGTAAGTATAAATGAAGTCTCTGGCAAGCCAGAGCAGCTCCGCTTGGCAGTTTTGGGAGAGTAACACTCATGGCTCAATTCCCCAGCACACATATGGTTCCCTCCCTGGGGCTCGAGAGCTTATTCTCTTGCTTTCCTTAGAGGATCCTTTCATGAACAGCCCCCGAGCTCTGGCTCATCTGCCTACCAAAGACTTGTTAAAAACCTATATTACAAGCAATTCAAAGCATGAAATGAAAATTGATGCTTTCAACTCCTATAATGATGAAAACGGGAAGCCGCCAGAGACTCCGTGTTCCTTCATTTTCCATGTCAGTTTCCAAGAATACAGATATCGCATGTTACATGAGAATAAAATGGGAAACCAGGGTGAAGCATTCCTCCCTACATTTGACCCCAGTATGGCAGAGATTTTGCAGGAAAACACAAGTCTGAAAGCAGAAAAAAAACAAAAATAAAACCCCGACACTTCAGAATGGACACTCACCAGAGTAAATATAACAAGCAACTCCCTGTATACAAAAGTGCATTGAAACAATGAATTGCAATGTTCTTGAATGGAAATCAAATCACACAGTTCAATCTGAACAACATGAATGAAAGCCTCGTCACTCTACTTCTGAAATGGGCAGTTCAAGTTCTATATATGCACAATTTAAACATATGTAAAATAAGACAACTGAGCAAGAATGCAATCTCAGTGTTCTCTTGCAATATTATATTCTATACTTTTAAGAAAAGCGTAGAGGGTAACATCTTTTCTGTCTTCTATTAAAATTTAAGTTTCATGAGGGCAATCATTGTATCCTTGATACCTAGCAAACCACTTCAGGATTCTTGTCTTGAGAATCCCATGAACAGTATGGAAAGACAAAAAGATAAGACACTGAAAGATGAACTCCCCAGGTCAGTAGGTAGGTGCCCAATATGCTACTGGAGATCAGTGGAAAAATAACTCCAGAAAGAATGAAGAGATGGAACCAAAGCAAAAACAACACCCAGCTGTGGATGTGACTTGTGATGGAAGGAAAGTCAGGTGCTGTAAAGAGCAATACTGCATAGGAACCTGGAATGTTAGGTCCATGAATCAAGGCAAATTGGAAGTGGTCAAACAGGAGATGGCAAGAGTGAACGTCAACATTCTAGGAATCAGCGAACTAAAATGAACTGGAATGGGTGAATTTACCTCAGAAGACCATTATATCAAATACTGTGGGCAAGAATCCCTTAGAAGAAATGGAGTAGCCATCATAGTCAACGAAAGAGCACAAAATGCAGTACTCAGATGCAATCTTAAAAATGACAGAAGGATCTCTTGTCATTTTCAAGGCAAACCATTCAGTATCACAGTAATCCAGGTCTATGCCCCAACCAGTAATGCTCAAGAAGTTGAAGTTGAATGGTTCTATGAAGACCCAAAAGACCTTCTAGAACTAACACCCAAAAAGATGTCCTTTTCAATATAGGGGACTGGAATGCAAAAGTAGGAAGTCAAGAAACACCTCGAGTAACAGGCAAATTCGGCCATGGAGGACAGAATGAAGCAGGGCAAAGGCTAATAGAGTTTTGCCAAGAGAATGCACTGGTCATAGCAAACACCCTCTTCCAACAACACAAGAGAAGACTCTACACATGGACATCACCATATGGTTAACACCAAAATCAGATTGATTATATTCTTTGAAGTCAAAGATGGAAAAGCTGTATACAGTTAGTAAAAACAAGATTGGGAGCAGACTGTGGCTCAGATCATGAACTCCTTATTGCCAAATTCAGACTTAAATTATTTGACAAAAGTAGGGAAAACCACTAGACCATTCAGGCATGACCTAAATCAAATACCTTATGATTATCCAGTGGAAGTGAGAAATAGATTCAAGAGATTAGATCTGATAGAGTGCCTGAAGAACTATGGTTGGAGGTTCCTGACATTGTACAGGAGCAGTGATCAAGACCATCCCCATGAAAAATAAAGGCAAAAAGCAAAATGGTTGTCTAAGGAGGCCTTACAAATAGCTATGAAAAGAAAAGAAGCAAAAGGCAAAGGAGAAAAGGAAAGATACACCCATTTCAATGCCGAGTTCCAAAGATTACCAAGGAGAGACAAGAAAGCCTTCTTCAGTGATCAATGCAAAGAAATAGAGAAAAACAATAGAATGGGAAAGACTAGAGTTCTCTTCAAGAAATTAGAGATACCAAGGGAACATTTCATGCAAAGATGGGCACAATAAAGGACAGAAATGGTATGGACCTAACAGAAGCAGAACATATTAAGAAGAGGTGGCAAGAATACACAGAAGAACTGTACAAAAAAGATCTTCATGAGCCAGATAATCACAATGGTGTGATCACTCACCTAGAGCCAGACATACTGGAATGTGAAGTCGAGTGGGCCTTAGGAAGCATCACTATGAACAAAGCTAATGGAGGTGATGGAATTTCAGCTGAGCTATTTCAAATCCTAAAAGATGATGTTGTGAAAGTGCTGCACTCAGTATACCAGCAAATTTCAAAACCTCAGCAGTGGCCACAGGACTCAAAAAGGTCAATTTTTATTCCAATCCCAAAGAAAGGCAATGCCAAAGAATGCTCATACTACCGCACAATTGCACACTCATCTCACATGCTAGGAAAATAATGCTCAAAATTCTCCAAGCCAGGCTTCAACAGTACGTGAACCATGAAATTCCAGATGTTCAAGCTGGATTTAGAAAAGGCAGAGGAACCAGAGATCAAATTTCCAACATCCACTGGATCATAGAAAAAGCAAGAGAGTTCCAGAAA
>NW_011494876.1:1126931-1132470 GCF_000754665.1 Bison bison bison | reverse complement strand
AAAGAGATGGGAATAGCAGACCACCTGACCTGCCTCCTGAGAAATCTGTATGCAGGTCATGAAGCAACAGTTAGAACTGAACATGGAACAACAGACTGGTTCCAAACCAGGAAAGAAGTGTATCAAGGCTGTATATTGTCACCCTGCTTATTTAACTTATATGCAGAGTACATTATAGGAAATGGAGTACTGGATGAAGCATAAGCTGGAATCAAGATTGCTGGGAGAAATATCAATAACCTCAAATATGCAGATGACACCACACTTATGGCAGAAAGCAAAGAGGAACTAAAGAGCCTCTTGATGAAAGTAAAAGAGGAGAGTGAAAAAGTTGGCTTAAAACTCAACATTCAGAAAGCTAAGATCATGGCATCTGGTCCCACCACTTCATGGCAAACAGATGGGGAAACAGTGGAAGCAGTGACAGACTTTATTTTTTGGGGCTCCAAAATCACTGCAGATGGTGATTGCGGCCATGAAATTAAAAGACACATCCTCCTTGGAAAAAAAATTATGACCAACCTAGACAGCATATTAAAAAGCAGAGACATTACTTTGCCAACAAAGGTCCGTCTAGTCAAAGCTATGGTTTTTGCAGTAGTCATGTATGAATGTGAGAGTTGGACTATAAAGAAAACTGAGTGGTAAAGAACTGATGCTTTTGAACTGTGGTGTTGGAGAAGATTCCTGAGAGTCCCTTGGACTGCAAGGAGATACAACAAGTCCATCCTAAAGGAAATCAGTCCTGAATATTCATTGGAAAGACTGATGCTGAAGCTGCAACTCCAATACTTAGGCCACCTGATGCAAAGAACTGACTCATCTGAAAAGACCCTGATGCTGGAAAAGATTGAAGGTGGGAGAAGAAGGGGATGACAGAGGATGAGATGGTTGGATGGCATCACCAACTCAATGGACATGAGTTTGAGTAAACTCCCGGAGTTGGTGATGTAGAGGGTGGCCTGGCATGCTGCGGTCCATGGGCGTCGCGAAGAGTCGGACACGAATGAGTGACTGAACTGAACTGATACCTAGCAGAGTGGCATATATGTACAATGTGCTTAATAAATTGTTGTTGAACAACTGAGTGAAGGATATTAGAGGTAAGATAAGAATGCTTTTGTCCCATCATTTGACTATTGGGTTCTGTAAATTAGAAACAAACATTTATACACCTAATTTGAGACTTCATGGTAGACCTAGCACACACACAAACATGCATGAGACACAGAGTGTATCCTTGAACTTACGATCTAGATAGGGAAACAAGAAATGATTATTTGATATAAGAACCACATAGGCAGTAAAGTGTTTCCACTGAATCCACATAAAAGGATCAGAGAAGGGAGAGTCAGCACGGACATCCTGTAGTCTGCAAACAAGGCCTCCTGAAGGGCACACACACGACAACAAGCATTGACTGGTCAAGAAAGATCAAAAATGTCAAAGAATGGACTCATTTCCAGAATATGATGTTTGATGGGGCAGTGGGATTAGATGGTTCTGAACTTTTACATGATAACAAGATACTTTGAACACAGGTTCAAACTCACCATTTTGAACACCTGTTTCTACCACATTAGGCTCATTTATTCCTCATTCAGCTGGACATTTCCATTCAGATGTCCCTTATGACCTTCTGGTCAGCCTGGTCACTCTTCCCAGGACCCTGCACACAATCTTGGCCTCCTCCCTCTTTCTACACCTCCCATCCCATGACTCACTAAATTCTCTCCCCTGAATACCTCCTGAGTCTCCCCTCCTCCTGGCCTCCTTTGCCTTAAGTTTTCACTTTAGCTTCTCTGTTTCCACTCTACTCCTCACCACCCACATTAATTTCATCCCATAAATTAAGGGTTGACAAACTTTTTCTGTAAAGGGCCAGAGAGTGAATAGCTCAGGCTTTGGAGACCGTACAGTCTCTGATTCAACTACTCAACAATGCCACTGTAGCACAAAAGCAGCCACAAACAATACATAAACACAGGACTGTGTTCCACTAAAACATCTTTAACAAAAACAGGCAGTGGCCTGAGGATCATAGTTTGATGAACCCTGTCTTAGATGTCTGCCAGAGTGGCTTTCAAAATACAAATAAGACCATGTTATTCCCTACCCTAAACTCTAAGTCTCCCACTGCCCTCAGGAGAAGTTCCAGGCTCCTTGGCAGGACATACAAGGGCCTCTGTGTCTCTCCCCTCGCCAGTCCCTCACAGCTCTTAAGACTGCACATTCAGCAATCAATGACTTGATGCTTCCCAGAAATACCAACCTCTCACGCCATGATTTGCACATGCTTGGGTCCTCTTTCTGCAATGTCTCCTCTAGTATAACTAGCTACACACATCCTCTAATACATCACGTCTCTAATACATTACATCTGTCCTTCAAACCCATAACCAATGTTTCTTTCATGAAAATTCCCTGACCTGAATTCTGGACAAAATTCAGACCAATGTCTTTATTCCCCAAGAACTTTTACATAATTCTTTTATAGCCCATGGCACACTGGAACGTCTGGTTGTATATGTGTCTTCCCCCACCAACTCCAATGGACCCTCTGTGAGGATAAAGGTTGTGTTTCATATATCTTTGCATCCTCTAGATCTAACATAGTATCTAGAACTTAGCTGTTTCATAGCAACTATTTATTTAACTAGTAAAAGGAAGTCACAAAACTTCTAACTTGGTGCTCATTTGACTTGGCCTAACTTTAAATAAAGAGACTGCAATTCTCTCAAAGTTCTAACTATCTTGGTGATGTCAATGATTTGAATTCAACACTCGCTATTAAAAGTTGTCCAAATGTCAGAATGAACTGTTCTTTTTCAAGAGGATATAATTCAACATTTCCCCTTTTAAAAGAGATGTACTTTAAACCTCTACTTAGCTGTCCCCCCATTAGTCTTTAATTAGCTGCTTGAACAATGCTGAATAGGTTGCATCCTCTTCCAGAGAGCTAAATCCTCAAGCAATTAGTCCTCAAGCTACCAAGTATGACCTGCATTACCACTGTGCAAACCTTCACAGAACAGGGAACAGTCCTATGTGTTCCAGAGCTGGACAGAGCTTCTGAGATCAGAGGACATGTGAGCTCAAAATAAAAGCCCATAAAAAGTCTTTGACCCATTGAAGTTGCAAAACTTTAAAAAACTATGTTAAGTTTCAGCAAAGATGAAGCGAAATAAATACTCTTGTACACACTGATGGGAATGTAAATCATACAATCCTTTTGGTAGAGTAATTTGGAAGTACTTTCAAATCCTAAAATGCACACACTCTGAAACTCAGTGAGGCCAGCTTCAGTTTAGCTTTCATTAGGATTCACAGGTGGGCGCCCAGGTGTATGTGCAAGATGCTCTTTTTCAGCACTGTTTCTACCTTTCCACAACTGCGGGATGATGGTACAGCCATGTTCTTCATGAATTCACCCATTGAGTTCCTGACAGCCCGCGTCCGTGTCTAATGAACATCTCAAATTCAGTAAGTCCAAAATGAAACTCCAGATCTTACAACAAGAGATGACCCAGCCACATGGCCTCCCTGGTGGGGCCCAGACCGTTAAGAATCCGCCTGCAGTGCAGGATACCCAGGTTCAATCTCTGGGTTGGGAAGATCTAACTGGAAAAGGGAATGGCAACCCACTCCAGTATTCTTGCCTGGAAAATACCATGGACAGAGCAGCGTGACAGACTACAGTCCACGGGATCGCAAAGGGTCAGACATGACTTAGAGACTAACACTTTCACTTTTCACTTTCTGACACAGTCCTAGCTCTCCCCATCCAGTAAAGAGCAACTCCGTCTTTTAAGGTGCTCCATTTAAACAAACAAACAAACAAACACAATTTTGTAGTCATTCTCACATCCCTCATCTAAGCCATCAGGCAATTGCTTTGGGGATGCTTTCAAAATCACCCAACCACTTCTACCACCTTTACTCCTACTGCTACTCTGGTCTAACCACTACCATCTTGCACTAGGATTTCGATAACAGATTCCTAGCTGTGCTCCCTGCTTCTACCCTTCCATAAATCCTTAATGCATTAACCAAAGTGAGACTTCTCCTATGTTAATTGAGACATGTCATTATCCCCATCAAGACCCTGCAATGACCACCGCTGCACTCGGAGTCAAGTAACTAAAAGGATCCACAATGCTTGGCATGACCTGTCTGCTGTCCCTTACAATTTGACCTCTCTTTCCACATTTCTAGCCTCTGCTCTCTTTATTCCAGCCACCCTTGTCACAACGCAGGTACTACTTCTGTCTCAGGGCCTTTGCACCTCCACCAAAGGACATCTGCACTTCAGCCAGATATACACACGGCCCCTCAGTTCATTCTTTCAAATTTCTGCTTAAATGCTACTTTCCCAGAGAGGTCTACCCTGATAGCCCTGTTTAAAATTACAACATGCCCCATTTCCACAGTCTTGACAATGTTACTCTGCATTGCTTCCCCTCCCACATACCACCTTCTAATATACAAAATAATTTACTTATTTGAGTACATTAACTGTTTATTGTCTGTTTCCCTGACTAGAACATAAACCCCCAAGAAGAATCTTTATCTCTTTTGATCAGTAATATCCCAAGCACCTAGAACAGTTTCTAGCACATGAAGGTTGTTTAATAAGTATTTGCTGAATGAAAATCTTAATGATTTTGTGAGAAGAAAATGAACCAGCCCTAGCAAATAGTCATCTGATAAATATGGGTTCCAGTTATTAGAAAGAATGAAGTAAGCATACAGGTACTGATGTGGAAGGTTGGCCAGTCATAACGACAATAATAAAAGCCAAGTTACTATGCAAAGATAGTTATCACAGCACTATTAGCAATACCGAAAAAAAAAAAAAAGACAAACAGAAACAATCTAAAATCTCTTTACCCAGGTAATATTTAAATAGATTATGCCAATCCTCAAGTCATGCTTTGGATACCACATAGTCGTTACCAAGAACTATGTATGAATACTTACTTTATCATATTAAGATATCAATTTCAGCTACGGGAAAAAAGTTGTTATCGACTAAACAGACAAGCTGGAATCAAGACTGCCGGGAGAAATATCAATAACCTCAGATATGCAGATGACACCACCCTTACGGCAGAAAGTGAAGAGGAACTAAAAAGCCTCTTGATGAAGGTGAAAGAGGAGAGTGAAAAAGTTGGCTTAAAACTCAACATTCAGAAAATGAAGATCATGGCATCCGGTCCCATCACTTCATGGGAAATAGATGGGGAAACAGTGGAAACAGTGTCAGACTATTTTTTGGGGCTCCAAAATCACTGCAGATGGTGACTGCAGTCATGAAATTAAAAGACGCTTACTCCTTGGAAGGAAAGTTATGACCAACCTAGATAGCATATCCAGAAGCAGAGACATAACTTTGCCAACAAAGGTCCATCTAGTCAAGGCTATGGTTTTTCCAGTGGTCATGTATGGATGTGAGAGGTGGACTGTGAAGAAAGCTGAGCGCTGAAGAATTGATGCTTTTGAACTGTGGTGTTGGAGAAGACTCTTGAGAATCCCTTGG